>NC_091997.1:30656826-30994300 GCF_044704955.1 Pristiophorus japonicus | reverse complement strand
AGTCCGAAAAATAACCGTTCACCACTTCTCTCTGTTTCCTGTCACTTAGCCAATGTCGTATCCAGGCTGCCCTGTCCCTTTTATTCCATGGGCTTCAACTTTGCTGGCAAACCTATTCTGTGGCTCTTTGTCCAACACCTTTTGTTTCTAAAAGCTTTCCCACGACTGAGGTTAAACTGACCGGCCTGTATTTGCTGGGTTTATCCTTGCACCCTTTTTTGAACAAGTGTGTAACATTTACAATTCTCCAGTTCTCTGGCACCACCCCCGTTTCTAAGGAGTATTGGAAGATTATGGCCAGTACTTCCGCAATTTCTTCACTTCCCTCAGTGTCCTAGGATACATCCCATCAGGTCCTAGTGATTTATCTACTGTAAGTACCGCCAGCCTCTATAGTACCTCATCTTTATCAATTCTTATCCCATCCAGTATCTCCTCTCCCACTATGTCTATGGCAGCATCTTCTTCCTCGGTGAAAACAGATGCAACGTACTCGTTTAGTACCTCAGCCATACCCTCTGCCTCCATAGCTCTCCTTTTTGGTCCCTAATCGGCCCCACCCCTTTTACCACTCCTTTACTATTTATATGCCCGTAGAAGACTTTTGCATTACCTATTCTGCTAGCTGCCATTCTATTTTCATACCCTCTCTTTGCCCTTATTTTCTTTTTCACTTTCCCTCTGACCTTTCTATAATTAGCCTGATTCTCAGATGTATTCTCGATCTGACATCTTTCGCAGGCGCTCTTTTTCTGCTTCATCGTATTCTCGACCTGTTTTGTCATCCAGGGAGCTCTGACTTTAGTGGCCCTGTCTTTCCCCCCCAGTGGGAATGTACCTCGACTGTACCTGAACTATTTCCTCTTTCAAAGCAGCCCATTGATCCACTACAGTTGTGCCTGCCAATCTTTGATTCCACTTTACCCAGGCCAGATCTGTTCTCATCCCACTGAAACTGGCCTTCCTCCAATGAAGTATTTTTTATTTAGATTGCTCCGTGTCACAGAATCTCGCAGCCTGGAAGGAGGCCATTCGGCCCATCGAGCCTGTTCCGGCTCTGTGAAAGAGCGATCCAATTAGTCCTCCTCTTTCCCCATAACCCTGCTATTTTTTTCATCTTCACATATTTATCCAGTTCCCTTTGGACAGTTATTATTGAATGTGCTCCCACTGCCCTTTCAGGAGATCATAACAACTTGCTGCGTAAACAAAAAAACTCTCATTCTCCCCCCCACCAGATCTTTTACCAATTTATCATCTATTTGCTAATTTATTGTCGTTGTGCACCACCGAGGACTGGGAAAGATGGGGATTAATCCGCCACTCACAGAGTGGAGTGAGAATTCACGCTGCCCCGGAAACAGCAAAGATAATCAATGTGACTTTCCTTTAAGCTGGCAGTTCATTGAAAGCCCTTGCCTCCTCCAATCAAAGACACAGCCCTTTTTAATGCTAGAATGTCATTGAATATATTTACAACGGAGATAGACAGATTTTTGAATGATAAGGAAGTCAAGGGTTATGGGGAGTGGGCAGGGAAGTGGAGTTGAGGCCAAGATCAGACCAGCCATGATCTTATTAAATGGCAGAGCAGACTCGAAGGGCCAAATGGCCGACTCCTGCTCCTATTTCTGATGTTCTTATGTCCCGTGTCTCTTGGCCACTGTTCTGCTCTCACTCGTCTGTTTGCACCACTTTTATCTTCCAATCCTGTGCCTTATTACTGCACTCAAGCGCCGACATTAAAAGAAGATTTTTCTACTACTGCAGAGCAGGTTGTTAGAGGTGACTGTTACTGGACACAGTTAATAAGGTTGTTACAGAGCGGGGCAACGGTTATTGCAAGCTCCGGCCTGCTGAGAGAATACAAGAGTGCTCACGTTTCTTTATCAATGTATCTGCCTGTGCATCTCCACTAAGTACCCTGGTATTATCGGGATACTCATTCCAGTATCAATCTGGGTGGTCTCTGTGTGTGTGTCTGTGTGCGAGTTGTCAGCGTGTGAGTGTGTCAGTGTCAGCGTGTGAGTGTGTCAGTGTCTGTGTACATGTGTGCGAGTGTCTGTGTCAGTGTGCGAGTGTCTGTGTACATGTGTGCGAGTGTCAGTGTCAGTGTGCGAGTGTCTGTGTGAGAGTGTGTGTGTCTGTGAGTGTACATGTGTGCGTGTGTCTGTGAGTGAGTCTGTGTGTGTATGTGAGTGTCTGTGTGCGAGTGTCAGCGCGAGTGTGTGTGTGTGTGAGTTTTCTGATATTTAGTGTTGTGTATTTGGTGTCACTGGGGACGGTCCAGCGGATGAAAAGTGCGCTGGAGCGAAGTCGGACTCTGCCCGTGCAGCGAGAGCGCAGAACATGGGCAGGGGCTGGTGGGGGAGTCGAGCAGGAGCAGGGACTGAGTCTGAGTTAAACAGCGTTAGAGGAAATGCTCACTTGTTGTCTAGAAGTAAACTACCTGCTGACTGTCCGGCTGGCTGTGCAGCTTGAGATACTCCTCGCGCTGTTTGCTCAGCTTCAGCTTCTCGCTGCTGTGCTGTTGCTTGAGTTTCGGGGCAGCCGGGATGGCCATCCTGCTCTGGGGCGAAGGGACGCTCCCGATCTGGGGACAGAGAGAACCGAGAAAATCAATCACACCGCTTCACCCGAGTGACAGGCATCGCAGGAGCTCGTGCGAGACCCCCCCACCCCCCAGACCCTCCTCCCCGACACCCCACCCCAAGACCCCCCTCCTCCCCCCCGACACCCCACCCCAAGAGCCCCACAGACCCTCCTACTCCTCCCCCCAGACCCTCCCCCCCTGACCAAAGACCCCCTCCTCCCCATCACAACGAGAACCTCCCGAACCCACTCCGAGACAATCCTTCCCCCGGGCCCCCCGACCCACTCCTCACGCCACCACACCAAGAGCCACCTACCGGATTCCCCTCCACCATCCCCTCCCCTCCCCTCCCGAGACTGCCATGCCCAGAGAACCCCCTCCCCAACTATCCCTTAAAGTCAGAGATGAATAGAGAAATGCAACCAATAGCAGAGCAGGATGGGGGGATGCCTGTCCTACTTTGTAAACGATAACAAGCTGCAGGCTGCCCCTCCCCCCAGTCACTGTAAATCCTGGAGCACTCTCTGTAGAGGAGACTGTATGTAACCTGTCGTTCCTCTCTCCGACGTTGCGCGTTTCCAGCATTTGCAGTTTTTTTTATTAAAGTGCTGTGAAAAATTAGAATTTCAAACAATGGCGAAACGATGACCTAAAGACACAGTACATCCCAATTGTGGCGCTGTCAATATTAAAGCCACAGAAGGGTGTGTTCCAGGGATGGCTCAGTGGGTAGCACACTCGCCTCCGAGTCAGAAGGTTGTGGGTTCAAGTCCCATTCCAGGAACTTGAGCACAAACATCTAGGTTGACACTGCAGTGCTGAGGGAGTGCTGCACTGTCGGAGGTGCCGTCTTTAAACTGAGGCCCCGTCTGCTCTCTCAGGTGGATATAAAAGATCCCATGGCGCTATTCAGAAGAGCAGGTGAGTTATCCCTGGTGTCCTGGCCAATATTTATCCCTCAAAAAAAGATTGTCTGGCCAATATCACATTGTTGTTTGTGGGAGCTTGCTGTGCACAAATTTGCTGCCGTGTTTCCCACATTACAACAGTGACTACACTCTAAAAGTACTTCATTGGCTGTAAAGCGCTTTGGGATATTCTGAGGTTGTGAAAGGCGCTATAGAAATGCAAGCTATTTCTTTCTGCACTGGGCTGTCAGGTTAGATTATGGACAGTGGGAAGAGCCCAGGAGAAGCAGCAACACACGTGAGCCAGATGGGCATGAATGTCCTTGTGCTGGGGAGGGGGATGTGATAGGGTGCCTGATCCTGACACGATGCGCGTGATAGGCCTGGGCTTGACTATGAATTGCTCCGAAAGTCAGCAACTGTGGGACTTTATATCTGCGCGAGGGAGAGGGAGAAAACTGTGCAGAGTGACCAGATCTTAATCACGGAGCGTCAGAAAGTCCCCGATGTTGGAGGTGTAAAACTAAAGGGAATAATTTGAATCCCTTCAGTACACACAGCTTAAAGTCAAATGTTCCTGGTTCTGATTTACATTCGGATTCTAACATCCGGAAAAACTGCAAATGCTGGAAATCTCCAGCTGCAAAACCCCAGGATTAACCCCTCCCTGAACCTCGGGGATTAACCTCTCTGAACCTCGGGGATTAACCCTCCCTGAACCCCAATATTAAACCCCCCAAACCCAGGGATTAACCCCCCCCTCTGAACCCCGGGGATTACCCCCAACCCCAGGATTAACCCCTGAACCCGGGCTAACCCCCCCGAACCCCGGGTTATCCACCTAAACCCCAGGATTAACCCCACCCGAACCCCCAGGATTAACCACCATGAACCCCCAGGAATAACCCCCCCCCAAAACCCCGGGATTAAACCCTCCCTGAACCTGGGGTTAACCCCCCGAACCCCAGGATTAACACCCCTGAACCCTGGGGATTAGCCCCTTGAGCCCCAGGATTAACCCTCTGAACCCCAGGGATTAACCCCCCAAAACCCCGGGTTAAACCCCCCCGAACCCCAGGTTTAAACCCCCCCTGAATCCCAGGATAAACCCCTCCCTGAACCTCAGGATTAATCCCCCCTGAACCCCAGGATTAACCCCCCGAAACCCGGGGATTAACCCTGCCCTGAACCCAGAGTTAACCCCCCCCGAACCCTGGGTTAACCCCCCCCCCCGAACCCCGGGGATACACCCCTCTCTGAACCCCGGGGATTACCCCTCCCTGAACCCCGGGGATTACCCCTCCCTGAACCCCAAGATTAACCACCCCCAAAACCCAGGGATTAACCCCTCCTGAACCCGGGATTCACCCCTCCTGAACCCGGGCTAACCCCCCCCCCCGAACCCCGGGTTAACCCCCTGAACCCCAGGATTAACCCCCCCGAACACCCATGATTAACCCCCTGAACCCCCAGGATTAAACCCCAAAAAGCCCGGGGATTAAACCCTCCCTGAACCCCGGGATTAAACCCACCCTGAACCCCGGGATTAAACCCACTGAACCCCGGGAGTAACCCTCCCCTGAACCTCGAGTTAACCCCCCAGAACCCTGGGTTAACCCCCCTGAACCCCGGGGATTGACCCCCCGAACCCCGGGGATTAACCCCCTGAAATCCGGGGATTACCCCTTTTAACCCTTCCCTGAATCCAGAGTTAACTCCCCGAACCCCATGTTAACCCCCGCTGAACCCCGGGATAAACCCCTCCCTGAAACCTAGGATTAACCCCCTGAACTCCGGATTTAATCTCCCCCCCGAACCCCAGGATTAACCTTCCTGAACCCCAGGGATTACCCTCCCGAACCCCAGGATTACCTCCCCCCGAACCCCAGGATTAACCCCCACTGAACACCAGGCTTATCCTCCTTAGAAGCCCGGGATTACCCCCCCCCCTCCCCGAACCCCGCGATTAATCACTCTGAACCCGGGGATAAACCCCTCCCTGAACCCCAGGATTAACCCCCCTGAAACCCGGGATTAATACCGTCTGAACCCGGGGATAAACCCCTCCCTGAACCCCGGGGATTAACCCCCTGAACCCCAGGTTTAACCCCTCCCCTGAACCCCAGGATTAACCCCCTGAACACCAGGATTAAGCCCCCTGAACACCAAGATTAACCCCCCAGAACACCAGGATTAACCCCTCAGAACCCCAGGATTAATCCCCCCAAAACCCCGGGATTAATCCCCCAAAAACCCCGGGATTAATCCCCCCCCCCAAACCCCGGGATTAACCCCCCCAAAAACCCCAGGTTAACCCCCGCCCCCGAACCCCAGGTTTAACCCTTCCCTGAATCCCGGGATAAACCCCTCCCTGAACCTCAGGATTAACACCCCTGAACCTCAGGATTAACTCCCTGAACCCCGGGGATTAATCCCGGAACCCCAGAATTACCCCCAACCTAGGGATTAACGCCCTGAACTCCGGGGATTAACGCCCTGAACTCCGGGGATTAACCCCATGAACCCCGGGGATTAACCCCCCTGAACCTCAGGGATTAAACACCCCCTTGAACCCCAGGATTAACCCCCCTCCTCCCGGACCCCAGGATTAACCCCCTGAACCCTGGGATTAACCCCCCGAATCCTGGGATTACTCCTCCCACCCCCCGAAACCCAGGATTAACCCCCTCCCCTGAACCCCGGGGATTAACCCCCTGAACTCCAGGATTAAACCCCCTGAACTCCAGGATGAAACCCCCCTGAAACCCCGGGATTAACTCCTTGAACAAGGCTGGAGGAATTAGGGCGTCTTGTCTCTGACACAATAATGAGCAGTAATATATCGCACAACTCCGTGCAACCAGAGATTAAGCACAGGATTATCTAGTTACGTAGAACGTGCTATCCAAACAGCTAGTTAACTGCTTAATCTAACCAGCTACCACCCCTACAGTGAAAGCCTACACCAGCCTGTGAGAAACTGTATTGCAGAGCAGGGTTTGACTGTTAATCTTTCAAAGACCAACTCAGAGTTGAGAATATCCGAAACCAATGTTTACACCGGGGCGGGATTCCTACGGTCAGAGCGTGTGGCTGCAGAGATAATGTTGACCTGAAACAGTATCAGATTGACAAGGAACGGTCCCTGTTAACACAGAGAACGGCGAGCTGTTTCTCGGCCCGGGGGAGGTAAGCGCCTTCCCTCGTGGCCACACCCTGGGGGTGAGCTGCCCAGGCTCGGCGCGGCATCGCCGCGGCATCGCCGCACTCACCGGGCGCAGTTTATTTTCAGCGTTAAAGGGGGCTTTGCCTTCATGAAGTAGAGCTCCCTCCACAGGTTGAGATACGGAACGTTATCCAAGTTTTGCAATGACGTGTCACTTTGACATGACGCAAATGGCATTGGCTCAGCTATCATGACACAAATGCCACGTGTTCTTTCTCCTCCCCAAATAAAATGGTCTTTGGTAATTGCAGCCCTCGCCATGAAGGCAGAGCCCCCTGAAACCACACAGCAATACACCACCAGACAAGATACAGAAAGCACACTCCAATTAATGGAGAAGTTTGAAAGTTATGATGCTAGAAGGATTAGCCGCTTCCCAAAAAGAGAAATTCCAACAGCCATAAAGTAGCGAAAGACAAATCCTTCAGAAGAAGCCAACAGATACAGAGCGATTGAGTCAGGCCGAGGATCAAGACAGGAGCCAGTTTATTGATCATCTCCAGACAGACATGTGCAAGGTTCAGGAGGAAATAAAACACTCAAAAAAAGACTTAGATCTAAATTGGAAGAAAAACATTTTGCAGCGAATCATTTGAGCTTTGACGGAAAGAGCCAGAGAGAGTTTGAGAGACAGGAGCAGGACACGGGGAAGGTGACTGAGGGCCTGGCCAGCGGCCCTGGGACCAGAGGAGAAGATGGGGCCGCAGGGGAAACCCCGAGACAGAGAGAGGGGGTCAATGGGGAAAGTAGAGGAATGGAAATGGAACCTTTGTATCTGGCGGCTGGAGCTGGAGCCGGGGCTTTGGGAGGAGGGGCGGCTTGGTTTTGGAGGTAGTGGTTCCCTCGGGAGTAGGAGATGGTGGGTCTCTCGGGAGCGAGATGTGGACCTCCTCCTCCCTTTCTGTCGCACCGGGTTGGTTATAAGCGGCGTATAGTTCCGGCTCGTCCACAAGCTGCTCCCGGGTCTCGCCGGCTTTGGGGGCACCTAGAAATTCGTTGGAAAACAAGAAATCCGTGCATGGGTGTTGGCTGATTTGTGAGATGGTGGATTCCAGCTCCCTGATGGTCTCCTCCAGGCTGTCCATGGTCTTGTAGGCGCTGTTCTTGATCTCCTCCGCCCGGGAAAGTGCTGTGGGTGTCCTTTGCGTTCCCAAGATGTTCCTGCACTGGGCCTGCTCGATCTCGTTGATCTGATATTTATTCACCTCCCTCTGCCTCTGTCCGGTCACCTTGTCGATTTTTTCCTCCTCCTCATAGACAACCACCTGCAAGGTTTTCCTGCCGCTTTTTGAGCCCGACTCGATGGCTTTGGCCAACGCATCCAAGCGTTGCTTGTGGAACCGAATCTTGGCATTCTTGGGACCTCCATCCTTCCAGTTTGCTGCCTCGGGAGATGTCCAATTCGATGCTTTCTCCCCTGAAGCTGTTCCGTGATCATGGTTCAGATCGCTGGGTGCACTTGGGGGGCAGCAGTGGCTGGATGCAGAGCTGGAAGGCCGATCAACCTCAGCAATGGAGAATAATGTCAAGGGTTGTCCTGGTGGCTGGCATGGTGCCACTACAGCCAGTGTTTCCTGGCTGGAGCCTCTCTCCCCCAGCACCGACTGAAATTCATCGTCATACTCTTCAAAGACAGTGGACAACCTCTTGTATGCCGTTTTGAGGTCCATGGGCTCCTCAAATATGACCACAACCGGCTTCTTGTCCAGGGACACCACGGGCCCTTGCTCCTCGGCTGGAGCTGGTGAAGGAGACAGAGTCAGGAGATGTCCAGACATTTCTTCATTCGCCGAGGAAACATTCCAGGTCTGAATATCCTCACCTTTCTCGTTGACAATTTCCTCAACTTCCCTTCTGGACAAAGCTTGGATCTGATTTTCAGTGATGATAAAAGCCACATTTTCTTCCCCGGCATCGCCAAGGCAGGATGCTTCCTTGGTGTGACTGGCAGAAAGCTCTGTAGGGGATGATGCGGAGGCAACAGAGATTCCCAGATACTTCTCCTGGACTGCTTCAGCCTCCGAGTTTCCCTGGCCCGGGGAAGGGGGCTTGGACCTGGTCTGGACCGCTTGGGTCAGGGCAGCTTCAACCAACATGAACTCCTCCAGCACCACTGCAGAGGACACGCACTGCATCCAGGCTTCGGAACTGGGCTGTCCCTGATGGCCCCAGGCAGATAGAGAGTCCAAGGCCCCTCTGGCTGGCTCGCTACTCTGTACTGTCCCATCACATGCCCCCACAAGAAGGTCGGTCCATGCTGCCCCTCCAGGAAACTCGGGTCCCAGCACTGGATAATCCACCGGAGTGCAGGATCCAGGGGTGCATTCAGTCAGCACAATCTCAGGGAGCTGGGCCCAGCCCAAGGAATCGGTGACTTCTATTTCCTACAGAAGCAGACGTGGAGGACACACAAGGAAAGAAATGAACAGTGAATAATTAGTTACCAGTAATTGCCTGAGCCTCAGCACTCCAACTTCTGACTGAGAGCTGGGCTGATTGACAGTACTGCCTCTAGAATGGAGGGGTCCCCGTGATGTCAGTGGAAGGTTGCAGATAACCAGCAACCCCCCCCACCCCCCCTAATATTAGTCAGACATGGCTGCTACAGCAATACTCTCAGCAATTAAGGCACATACCATGCAAAAAGCATAACCAGAATTCAATATTCCTTGGGCGGCGCGGTTAATTAGTGTCAGAGTGCGGGGCAGTGGGACCATGATCTGGGAACGTTTCTGCCCTCCGGCAATTCCAATAATCGGGAAGACAGATAAACGAGCGGCCATAGTACAAAGAGATCATTTGTTTTTTATACTGGAATGTGGACGTCACTAGTAAGACCAGCATTTATTGCCCATCCCTAATCGCCCTCGAGAAGGCGGTGGTGAGCCACCTTCTTGAACCGCTGCAGGTGAAAGTGCTCCCACAGTGTCTTTGTCGGATTTTTTTCTACACAGGATTACATCGGATATACGGCACAAACAGGCCATTCAGCCCAACCAGTCCATGCCGGCGTTTACGCTCCACTCGAGCCTCCTCCCGTCTTTCCTCATCTAAATCTATCAGTATAACCCTGTATTCCCTTCTCCCTCATATACTTGTCTAGCCTCCCCTTAAATGCATCGATACTATTCGCCTCAACCACTCCCTGTGGCAGCGAGTTCCACATTCTCACCGCTCGCTGGGCAAAGAGATTTCTTCTGAATTCCCTATTGGATTTCTTGGTGACCATCTTGTATTGATAGCCTCTAGTTATGTCTCGCTGGGCTATTTCAGAGGACAGTTAAGAGTCAATCACATTGCTGTGGGTCTGGAGTCACATATAGGCCAGGCCGGGTAAGGACGGCAGATTTCCTTCCCTAAAGGACATTAGTGAACCAGATGGGTTTTTACGACAATCCAGTAGTTTCAGGGTCACCTTTACTGACACGTTCCGTGCTTCGTTTTATCTTTACTAAGTCTTGCTCTTTTTGCCCTTTACACATCGTGGTGTATAAAGGTTTAGTGAGAGTCTGGAGCTGATGTATGTATCGTGTGATGCGGAGCCGCTATCTGTACCATGGACTTACTTCAATGTTTTCGTTACACGTCCAAATTGAAATTTTTCCATAGGTTGAAAGTATTAGAGACTGTAGATATTGTGGGTCTGTTGCTGGAGAGTTTGTTTGTGAATTCTGAACAGCTACTTTTGTTCATATTTCCACCCCCCCCCCCCCAGAGGGCAACAGATATTTGCATTTGATGGTGTGAGGGGTCAGAGTTATGGCAGACAGGAGGTACGCTGAAATGTAAGGTTTTCTTCCCTTACGCAGTATTACCCGCAAATGTCCAACTGGTCTGCCCACGGTAAGTCAGAGCGAGGGCGGTTCATAAGGTCAGGAATACTATACCGTCTGAAAATGTATTCCTCGTCTGCTGTAGTGCAGGGGTGGCCCCATTTAAGATTAATTAATCTCGAGTAAACTGGTTAAGGTCACTCAAAGGTTCATTGCAGCAGACACTGGAGATGAGAACATTAGCTTTGTCAGCGTGAGAGTTGCAGATATTATGGCCCTGACAACAACAACAACTTGTATTTATATAGCACCTTTACTTTCACAGGAGCGTTATGAGATAAAGAATTTGACACCGAGCTGCATAAGGAGAAATTGGGGCAGGTGACCAAAAGCTTGGTCAAAGAGGTAGGTTTTAAGGAGCGTCTTGAAGGAGGACAGAGAGTTAGAGAGGCGGAGAGGTTTAGGGAGGGAGTTCCAGAGCTTGGGGCCCACGGCCACCAATGGTTGAGTGATTATAATCAGGGATGCTCAAGAGGGCAGAATTAGAGGAGTGCAGACATTTCGGGAGGTTGTGGGGCTGGAGGAGATTACAGAGATAGGGAGGGGCGAGGCCATGGAGGGATTAGAAAACAAGGCTGAGAACTTTAAAATTGAGGCGTTGCTTAACTGGGAGCCAATGTAGGTCAGCGATGGGTGAGTGAGACTTGGTGCGAGTTAGGACACGGGCAGTGAGCACAGGGGGTGATGGGTGAGTAGGACTGGGTGTGAGTTAGGACACGGGCAGTGAGCACAGGGGGTGATGGGTGAGTAGGACTGGGTGCGAGTTAGGACACGGGCAGTGAGCACAGGGGGTGATGGGTGAGTAGGACTGGGTGTGAGTTAGGACACGGGCAGTGAGCACAGGGGGTGATGGGTGAGTAGGACTGGGTGTGAGTTAGGAGGGCAGAGGGCGGGGTGGGGCAGGGCAGGGGAATGATTGACAGATGAGAAATCCAGAAGCAAAGGTTTCCCATAGATCCCACTGAGTTTAACGGCAGAATCGGTTCTAAATTGTTCAACAGGCTTCCCGCTCGACAGGCAGCCGGGGAGCGGATCGGAGGCAAGTCGGGCATTGGAGTGCGGGGGAGAAGTGGGGGGTCGAACGTTGCTGGGGGATGGGGGGTAAACAGGTTAGCTGTTGGGCCTGGGTAGGGGAGTTCTCTGGCTCCACCGGGCCGCACACAGAGCTCTAAAGGCACTGACCTGAGGGAGCCGGTCCTCCTTGCCCCCTTCAGCCGCCGGGTTTCCCCGAGCCTGGGACACCCAGCCTGCGGGTGATCACAATAAAACTTTACTTTAAATAGAGGCAGGCAACCTCCTTAAAGTATTTTAGTGACTGAACCGGCTCCTGACAGCAGATTGGTCAACCCCCCCCCCCCCGCCTCCATTAAAACTAGAAGTGGACGGATTGGGGTTGGGTTTCCTGCGTATTTATTTTTATCCCCCCTCCCCTGCCAGGATTAAAATTCGCCCTCGAGTCTGGTGTACTCCATTTCTCTATTCCAACATCTCTGCGCGCCTCTAATTCTGCCCTCTTGACCATCCTTGATTATAATCGCTCAACCATCGGTGGCCGTGTCTTCATCTGCCTGGGCCCCAAGCTCTGGAACTCCCTCCCTAAACCTCTCCGCCTCTCTACCTCTCTTTCCTCCTTTAAGACGCTCCTTAAAACCTATCTCTTTGACCAAGCCTTTGGCCACCTGCCCTAATATCTCCTTATGTGGCTCGGTGTCAAATTTTGTTTGAAACCCTCCCGTGAAGCGCCTTGGCACGTTTCACTACGTTAAAGGTGCTATATAAATGCAAGTTCTTGTTAGTGAATTTCCCTAGAGATTCCAAATGGCTGCCTTTATTATTTATTTGCAAATGTGACAAAAGTTTGCATTAGCCACTGCGAGATGTCCAAGGTTTTTAAGGACGGCTCTAGTGGGCCTCCTGTGGCATTGCTCGTGGTATTTGGAGGATGCAGTGTTTTATAATGGGATGTCCCCAACAAAGTGTGAGGGAGAAAGTATTACAGAAAGCTAGCGTGACGCCTACAGGAAGTGCAGCTTATACTCGACACTTTTATTATATCACAGATGCTAATAGATATTGTAATCGACAAGCTGTGAAAATGACAATTAAAAACCAGGCTACATTAAATTGGCTAAAGACAGCAAGTCTATTGAGGTGTGAAGGATTCCTGGAAAGTTTAAAGGAATGATTTTCAATTTCTAAAGTGGAGTTGCGAGGAAATTCAGAAACTTTAAAACAACTCTTCTGGATCATTCAATGATCTGAGTTGATTTTAAAAGTAAACCAGGGGGTTAGAATCGATTCACTGATTTGGAACAATCGATAACCACAAGGTGACAGAGCAAGTTCTGATGGGCAGGATCTCCCATAATCCAGTGATGTTTAAATCTGGGTCATTCAGTGTGTGAGGTGAGCGCAGGCCATTCATCCCCAGAATTTGTTCTGACTCCAGTGGCCTTTGGAAAGAGGCGGCATTCTGAAATGGCGATGGCTCCTTTTTAAAACAAAATGCTGTGCACTCTCCCAAAACAGTTAGGCTTCATGCAGGCAATATGTGCACCAGCTCATACCTCAAACAGGTGTGCGATTCCATTCTCTAAGTGGACGCACCAATCACCACCCAAAACACACGCACCAATCAACACCCAAAACACACGCACCAATCACCATCCAAAGCACACGCACCAATCACCATCCAAAGCACACGCACCAATCACCACCCAAAACACACGCACCAATCACCACCCAAAACACATGCACCAATCACCATCCAAAGCACATGCACCAATCCATGGCCCAAACATGCCCACCATTCCCTGCCCGAAACACTTCCCAAATTCAGTCCATGCCCAATTGAGCTCCACCAATCCGCCCACTGGTTCATGTGCACAGCATTTGTTGAAAATAATGCCGCGATCACAGATTGGACGTTTGTTGTTCCCAGGTAGCCTATGTCCAGAGCAGCCTGATTTCCAATTCGCCACTGTTACAGTGTCAGCCGTACTTTAAAAAATCAGCCATTTCATTCCCGGTGCGATTAACTGGGAATGAAGATCACTTGCTCCCTGCACCACCACCAATTCGCTGTCAGGCGCTCCCCGGCGTTTCTCAGCTCATTACTTACCGAGCCCGGAGTCAGGTTAATGGGATGGAAATACTCCGAGACTTCCGACTCTTCAGCATCTGGGATGCCACCTGAATTCTGACGGGACACGTTCACAGGATTATTGGATCGCCTTAACACTGAACGTCAGCAGACCAAGAGGGGGTCATCGCAGGCACTCTGAGCTTTTCCCTTATCCAATGCCCCCGCACACTCACTCTCCAGGAGGGTTCACCAGGGAGAAATCAGCAACAGGGATCCACAACAACTCACCCCTCTCCTGGTTTGGAGGTGCCGAGGCCAATTGTAAGCTAGTTTAGCTGGGACTGGTTATTTAATCCGGGATTCTCTTGGTCTGCAAGGACCAGACAGTGAACTTTCTGACTGAGCTGAGGCAGTGGGTTATGATTCAATTAGTATCTGCCCATGAGGGATGCAAGTATTGTTTTACCCACGGTTCAAGAGTTGTTCTCGATTTCCTTTTATTCAAGTTCCTCCATTTCACCCATCACCCCCTGTGCTCGCTGACCTACATTGGCTCCCGGTCCGGCAATGCCATAATTTTGAAATTCCCAAATCTTGTTTTCAAATCTCTCCATGGCCCTCGCCCCTCCCTATCTCTGTAATATCCTCCAGCTCCCCACCCCGCTCCTCCAAATCTAACCTCATGTGCTTCCTTGATTTCCATCACTCCAACACTCGTGCCTTCAGCTGCCTGGGTCCTCAGAATTCCCTCCATAAACCTCTCCACGTCACTCTCCTTCTTTAAGATGCTCCTGAAAACCTTTGACCGAGCTTTCAGTCACCTGTCCTAATATCTCAAGTGGCTCGGTGTCAAATATTGTCTGATAACGTTCCTGTAAAGCCTTGGGACGTTCGACTGCATTAAATAGTAAATGCTATAGAAATGTTTCTGCCCTTCCCAGTTACACCTCCTCCAGATCCATCTTGTGTTCCTTTACTTGTCCCATTACCTTCCCCTTTTGCCTCGCACCATCATCCCCTGTGTCTCTCTAATCTCTCCTGCCTTCCACCCTATCACAGACCTTCCCTTTTGTTCTTTCCTCTCCTCCCCTCCCCCTCTGCTTAAAAACTGTCACATCTCTAACTTTTTCCAGTTCTGACGAAGGGTCATCGGCCTGAAACGCTAACTCTGTTTCTCTCTCCACAGATGTTGCCTGACCCGCTGAGTATTTCCTGCATTTTCGATTTCTAGCTCAGATTTCCGGCATCCGCAGTATTTTGCTTTTATATAAATGGCAGTTATTGCCGTTATTCTGCCGACATCCCTCTGTGGAAACGTTTATCGCCGCTGACTCACTCCAAGGGGACACCCGTCACCCCCCAGATTTGTTGCTGTGTAAATGCTCAGATTGTGAGGTTGGGAGGGGAGCGGGCAAATTGGAAGGCCTCCTTGAAGGCCTGCTCCTGGGCATGGCCAAGGTGCCCATTAACCGGTCCAGGCAGCGGGCGGTCAAGGGGGTCGCTCAGCCCTACTGCCTGCCTGTCTTCCGTGGTTACATTCGAGCCATGGTGTCCCTGGAGATGGAGCACGCGGTGTCCACCGGTACGCTCGTGGCTTTCCATGAGAGGTGGGCGACGGAGGGACTGGAGTGCATCATCACCCCCGGCAACCAAATTTTAATTTGATCCGTTTCATGTTAAAAGTTTAATTTGTCGGTTTTAGTGCCCCTGATTTATAGGTTCAACTTAAAATAGTTGTGAGGTTGGGGTACAGAGTGATGCAATACCTGGTGAACACAGGCAACTGTGAGAAGAGAATGTGTTCCTACTTACACGGATTTGTGGAGATGAAATTGAAATAAAACGAACTTGTTCTCCATTGAATTAGTCACTAACTCACCCGGTAACAACAAATCCCTCATGATTTCCAAAAATAACTTATTTAGTTCACTATTCAGTAAATTTTTAAAAAAATTATTCGTTCCTAGGATGTGGATGTCGCTGGCAAGGCTGGTATCTATTGCCCATCCCTAATTGCCCCTTGAGAAGGTGGTGGTGAGCCGCCTTCTTGAACCGCTGCAGTCCGTGTGGTGAAGGTGCTCCCACAGTGCTGTTATGGAGGGAGTTCCAGGATTTCCAGCGACGATGAAGGAACGGCCGATATATTTCTAAGTCGGGATTGTGTGTGACTTGGAGGGGAACTTGGAACATAAGAACATAAGAAATAGGAGCAGGAGTAGGCCATATAGCCCCTCGAGCCTGTCCCGCCATTTAATACGATCATGGCAGATCCGATCATGGACTCAGGTCCACTTCCCTGCCCACTCCCCATAACCCTTTATTCCCTTATCAGTTAAGAGGTGTTGGTGTTCCCATGCGACTGCTGCCCTTGGTGGTAGAGTTCGTGGGTTTGGGAGGTGCTGCCGAAGAAGCCTTGGCGAGTTGCTGCAGTTCTCTGCCGGCACTTTAACTGGAGTGAGGATTGACACCGCTGTGTCAGCCATTGAGCTGGAGGCGGGGGTGGAACTCGAGCGATTAATTCGCAACGTCTCCGTACTCACGACCGAAACAATGGCAGAGTTTCCCCGATAACAGCAGGGTGATTTCTCCAGCAGCAAGTGGGATGATAGTTACACGACACAAACGATGTGCGTAAGATGGTCACTGACAGCCGTGGGGTCTCTGGAGGTGACGGACGGGACAATTACTCAATCATCCCCATTCTGGCCAGGCAGTATTGTGGGGTCGCTGCCTGCAGCCTATTTTAAAAGCTCTGGTCCTCTCCCCCAAGGTTAGCTCTGGCCATGCACAACAATGCCCCCAGCTCTTGGATTTGGGAGAGTTATTAGCAGCTGCAACGCGACCAGCTCACTGTCAACCATCGATCAGTTCCCTCCCCCACTTCTCTCCAGAAAAGAACCCGGACTCCACTCAGCACCTTCCCCATGGGCTTGATAAAACATTCAATGCAGTCGGGGCCTTAGGCTGGTGCTCATATTCCACCATTCTGTGGCACCACCTCCATTTACAGGATTGTACCATTGAGTCTAACGGAGAGGCAAACGAGAGAAATGGATAAAGACTACATCGATCACACGGTGCTGAAAAGGCTGGCATTACATATCGTTATTTAAGCCGTGTTACTCTTCGAGACAAACATAAATAAAACGACGTTAGTCCCTCTGACCCAGATGTGGCGACATCCTTAATTACAATCAAAGAAAGCCCACAGTAACCCAGAAGCTGTTAGTGTGTGGGCAGAACACACAGAGAGCAAAGGCAGAACAGGTTAGTACCAGGACCCAGGGAATGGGCAGTGAAGATTGTTGCATGTAATTGTGCAAAGACAGGAAAGGTGCAGTCAGGAAGAGCAGAGGGACTTGGCAGGGAGCTGGGAAGCAATTTCAGAAGCATTCCATTTGCCACCTGTTGGCATGGCACACTGACATGGGAACATGTGGCATGTTGGCATGGCAACATGCTGTGCCATCAAGCAGTCAGGCTCATGCCCCTCCTCCCACCCTTTCCCAGTTTTACACAGTGCAATCCCATTCTCCCATCAGTTCGTCAGGAGGGCGGGAATGTCAGAAGAAGGGAAGGGAACAGGGGAACGAGAGCCAAACTGGCCAGTTTCACGTTGGTCTAGTGGTCAGTTACACAGCATCATGAACTGACCCTTGGCACCAGGGTGCTCACCTGCCCTACTTGTGTTGGGAGCAGTGCTGGGTCAACCAGGAGGATAACCAAGAATTGGTGGCGGGGGATGAGAAGGTAAAAACAAACAGCTTTAAAATAGATCTGATGGCCCAAAAATGTGTCTTGTGTCAAGTATTGACCTTGCAATGTATTGTTGCTGAACTTTTGCATGTTAATCGTTTCTGGTACAAGACTAATTGGGACTAAAGTTGATCCATCAACTTGAAACTGGACACATGCCCCAAGATCCTTCCTAACCAGCAGAAGTGGTGACCGAAATCCAAAGAGGGATGAGGGAAGGGAGAAGAGGGTTATTGAGGTGTTGAGGATCATTGAGTCCGGCAGCGACTCAGTTGGTATCGAGGGCTCATCCACACAACAATTGGGACCCTTGCAGCCTGACAGACCAGTTGGAAATGCACATGTTACAGTGGCCTTTGAGGGGCTGAATGGCCTGCTCCTCGACCAATGTTCCTAGGATGGTCCTGAATTCTCACCACAGACTAGGGTTGGAGATTTCGCTTGGATTCCACCATTTGGCCGAGGCAACACGGACCTTAGGTCACTCGGAGTTCAACCATTTGGGAGAAGGTTACTGAGCGGCCCGGGCAGTGAACCCTGACCTCTGACGGTTATTTCACTCCCGCTGAGGGAAGAACTCATTACCTTTGTTTGTTGTGGCCCCCACAGTAATCCGACCGGTTGTCTGGGGAGGACGGGTAAGGTTGCCGGTACACCTCATCACACATTGCCACCGCGTTAATCGTCAGACACACACCGCCATCTCTCAGCTGCTTTGGGCATTGGCCTCCTTCAAGCGAAAGCTGGATTTGTTTCTGGCTGCGGCGGGGATTAATTCTTACAGAAGGTAGGAACTGCAGGAAATTTAATTTCTGATTGCCTACATAGGTTGGAGAGGAATTTCCCAGATTTCTTTCCTCCAAATTGGTCAGAGTTTTGTTTTAAACTGTTTTTTTTGCCTCTCCCAGGAGATCATGTGGTTTGGGGTGTGGTGGAGTGTATGTGTTGCGATACACAAGGTATCGCGATTGTGTGGGATGGACTTGATGGGACAGGTGGTCTTTACCTGTCTGTCATTGTTTGTATGTTTGTATGTAACATGCTCTGGGAATTAGTGAACAGCACAGGGCTTCCATTTACACGGGACTGAATGGTGCGTTGTGCCGATGTCATTTGCTGGCTGCTGTGTCGACGCCAACGTTACAATCCGAGCATTCTGTGCATTCGGCTCCGAGGCCCGGTGAAGATCCACAGGGAAGCAGCGAAAGTGTAAAACAAGTGAGCGGGAGTGGCAGCAGCAGCAGTTAGTCAGGGAGGTGGAAGCAGGCTAGTTAGAGAAGTGCTCAGAAGAATTTTGAAGCCACAAGGCTTTACCTTCCTTCCTTGGGCTGGTGGGGAAGCCCTGCAAAGCCGGGAATCTGTGGTGGGTAAAGCAGCCAGACCCGGTTCTTTTATTGCCTTTGAGCTTGGGGTAGGCAAGGGACTTCTTTCAAAAACCTGATAGGACCAGAAATCGGGAAGAAAGACATAAAAATAACATTGCGTAAAGTACACCCTTTTTTCGAAAAGACGGCCAACGCCCTTCAACACAATATGGACAACCTGCAGAATGGGACCCTTTTAATCACAGTTGGTCGCAAGCACACATTTCTACTCATGTGGAATCAACACGGCCCGGTGAATGCATAAATGGACAAATCCTTTTGCACCAACCGGGACCAAGATGGCAGCTACAAGCACAACGTACATTAAAACACCAGGATTACAATGGACCGTCATTCGCGCCTCCGACTTATCGGTGTTGTTTTCAGTGGGTTTGCACCTGCTGTGGTCTTCACTGGGAATTGCATCCGCCTATGCCCCGAAGTTGGGACGGACACACTGGGGCAGAGCGACCACAGCCCAGCTCAGCACAGACACGTCATTTCATCATTACTTACTGACAAACACAGACTTTGATGCCTTCAGTGAGGAACATTAACATAAGAATTAGGAGCAGGAGTTGGCCATTTGGCCCCTCGAGCCTGCTCCGCCATTCAATGAGATCACGGCTGATCTTTGACCTCATCTCCACTTTTCTGCCTGATCTCCACATCCCTTGAGTGCCCTAGAGCCCAAAAATCTATCAATCTCAGCCTTGAATATATTCAGAGACTCAGCATCCACAGCTCTCTGAGGCAGAGAATTCCAAAGATTCACCACCCTCTGAGTGAAGAAATTCCTCCTCATCTCGGTCTTAAATGGCCGACCCCTTATCCTGAGACTGTGCTCCCTAGTTCTAGACTCTCCAGCCAGGGGAAATAATATCTCAGCATCTACCCTGTCAATTTTCCCCTCAGAATCATATATCTTTCAATGAGATCACCGCTCATTCTTCTAAACTCCAGAGAGTATAGGCCCATTCTACACAATCGCTCATCATAAGACAGCCCTCTCATCCCAGGAATCAATCTAGTGAACCTCCATTGTATTGCCTCCAGGGCAAGTATATCCTTTCTTAGATAGGGAGATCGACACTGCACAGTACTCCAGGTGTGGTCTCACCAGGGCCCTGTACAATTGAAGCAAGACTTCCTTACTCTTGTACTCCAACCCCCTTGCAATAAAGGACAACATGCATTTGCTTGCCTTATTGCTGTAATTGGTTTGAAGCCAGTTAGTGACAAAACATAGACATCATTTGTCAGACATACACCACCCTGGATGTTAACTTGTAGTAAGAATTGCCAATTTAGTCATGTCAGTTTTAGAGTACAAACTGGACTTTAGGGCGCCACAGTGGAAGAATTAAGTTGGGGCAGCACAATACCCCCCCCCACCCCACCCCCCCCGTACTCTGCCCCAGAGTGATAACAGCGTTGGTGTAGAAACACAAACCTCCAATTCAGCCATGATCCTATCTTCTTCATCCTCATCATCTCGAACAGCCGAAGCCACGATGGGCGGTGGTGTGGATGGAGGCTTTGCCTCGGACATGGTCCTTCTCAGTTTGACGTGGGGTCTCTGCCCATCGGTCTCATCAGAGTCGGCTTTCTGACAATGGCAGAGAGAAGAGAGCATCCTTATCAACTTCATCTCCTTTCACCACACCCCTCAATTCACAATCACATTTCCTGCTCAATTCAGCGTCCATCGTGGTTATTGTGGCCCTGAAATACCGGCCTCGCTGGGTGTGTACGGAACACGCACGGACCCGGCAAGGCCACGCAAAAGCCGGATCTCGGGGCGCAATGCGCATGCGTCGAAAACCGGCTTTTCCAATCTGTCAAAATATCTCTTGACAGATCCTTCGCATCCCCGGGAGAAGGACATCCGCGCGGGAGAGATTGCGCTATTTGCCCAACACACGCCCAGCAAATGTCCTTCAAACTCTTACATCTGGTAAAAGCAGACGCATAGCCTAATTTTACCAGCGTAAGGGTTTTAAAACATATAAAAATAAAATGTAAATACACATTTTTATAGTAAAAACCCTGTCAATTAAGGTAAGTTTATTTTAACCCCAATTACAACACATTAAAAAGCCCCCGAATATATCTCTTTTCTAAAACATTTAATTAACTTTAATTTCAATTAATTTTAAATATGTGAGGTGTTTTTTTAAATTTATGATGTTGCGTTTGGGTGTTTTAGGGCTTTATTCTCATTGATAGTATTGGGAACTCGTAAAATTGGAGTTGCCATTATTATCAGTGAGAATACTGTACCGTGATTGATTGTCCAGGCCCACGTGACTCCAGCCTCTCTGTCCATATCTAGAAGAAGTGGGTGCACTGCGAAACGCAGGGAGAGAAGGGCTTTGACCAGAATGCAAGGCGCCTCCGGGACTACCAGGTACATTCGTGGAAAAATTCCGGGTTGTAGTCCGATGAAGCCACCGACCCGAATTTCAGGGCCAATATTTTTCTTCTTAACAACTTGCATTTATACAACGCCTTTAACTTATTAAAAAGTCCCAAGGCGCGTTGCAGGAGTGTAATCGGGCAGAAACTGACACAGAGCTACATTATAACAGTGACTACACTTCAAAAGTACTTCATTGGCTGTAAAGCGCTTTGCGACGTCCTGAGGTCATGAAAAAGTGCTATATAAATGCAATGTTGTCCTTTTTTTAAATTGAAGGATGACCAACAGATTGACAATGATGATGCACAGGCTCAGGTTTACTCACACTCGATATGAATCATTGCAGCTCAATACAGGTCAGTGGTATCAGTAACGAGCTCGGTCTCTCCGTTAGCTGGGCCCAGTTGTTGGATGTTGAATGAACTGGGCTTCGATCATTCCTGCTCTTCAGCAAATGAACGCTTCTGGCAGGCAGGGGTCTCCCAGTTCCCATACACCAAGGCAAAGGATCCCCGTTTCATAGAACCATCACAAACCTGCAGTTTGTACTGTCAAAGGTTTGGTCTTCACTGGCAGGGGTGAAGACTTGACTGAAGACGTAAGAGTAAAGACGTCTTACTGCAATTATATAGGTCCCTGGTGAGACCACATCTGGAGTATTGTGTACAGGTTTGGTCTCCTTACCTAAGGAAGGATAAACTTGCCATAGAGGGAGTGCAACGAAGGTTCATCAGACTGATTCCTGGGATGGGGGGATTGTCCTACGAGGGGAGATTGAGCAGACTAGGCCTATATTCTCTAGCGTTTAGACAAATGAGAGGTGATCTCATTGAAACATATACAATTCTTACAGGGCTTGACACGGTAGATGCAGGGGGGATGTTTTCTCTGGCTGGGGAGTCGAGAACCAGAGGTCACAGTCCCAGAATAAGGGGTTGGCCATTTAGGACTGAGATGAGGAGGAATTTCTTCACTCAGAGGGTGGTGAATCTTTGGAATTCCCTACCCCAGAGGGTTGTGGAGGCTCAGTCGTTGAGTATATTCAACATAGAGATTGATAGATTTTTGGATATTAAGGGAATCAAGGGATTTGGGGATAGTGCAGGAAAGTGGAGCTGAGGTAGAAGATCAGCCATGATCTCATTGAATGGCGGAGCAGGCTCGAGGGGCCAAATGGCCTACTCCTGCTCCTATTTCATATGTTCTTATAAGACACGTCGTCTTTCGGATGAGATATTAAGCCGAGGCCAAATCTACATTCTTGGGTGGACATAAAAGATCCCATGGCATTATTTCGAAGAAGAGCAGGGGAGTTATCCCCAGTATCCTGGCCAATAAATATCCCTTAATCAACATCACTAAAACAGATCATCAGGTCATTATCACATTGTTGCTTGTGGGAGCTTGCTGTGTGCAAATTGGCTGCTGCGTTTCCCATATTACAACAGTGACTATACTTAAAAAAGTACTTCATTGACTGTACTGTGCTATGAGACGTCAGGTGGTCGTGAAAGGCACTATATAAATGCATTTTCATTTTTTTTTTTTTTAAAAGACATGTCTCCTTACTTCCCTGTTGGATGCATCAGTGACTACCTTGCATTTATGGCCCCTAGATTGTTGAAGGGACACTGACAGTGTGAAAACTATGTGCCAAACAACTTTTGTCATGAGTCTACTGCCCCTTTAAAGCTGGACAGATGGGCGTTGCAATCACACTTACCTTGAGAGTTGCTTCTTTTTTATTTGTGACGATGACCTCCCCAGTCCGGCCAGTGGTCAGCCCATGGGACGATGGGAAACTGCGGCGTGGAGGCGGCGGAGGGGGCGACTTGGAGGGTTTCTCTGTCCTGTATCTGTGGACCGTCAGCTCCTCTGTAAAACAAACTGGCCTGTTAACTGGTCAATACACAGGATTCCATAGGACATACGGTACAGAAACAGGCCGTTCGTCCCAACCAGTCCATGCTCCACTCGAGCCTCCTCCTGTCTTTCCTCATTGAACTCTATCAGCATAAGCCACTATTCCCTTCTCCCTCATATGTTTGTCTAGCCTTCCCTTAAATGCATCTATACTATTTGCTTCAACCACTCCCTGTGATAGCGAGTTCCACATTCTCACCGCTCTCTGGGTAAAGCAGTTTCTTCTGAATTCCCCATTGGATTTCTTGGTGACTATCTTATATTGATGGCCTCTAGTTATGCTCTTCCCCACAAGTGGAAACACTCTCCCTGTATCCACTCTATCAAAACCTTTCATCATTTTAAAGACCTCGATTAGGTCACCCCTCAGCCTTCTTTTTTTCCCCAAGAGAAAAGAGACCCAGCCTGTTCATCCTTTTGTGATAGGTATACCCTCGCATTTCTGGTATCAGCCTTGTAAATCTTCTCTGCGTCCTCTGCAGTGCCTCTATATTTTCTTAATAATAAGGCGATCAGAACGGTACACAGTGCTCCAAGTGTGGCCTAACCAAGGTTCAATAAACGTTTAGCATAACTTCCCTACTTTTCAATTCTATACCTCCAGAAATAAACCCTAGTTCTTGGTTTGCTTTTTATGGCCTTGCTAACCAGTGTCGCAACTTTTAGTGATTGTATATTTGTACTCCGAGATCCCTTTGTTCCTCTACCCCACCTAGACTCACACCCTCCAAGTGATAAATGACCTCCCTATTCTTCCTACCAAAATGTAATACCTCATTATTTTCCATGATTTCATCCTGCGCAAAACCTCCTCCCTATTGGCAAGAGCCTATAGGCAATGAGGTGATCCAGAAACAATTGGGTTTCTGTTATTCTTTAATGGACGAAAGGCCCTATCGACTCTCAGCTTTTCATTGTCTCAAGTAGTTGGATGTCAGCCATGACCCAATGGCTCAGCACACTCGCCTTGGAGTCAGACGGTTGTGGGTTCAAAGTCCCACTCCAGAAATGAGCGCAAAAAATCTAGGCTGACACTCCCAGTACCAGTAATGAGGGAGTGCTACACAGAGGTGCCATCTTTTGGATAAGACATTAAATCAATGTCAGGTGGACATACAAGATCCCATGGCACTATTTTGAAAAAGAGCAGGGGAGTTCTCCTTGTCAATATTTATCAATCAACCAACACCATGATAAAAAAACACAGATTATCTGGTCATTATCACAATTCTTAAAGAACAAATCTGATCTCTAACATCCACCCTCCTTTGTACACGTAGGAACAGGAGGAGGCCATTCAGCCCCTTGAGCCTGCTCAGCCATTCAATGAGATCATAACCGATCTGTGACCTAACTCCGTATACCCGCCTTTGGCCCATATCCCTTAATACCTTTGGTTAACAAAAATCTATCAATCTCAGATTTAAAATTAACAATTGATCTAGCATCAATTGCCATTTGTGGAAGAGAGTTCCAAACTTCTACCGCCCTTTTTGTATAGAAGTGTTTCCTGATTTCACTCCTGAAAGGTCTGACTCTAATTTTTAGACTTTGCCCCGTGGTCGTCGGGGCCGAAATTCAGGGTCTCAAAGAGACCCGTTAATGCCCGTTTGCGGCAGCCATTCCTAAAAATCGACTGGGGTCAACAGGCCGACCTGATTTAAATTCAGGTCGGAGATTTCTCGGCCTGGATCCCATCCCGACCAAGTAGATGCACCGGAAATTAAAATCAAATAAATACTTACCTATCCATTTTCAGCCCGATCCATCAATCCCCCGCTACGCGGTGCCAGACAGGTTTTTCTACCAGTGCACCATCTCCGCACTGAGTGCGGCCTGGCAACGCAGCCCTTAAAGGCGAGGGCCCACTACCGCAATGCAAAATACTGCCCCCGGGTTCGGGCGGGCCGCCAACGGGCAGCCTGCCAGCCCCCTTTGGGTACCAGGCCACTGGCCCGGTCAAAACCCTCCCTTGGTGGCCCAGTGGCCAAAGTTTAAAAAATGATCGAACCTCTCCCCTTTAACGGAGGGAGCGAGTGAGGTGATGCACACGCACTGTGACATCACAACGCTGATTGACAGTGGCGGATGGCCCAACCGACCCATTTTCAGCCAGTCAGCCTGGCTTTGAGTCTAAAGCCCGCCCCATTATGATCCATTTCCTGTAGAAAATGGATCGACTCACCGCACCAAGAGATCCAGAGACGAGTACCAGCTTAAAAACTCATTGGTGCGCTGACCCTAGACTCCCCAACCAGCGGGAATAATGTCTCTCTATTTACCCTGTCTGTTCCCCTTAATATCTTGAAAATTTCTAGAGAATACAACCCTAGTTTATGTAATCTCTCCTCGTAGTTTAACCCTTGAAGTCCAGGTATCATTCTGGTAAACCTACACTGCACTCCCTCCAAGGCCACTATATCCTTCCTAAGGTGTGGTGTCCAGAACTGCTCACAGTGCTCCAGGTGTGGTCTAACCAGGGCTTTGTACAGCTGCAGCATAACTTCTACCTCCTTGTATTCTGGTCCTCTGGATATAAAGGCCAGCATTTCATTAGCCTTTTTGATTATTTTCTGTACCTGTTCATGACATTTTAATGATCGATGTACCTGGACCCCCAAGTCTCTTTGGACCTCCCTGTTTTTAGCTTTTCACCATTTAGAAAGTACTCTGTTCTATCCTTTTTAGGTCCAAAGGTGGATGACTTCATATTTGCTTACAGTGAAATCCATTTGTTGCAGTTTTGCCCATTCACTGAATCTGGCGATGTCCCAGTGTAATTTTATACTTCCATCTACACGGCCTATCTTTGTGTCATCGGCAAATTTGGATATACGACTTTCTATGCCATCATCTAAGTCAACAATCAATACTGTGAATAGTTGAGGCCCCGACACTGATCCCTGCAGGACACCTCTAGTCACACTCTGCCAATTGGAGTACCTGCCCCTAAACCCTACTCTCTGTCTCCTGCCGCTCGGCCAATTTATAACTGGGTCAATAATCTGCCCTCGATTCCATGGGCTTCTCGCTCAGTTAACAGTCTCTTGTGCTAGTGCCTTGGAACTGGTTCTCTCTGGGTGCTGACTCTTCTCAATTCTTGCTTGTTCCCCCAAACACACGGTAAACATTTCCTGGTCTTCATTACCTTTCTGACTCCTTGTTAAGAAGTTGAAATAAAGGAAAGAAACAGAAAGTAAAATCACAGAATTATAAAAATGGACAGCATGGAAGGAAGGAGGCCTTCTGACGGGATTGGACAGGTTAGATGCAGGAAGAAGATTCCCGATGTTGGGGAAGTCCAGAACCAGGGGGGTCACAGTCTAAGGATTAGTGGTAAGCCATTTAGGACCGAGATGAGGAGAAACTTCTTCACTCAGAGAATTGTGAACCTGTGGAATTCTCTACCACTGAAAGTTGTTGAGGCCAATTCGTTAAATATATTCAAAAGGGAGTTAGATGTGGCCCTTATGGCTAAAGGGATAGAGAGGTATGGAGAGAAAGCAGGAATGGGGTACTGAAGTTGGATGATCAGCCATGACCATATTGAATGGTGGTACAGGCTCGAAGGGCCGAATGGCCTACTCCTGCACCTATTTTCTATGTTCCTATTCGGACCGTCGAGCCCATGCCAGCTCTGTGAAAGAGCAATTGTGCTCAGTCTCACACTCCAACTGTGTCCGTAACCCTGTAAGTGGCTCATCCGCAAGCATCTGTCCAACTCCCTTTTATAATTATTGATAGAATCAGCTTCCACCAGCTTTTTTGGTCGAGCGTTCCCGATCCCGACAACTCTCAGAGTGGGAACATTTCTCCTCATCTCCCCTCTCGATCTTTTGCCAAGGTAACCTCTGGTTACTGACGCACTTGCCAGAGGGAATATGTTTTTATCGATCTACTCTATCAAAACCTCACATCATCTTGAAAACCCCTATTCAGTCACCTCTTAACCTTCTCTGCTCCAAGGAGAACAGTCCTAACTTTTCCAACCTTTCCTCCTGACTGAAGTCCTTGATTACTGGGAACATCCCGGTAAACCCCCTCTGCACCCTTTCTCAGGCTCTCCTGAAATGCGCTGCCTAGAATTGTCCACAATAACCCGGCTGAGGCCCAACCAGTGATTCAGAAGGTTCGGGCGGTTTGACAGTGCCGTGGCGAAGGTTTGAGGTTAAAGGTGCTCCCTACCCGAGTGCCGTCGCCCGTTGGCGTCCGTCTTGGCGACTGCTTTCTGCACGTGCTGCGGCTTTGTCTGCTTCTGCTCAGCTGTCGGCATGGCGACCATTTTTGGTTTGTTGGCAAATCCCAGATCCGGGATTGCTTTCATCAGCTCGGCTTGTGTCTCCTCCAGGAGACGGTTAATGTCCTTGTTACTGAACTGAGTCAGACTAGCTCGCTTCTCCTCCCAGTCCCTCTCCGCCGCCTTTAAATAGGAAGGAAGAGCAAATATACAGCCCGTAAGTTCCGCACCTGGCCCGCTCCACGCAGCTCCGACGCACAATCCGATGATAAATTAAGGTTGGGGTGTTTTTTTGGCACAATAAAAATGAATGTTTATCCAATAATTTGACTTGGACTAAGCCGTGCCTCAGGAATCGGATTCTTGCCGTTGAGTCAGGAGGCGACAGGTTTCAGCCCTGGCGAGTTGTGGTCTCTGGATAGATGCAATGCACGCGGCGACCCCTTACCGTCTGGCGGGGGACCCCCTCGCGAAATTGCACCGCGGGAGCGGCGCTGCTGCAGGCCGGAGACCCCGACGGCCTTTGCCGTCGGCGCACTCTCTGCAAAATGGCGGCACGGCTGCTCTTAAAGGGGAGGTGGCACTGCTGGCGACAACATGGTCTTTTTCTTCGGCCGATTGCCAGGTCGGGCCGATAATAATGGCAACGGGGGTTTGGCCGGGCCGCCAACTGGCAGCCTGGTGCCCTCTCTTGTGTGGCCAAAACCCTCCCTGGTGGCCCAGGGCACTAACTTAGAATGAATGCAGAGCTCGCAGCGGCCCTCCCCTTTAACTGAAGGGGGGAGCGGTTATGACACATCAGCGCGATGATGTCATCAGCGCGGTGCTAATGACGGACAGCGGTGGACACTTTGCCCCGCCCCCACCCTGCTGCAAAACCCCACGAGGAGCTGAATTTCACTGGATAGGCGGCCAGAACACTTCAACAACGATAGGTGCGCCCCGTTTCGGGCAGAGGTGAATTTCTACCCTCTTTTAAGTTCTTAAATTTAAATATTTTACCTCAACGGAGATAGTTCGATCTACGTTCCTCTTGCTTGGTGCCATCGGAGCCTCCTCCACCAGGTTGCTTTGGGCCACGAAGCACTGGCCCAGCCCTGGAACACTCTGGGAGGGAGCAGCATGAACTGGGGAATTGTGGGCCAGCTGAGCCAGGGTGGAATTGTGGGTCTGCCAGTTTTTCACTGAGGTTGTGTGCGGTTCCGGGAAACTCAAGGGCGGGCTGGTGGGAATTTCAAAGTCGGAATTCCTGGAGTAAGAGTCGGTGCTTGTGTGCTTTGGCGACTGGGCCGTAACTTCCTCGGGTCCTTTCATCAGGCTTTCGTTGGCTTGTCTGTGGAGCAAATCCAAACTTCTTATCAGTGCGACTTCCCGCCCGACGATGAACTTTCTCCTCCTGATAACAAGCACCTATTTTTCCCTTCAGTCCATTGGCTCCCCCTTTCCTCTAAAGGAACCATTCACAGCAGACCCTCCCAGTGCAGTGCCGAGGGAGTGCTGCACTGTCAGAGGGGCAGTACTGAGGAAACGCCGCACTGTCAGAGGGGCAGTACTGAGGAAACGCCGCACTCTCGGAGGGGCAGTACTGAGGGAACGCCGCACTGTCGGAGGGGCAGTACTGAGGAAACGCCGCACTCGCGGAGGGGCAGTACTGAGGGAACGCCGCACTGTCGGAGGGGCAGTACTGAGGGAGGGCCGCACTGTCGGAGGGGCAGTACTGAGGGAGGGCCGCACTGTCGGAGGGGCAGTACTGAGGGAGGGCCGCACTGTCGGAAGAGCAGTACTGAGGGAGCGCTGCACTGTTGGAGGGGCAGTACTGAGGGAGGGCCGCACTGTCGGAGGGGCAGTACTGAGGGAGGGCCAGTACTGAGGGAGGGCCGCACTGTCGGAGGGGCAGTACTGAGGGAGGGCCGCACTGTCGGAGGGGCAGTACTGAGGGAGCGCCGCACTGTCGGAGGGGCAGTACTGAGGGAGCGCCGCACTGTCGGAGGGGCAGTACTGAGGGAACGCCGCATTGTTGGAGGTGCCATTTTTCGGATGAGATGCTAAACCGAGGCCCCATCTGCTCTCTCAAGTGGACACAAAAGATCCCATGGATCTATTTTGAAGAAGAGCAGGGGAGTTCTCCTCGGTGTTCCGGGGCCAACATTTATCCCTCAACCAACACCAACACCAACACCAACAAATAGATTATCTGGTCATTGTCACTGCTGTTTGTGGAACATAAGAACATAAGAATTAGGAGCAGGAGTAGGCCATTCGGCCCTTTGAGCCTGCACCACCATTCAATAAGATCATGGCTGATCATTCCCTCAGTATCCCTTTCCTGCTTTCTCACTATACTCCTTGATCTCCTTAGCCGTAAGGGCCATATCTAACTCTCTCTTGAATATATCCTATGAACTGGCATCAACAACTCTCTGCAGCAGGGAATTCCACTTCTCTGAGTGAAGCAGTTTCTCCTCATCTCAGTCCTAAATGGCCTACCCCTTATCCTAAGACTGTGTCCCCTGGTTCTGGACTTGCCCAACATCGGGAACATTCTACCCACATCTAACCTGTCCCGTCCCGTCAGAATGTTTTTATGAGATCCCCTCTCATCCTTCTAAACTCCAGTGAATAATGGCCCAGTTGATCCAGTCTCTCCTCATATGTTAGTCCTGCCATCCCGGGAATCAGTCTGGTGAACCTTCGCTGCACTCCCTCAATAGTAAGAATGTCCTTCCTCAGATTAGGAGACCAAAACTGAACACAATATTCCAGGTGAGGCCTCACCAAGGCCCTGTACAACTGCAGTAAAACCTCCCTGCTCCTATACGCAAATCCCCTAGCTATGAAGGCCAACATACCATTTGCCTGCTGTAACTGCATGCCAACTTTCAATGACTGATGAACCATGACACCCAGGTCTCGTTGCACCTCCCCTTTTCCTAATCTGCCGCCATTCAGATAATATTCTGTCTTCGCGTTTTTGCCCCCAAAGTGGATAACCTCACATTTATCCACATTATACTGCATCTGCCATGCATTTGCCCACTCACCTAACCTGTCCAAGTCACTCTGCAGCCTCCTAGCTGCCCCTCACAGCTCACACCGCCACCCAGTTTGGTGTCATCTGCAAACTTAGAGATATTACACTCAATTCCTTCATCCAAATCATTGATGTATATTGTAAAGAGCTGCGGTCCCAGCACTGAGCCCTGCAGCACTCCACTAGTCACTGCCTGCCATTCTGAAAAGGACACGGTTATCCCGACTGTCTGCCAACCAGTTCTCTATCCACGTCAGTACATTACCCCCTGTAAAGTCCTGTCCCCTCAGTACAGATTCACACGAGGCATGTAGTGAAGTCAAGGTCACTCTGGACCTGCACCTTTATTTCACAGCTCTGGAATGCTGCACTTGCCTGAGACCTGTCCTTATATACCTGTCTCTTGCAAGTGCACCCCTGGTGGTAAGGTATGCTGGTGGTTACAGGTCATATCCTATTACAGTCATGTATAGCATGTTAGGGTAGAGTTATATATAATAATGTAAGATACATGACATCACCCTCCCCCAAGGTCTTATTGTCTTTATAGGTTCAGTCTCTCAGGTGGTCTACGCTCTCGCGTGGAGCGTCTGAGTTGTGGTTCAGTTGTTTGCCTTGGTGTCTGTTTTTCTTTGGGTGTGGTTGCTGGTATCTCGCCTGGGCTGTCTGTTTCGATAGGTGTGATTGTTGTTGACTCGCCTGGGCTGTCTGTTGGGATTGCCATTTCCTCAGGTTGTTCCCTGTGTCTGTCCACCAGGTGTGGTGCGAGTTCCACATTGTAGTCTGCCTCTGGTTCCGCAGTGTTGTTGGTAAATCTGCTTTTGACTTGGTCTACATGCCTCCGGCAGGTTTTGCCATTGTCCATTTGTACTACCAGTAGCCTGTTTCCTTCCTTGCCCGTTACTGTCCCTGCAAGCCATTTGGGACCCCTGCCATAGTTTAGTACAAATATTTTGTCCCCTATCTCATTCCATCTCCCCCTCGAATTTCTGTCATGGTACTCAGTCAGCTTACGGTGCTTTGCCTCAACGATTTCGTGCATGTCTGGGAGGATTAATGAGAGCCTTGTTTTTAAAGTCCTTTTCATCAACAGTTGCGCGGGGGGATCCCAGTCAATGAGTGCGGACGAGATCTGTATGCCAGCAGCAGTGGCGACAGGCAACCCTGCAGCGTGGGACCTTGGATTTTAAGCATGCCTTGTTTAATGATTTGCACTGCTCTCTCCACCTGGCCGTTGGAGGCCAGCTTGAACGGTGCCGTCTTGACGTGATTTATGCCATGGTCAATTATAAAATCTTGGAATTCTGCGCTGGTGAAGCACGGACCATTGTCACTGACCAATATGTCAGATTCCGTGCGTTGCAAACATGGTTGCGGGGCTCTCCACAGTGGTGTTTAAAATAGTGCATTCGATCCACTTTGAAAATGCATCTACAACTTCGAGGAACATTTTGCCCATGAATGGGCCCGCATAGTCTACGTGCACCCATGACCACGGTTTGGTAGGCCAGGGGCTCAGTGGAGCTTCCCTGGGGGCATTGCCTAGTTGGGCACAAATGGTGCACTTTCGCATGCAGAGCTCCAGGTCCGCATCAATACCAGGCCACCAGACGTGGGATCTGGCTATGGCCTTCATGAGAACGATCCCCGGGTGCTCGAGGTGGAGCTCCCGGACAAATGCCTCTCTGCCTCGCAGAGGCATGACTACTCGGCTGCCCCACATCAGGCAGTCTGCTTGTAGTGATAGCTCATGCATGCGCCTGTGAAAGGGTTTTAATTCCTCAGGGCAGGCATCGCGAGCCTCTGCCCAGTCACCGGTTAGGACACATCTTTTTACTAAGGATAACGTGGGGTCGCTGGCCGTCCAGGCTCTGATTTGGCGAGCCGTTATGGGCGAACCTGTGGACTCAAAGGCATTGATTGCCATGACTATCTCACAGTCCTGTTCGTCAGACCCTTTCGTGGTCGCCAGGGGTAGCCTGCTGAGTGCGTTGGCACAGTTGTCTGTGCCTGGTCTGTGCCTTATGGTATAGTCGTAGGACGCCAGCATGAGTGCCCACCGTTGAATTTGTGCCGAGGCGTTGCCGTTTATTGCATTGCTCTCGGATAGGAGGGACGTGAGGGGCTTGTGGTAGGTTTCTAACGCGAACTTGGCCCTGAAAAGGTATTGGTGCATCTTTGTGACACGAGCGCCTCCTTCTCTACCATTCCGTACCCGCGCTCCGCCCACGAAAGTGACCTGGAGGCATAAGCTATGGGTTGTAATTTGCCTGCACTATTGACATGTTGCAAAACGCACCCGACCCCATACGCTGATGCGTCGCATGTGAGAACTAGCTTTTTACCTGGGTCAAAGAATGTTAAAACACTGTTGGAACACAGAAGGTTGCGTGCCTTATTGAAGACGCGTTCCTGGGCATCCCCCCAAAACCAATCGCACCCCTTCCTGAGTAGCACATGGAGAGGCTCCGGCAGCGTGCTTAAGTTCTGCATAAAGTTCCCAAAGTAATTGAGTAGCCCGAGAAAGGCGCGCAGTTCTGAGACATTCCGGGGCCTGGGTGCCAGGCGAATTGCTTCTGTTTTGGACTCTGTTGGGCGGATTCCATCAGCGGCAATCCTTCTGCCCAAAAATTCAACCTCGGGTGTGAGAAACAGGCACTTGGATTTCTTGACTTGTAGGCCTACCCGATCCAACCGCTTTAGTACTTCCTCCAAATTACGGAGATGGGAGTCGGTGTCCCTGCCCATGATAAGTATGTCGTCTTGAAATACAACCGTCCCCGGGATGGACTTGAGCAGACTCTCCATGTTGCGCTGGAATATGGCAGCTGCCGACCTGATGTCGAATGGGCATCGAATGTACATGAAAAGGCCTTGATGTGTGTTGATGGTGGTGAGTAGCTTGGATTCCTCGGTCAATTCTTGCGTCATATACGCAGATGTGAGGCCTAGTTTTGAGAAAAGTTTACCTCCAGCCAATGTGGCAAATAAGTCCTCCGCTCTGGGCAGCAGGTACTGGTCCTGTAGGGAGACTCTGTTCATGGTAGATTTGTAGTCCCCACAGATTCGTACGGATCCATCAGGCTTCAAGACTGGGACGATGGGACTTGCCCAGTCGCTAAATTCCACAGGTGATATAATGCCTTCCCGCAGAAGCCTGTCTAGTTCGTGTTCAATCTTTTCCCTCATCACACAGGGTACAGCTCTGGCCTTGTGATGGACCGGTCTAGCATCCTGTGTGATGTAGATTTTGACTTTGGCCCCTTTGAAAGTGCCCACACCTGGCTGAAAGAGATGTTCAAATTGCTTTATAACTGTTGAGCAGGAGGTCCGTTCCTCTAATGACATGGCATGGACATCATCCCATTTCCAGTTTAGTTTTGCCAGCCAGCTTCTTCCCAGCAGTGTTGGGGGGTCTCCGGGGACAATCCAAGGGGAAGTCGGTTCACTGTCCCTTTGTGTGTGACAGAGAGCATGGCGCTGCCGAGGACTGGTACGATTTCTTTGGTATAGGTCCTTAGTTTGGTGTCGACCCTTGTGAGCTTTGGTCTGTCTCTTTTATGCGGCCACAGTTGTTCAAATTGTTGAGTGCCCATGAGAGATTGACTCGCTCCCATATCCAGCTCCATGTTGACAGACATCCCGTTGAGTAGGGCCCTCATCATTATAGGAGGCGTCCTGTTGTAGGAGCAGCGGCCATTGATCGTGTTGACCCGCTGTACATCGGTGTCCCGGGTACTGTCCCCACCATCTTCTGGTCTGCTTTCCGACCCATCCGATTCGTATACCAGCTGAGCTGCCGTTTTTTTGCACATGCGGGCCAAATGCCCTGTATTTTCACAATTTCTGCAAACAGCCTGCTGAAATTGACATCCCCTTGACGAGTGCCCACCCCCACACCTCCAGCACAGACCTGATCCATTGTTCAAAGTGTTCCCAAAGAATGAGCTGCATCTGGCTGATCTCTCTTGAGCTTCTCTCAGTTTGTAGTTGATTGCTCGCATTGTGGGTTGATGAGGTGTGAACGGCCATTCCTGTGGCCCTTGATGGCTTCTGCCTGCTGTCGAGAGCCTGTTCTCCTGGTTTTGTATGTGTGTGGGGATAGCAGCTTGTTTAGTGCTGTGAACTTCTTGTTCCGATATTTCGTTAGTTGTCGTACCTGCATTGTAAATCAACCTCGTTTCTTCTTCCCCGACCAAGAATGTCCATGCAACCAGTGCTGCTGCCTCTAAGGTCAGGTTCTTGGTCTCTATGAGCTTTCAGAATATGCCTGCGTGGCCTATTCCTTCAATGAAAAAGTCTCTCAGCATTTCTCTCCTCAGTTCATCGGAGAACTCACATAAACTAGCCAACCTCCGAAGTTCCGCCACGAAGTCAGGTATGCTCTGGCCCATACAGCGTCTGTAGTTGTAGAACCTGTGTCTGGCCATGTGTAGGCTGCTCGCTGGCTTCAGGTGGTCTCTTACAGTGTGCTCAATTCTTCAAACGACTTGCTTGCTGGTTTCTCGGGTGCCGACAGATCCTTCATTAAAGCGTATGTTTTCGAGCCACAGCTGGTCAAGAGATGGGCTCTTCTCTTGTCTGCCTTATCGTCGCCTGACCAGTCTTTGGTTACAAAGCTTTGCTGGAGCCCTTCTATAAAGTCCTCCCAATTGTCTCCCGCATTGTACTTTTCATCTGATCCGTTATTGACCATTCTGTGGATTCTGTAATCCCGTAACTCGTCACCACTGTAAAGTCCTGTCCCTTCAGTACAGATTTACACGAGGCATGTAGTGAAGTCAACGTCACCTTCCTCGTTTTATTTTTACTCCAGACAGGGATATACAATTGCTGAAGTTCATCCATGTGATCTTTAAATGTTTGCCATTGCCTTTCCACCGTCAACCCTTTAAGTATCATTTGCCAGTCTATTCTAGCCAATTCACGCCTCAAACCATCCAAGTTACCTTTCTTTAAGTTCAGGACCCTAGTTTCTGAATTAACTGTGTCACTCTCCATCTTAATAAAGAATTCTACAATGTTATGGTCACTCTTCCCCAAGGGGCCTCGCACAACAAGATTGCTAATTAGTCCTTTCTCATTACACATCACCCAGTCTAGGATGGCCAGCTCCCTAGTTGGTTCCTCGACATATTGGTCTAGGAAACCATCCCTAATACACTCCAGGAAATCCTCTTCCACTGCATTGCTACTAGTTTGGTTAGCCCAATCAAAATGTAGATTAAAGTCACCCATGATAACTGCTGTACCTTTATTGCACACCTCCCTAATTTCTTGTTTGATGCTGTCCCCAACCTTACTACTACAGTTTGGTGGTCTGTACACAACTCCCACTAGGGTTTCCGGCCCTTGGTATTCCGTAGCTCCACCCATACCGATTCCACATCATCCAAGCTAATGTCCTTTCTCACTATTGCATTAATTTCCTCTTTAACCAGCAATGCCACCCCACCTCCTTTTCCTTTCTGTCTATCCTTTCTAAATGTTGAATACCACTGAATGTTGAGTTCCCAGCTTTGGTCACCCTGGAGCCATGTCTCCGTGATGCCAATTACATCATACTCGTTAACTGCTATCTGCGCAGTTAATTCATCCACCTTATTCCGAATACTCCTCGCATTGAGGCACAGAGCTTTCAGGCTTGTCTTTCTAACACACTTTGCCCCTTTAGAATTTTGGTGTAATGTGGCCCTTTTTGCTTTTTGCCTTAGGTTTCTCTGCCCTCCACTTTTACTTTTCTTCTTTCTATCTTTTGCTTCTTCCCCCATTCTACTTCCCTCTGTCTACCTTCATTGGCTGTAAAGCGCTTTGGGACATCCTGAGGTCGTGAAAGGCGCTATATAAATGCAAATCTTTCTGTCTCTATACAGAGTGCAAACCAGAACTTTAACTATGAAATATTGAACACAGGGGAGAGCAACTAAACCGGATTCACGCATGGTTCACTCTCTGCCAATACTAATATTTACCTGCTGAACCGCCTCGGGTAGACCTCCGCGGGGCAGGCTGAGACTGAGGATGGGCAGCTGAGTAACAAGGAGAGAGAAAACAAGTCACCAGGGTGAGTTCCCGCGACAGAGCCGCGGTCATAGTCCAGAGCAAAAAATAACACGTTCTGATTCCATGTCAGCGACAAGCTGCGGCCTGCACCTGAGCTATTTACTCTGAACAATAAGTCGGCAATAGTGCGCAACAAGATGGTTTTAAATATATTTTCAGTGCAACGCTGTTCTGGCCAGAACTCTGCTGCTCACGCAAAATCCCGTCCACCCATCATTCCTGTGCTCACTGACTCGCTTTTAACATTATCATTCTTATTTCTAAATCCTTCCATGGCCTCGCCCCTCCCTATCTCTGTAATCTCCAACCCCTACAACCCTCCCTATCTCTGTAACCCCCTCCGGCCCTGCACCCCTCCCTATCTCTGTAACCTCCTCCAGCCCCTACAACCCTCCTATCTCTGAAACCCCCTCCAGCACCTACACCCCTCCCTATCTTTGCAACCTCCTCTAGCCCTACAACCCCTCCCCTATCTCTGTAACCCCCTCCAACCCCTACTATTTCTGTAACCTCCTCCAGCCCTACACCCCTTCCCATCTCTGTAACCTCCTCCAGTCCCTACACCCCTCCCTATCTCTAACCACCTCCATCCCGACACCCCTCCCTATCTCTGCAACCTCCTCTAGCCCTACAACCCCTCCCCTATCTCTGTAACCCCCTCCAGCCCCTACTATTTCTGTAACCTCCTCCAGCCCTACATCCCTTCCCATCTCTGTAACCTCCAGTCCCTACACCCCTCCCTATCTCTAACCACCTCCATCCCGACACCCCTCCCTATCTCTGTAACCTTCTCCAGCCCCTACACCCCTCCCTATCTCTGTAATCTCCTCCAGCCCCTAGACTCCTCCCTATCTCTGTAACCTCCTCCAGCCCCTACACCCCTCCCTATCTCTGTAACCCCCTCCAGCCCCTACACCCCTCCCTATCTCTGTAACCTCCTCCAGCCCCCACCACCCCCCCGAGATCTCTGCGCTCCTCCAATTCTGGCCTCTTGCTGATCCCTGACCAGAGAATCAATTGGTCCCCTCATTAATGATCCGAGCAGGGGGACAATGTAAAATCAGAACAGAACCGGTTAAAAATTATCCAAGAAATAATTCCTTCACAGAAAAGCATGGAATGAACACCTCAAAAGGTCAGTAGTTAGAAGGAAGATACAAGCTTATTTGGGTTGTAGGGCTATTAAAGGATATGGAGAAAGGGCAATCAATTGGGATTATAAAGAGTCCGAGCTGCCGTAACTAATAAATGGTGGTGTAGGATTGATGGGCTGAATGAGCAGCTTCAGGTGGTCCAGGGGGAAGCCAGTGTGTCTGAGCGAAGGGGATACACCCCCGGATACTGTCAGTGCTCTCGTTACCTCGGAGGGGACCGAGGCTTGTGCTATTTTTCCAATGTTTCCTATCTCGGGTTGCCAACTCTGGCTGGATGTATTCCTGGAGGTTTCATCACTGAGCCCCTCATCCAACCACCCTGCCCCCGCTCTTCTGCCATTGGTCGACCAACACGTCCACCCTCCCGGCGCCCGCCTTTCCCCACCCATTGGAAAGTAAGCAGAATCTCCGTTACCCGATTGGACGATTCCTGCCAGTCAGTCAAACAATCTTCACCCCGCCCCACCCGTGACATTACCTTCTCAGCATGGCGAGGGCGTCTGTGATGGTCTTGCAGCGTTTCAGCAGGATGTCCAACCTGTGGGGCTCCTCCTTCAGGAACTTTACTGCCTCCACCTCCACGCGTAGAATCACCCGCATTTTACTCTGCAGGCTGGGGAACTGAGCTACAGGCACACACACACACACTAAATAAGCCCAACATCTTTCCAACAGGGATTCTCAGACAAGGAGACAGACAGACAGAGAGACAGACAGACAGAGACAGACAGAGAGACAGACAGACAGGGAGAGACGCGTATAGTGACAGAGAGAAAGAGAGACAGAGAAACATTCAAGTAAACCGACAGAGCGAGAGAGCGAGCGAGAGAGTGAGAGAGCGAGCGAGCGAGCGAGACAGAGCGAGCGAGCGAGAGACAGAGCGAGAGAGAGAGCGAGAGAGCGAGAGACAGAGCGAGAGAGCGAGAGACAGAGCGAGAGAGCGAGAGACAGAGCGAGAGAGCGAGAGAGCGAGAGAGAGAGCGAGAGAGCGAGAGAGAGAGCGAGAGAGCGAGAGACAGAGCGAGAGACAGAGCGAGAGAGCGAGAGACAGAGCGAGAGAGCGAGAGACAGAGCGAGAGAGCGAGAGAGCGAGAGAGCGAGAGACAGAGCGAGAGAGCGAGAGAGCGAGAGACAGAGCGAGAGAGCGAGAGACAGAGCGAGAGAGCGAGAGACAGAGCGAGAGAGCGAGAGACAGAGCGAGAGAGCGAGAGAGCGAGAGACAGAGCGAGAGAGCGAGAGACAGAGCGAGAGAGCGAGAGACAGAGCGAGAGAGCGAGAGAGCGAGAGACAGAGCGAGAGAGCGAGAGACAGAGCGAGAGAGCGAAAGACAGAGCGAGAGAGCGAGAGACAGAGCGAGAGAGCGAGAGACAGAGCGAGAGAGCGAGAGAGCGAGAGACAGAGCGAGAGAGCGAGAGACAGAGCGAGAGAGCGAGAGACAGAGCGAGAGAGCGAGAGAGCGAGAGACAGAGCGAGAGAGCGAGAGACAGAGCGAGAGAGCGAGAGACAGAGCGAGAGCGCGAAGACAGAGAGCGCGAAGACAGAGAGAGCGAGACACATCAGAGAGACACATCAGAGAGACCGAGACACATCAGAGAGACACAGAGAGACACATCAGAGAGACACATCAGAGAGACCGAGACACATCAGAGAGACACAGAGAGACACATCAGAGAGACACATCAGAGGGAGTGGGAATTGGAGGTTAGTATGTGACCAGTGAAACTAGACTCCCTGAACTTCAATCAGGAGGGTTATACTCAACCTCGTGAGGCTACAATTGATTGGATCCGAATTGGAAATCTTTCTCCTGATAACACTGTGCCTGAATTGATTTCCTGTCATATAGAGATAGGGTACGGGCAGAACAATTTCAAAGTTTGCGGATGATACAAACTTGGCAACGTAGTAAATAGTTGCAGACTTAGAACATAAGAATTAGGAGCATGAGTCAGCCATTCAGCCCCTCCAACCTGCTCTGCCATTCAATGAGATTACGGATCTTCTACCTCAACTCCATTTTTCCACCCGATCCCCATATCCCTCGATTCCCTTAATATCAAAAAATCTATCGATCTCTGTCTTGAATATGCTCAACAACTGAGCCTCCACAGCCCTCTGGGGTAGAGAATTCCAAAGATTCACCACCCTCTGGGTGAAGAACATAAAAAATAGGAGCAGGAGTAGGCCATACAGCCTCTCGAGCCTACTCCGCCATTCAATATGATCGTGGCTGATCCGATCTTAGACTCAGGTCAACTTCCCTGCCCGCTCCCCATTATCCCTTAATCCTTTATCGTTTAAGAATCTATCTATTTCTGTCTTAAATTTATTCAATGACTCAGCTTCCACAGCTTTGAGGCAGCAAATTCCACACATTTACAACCCTCTGGGAGAAGAAATGTCTCCACATCTCAGTTTTAAATGGGAGGCCCCTTATTCTAAGATTATGCCCTCTAGTTCTAGTCTCCCCCATCAGTGGAAACATCCTCTCTGCATCCACCTTGTCAAGCCCCTCACAATCGTATACGTTTCGATAAGATCACTTCTCATTCTTCTGACCTCCAATGAGTAGAGGCTCAACCTACTCAACCTTTCCTCATCTCTGGAATCAACCTTATGAACCTTCTCTGAACTGCCTCCAAAACAAGTATATCCTTTTGTAAATATGGAAACCAAAACTGCACACAGTATTCCAGGTGTGGCCTCACCAATACCCTGTAAAACTGTAGCAAGACTTCCCTGCTTTTATACTCCATCCCCTTTGCAATAAAGGCCAAGATTCCATTGGCCTTCCTGATCACTTTCTGTACCTGCATACTAACCTTTTGTGTTTCATGCACAAGTACCCCCCAGGTCCCGCTGTACTGCAGCACTTTGCAATCTTTCTCCATTTAAATAATAACTTGCTCTTTGATTTTTTTCTGCCAAAGTGCATGACCTCACACTTTCCAACATTATACTCCATCTGCCAAATTTTTGCCCACTCACTTAGCCTGTCGATGTCCTTTTGCAGATTTTTGTGTGTCCTCCTCACACATTGCTTTTCCTTTCATCTTTGTACCGTCAGTAAACTTGGCTACGTTACACTCGGTCCTTTCTTCCAAGTCATTAATATAGATTGTAAATAATTGGGGTCCCAGCACTGAGCCCTGCGGCACCCCACTAGTTACTGATTGCCAACCCGAGAATGAACCATTTATCCCGACATTATACACGCTCAATCCAAATGCCCTTCTTCTGGTGCCCACTAAGAGAAAGAAAGAAATTGCATTTATAGGGCCCAAAATTGCCCGGAAGTTGCTCCGTTTTTTTTGGAGCAACTTGATTTTTCTGGAGCATCTTAAAAATCCCCATTTTGCACATTCCCGTTCTCCAAGTCGATAATATAGATTATAAATAGCTGTAGGAAGTTTCTCCTCATCTCAGTCCTAAATGGCCAACCCCTTATTCTGACACTGTGACCCCTAGTTCCAGACTCCCCAGCCAGGGGAAACATCCTCCCTGCATCTACCCTGTCAATCCCCTCAGAAGGACATAGAGAGACTGGTGAAATGGGCAGACACATGGCAGATGCAATTCAATGCGGATAAATATGAAGTGATGCACATTGGGAGAAACAACATAGAGAGGCGGTATAATCTAAATAGTATCAGACTGAGGGAGCGCAAGAGCAGAGGGACCTGGGGGTGCATATTCACAATTCCTTGAAGGTGGCAGGGCAAGTTGATAAGAAAGTATATGAGATACTTGGCTTTATAAACAGAGGCACTGAATACACAAATAAGGAGGTTATGGTAAACCATTACTAATCGCTGGCTCAGCCTGAGCTGGAGCATTGCGTTCAATTCTGGGCACCGCACTTTTGGAAGGATGTCAAGGCCTTAGGGAGGGTGTGGAGGAGATTTACAAGAATGGAATGAGGGATGAGGGACTTCAGTTATGGGGAGAGACTGGAGAAGCTGGGATTGTTCTCCTTAGAGCGGAGAAGGTTAACGGGGGGACACCTAATGGAGGGGTTCAGAAATGATGAGTGGGTTTGATTGAGCAAGTAGGGAGAGTCGGTTTGCTCAGGCAAGTGGGTGGGCAACCAGAGGTTGTGGATTTGCAATAATTGGCAAAAGACCGAGGGGGGAAATGAGGAGATATTTCTTCACACAGAGGGTGGTTATGATCTGGAACGCGCTGCCTGAAAGGCGGGTGGAACACATTGCACAGGAACTTTCAAAAGGCAATTGGACATGTACTTGGAGAGGACTAATTTGCAGGATTATGGGGCAGGAGTGGGGGAGTGGGACTAAATTGGACAGCTCTTTCACAGAGTCGGCACAGACACAATGGGCCGAAGGGCTCCTATAAACAGCCAATCATAGCTCCCTCCACAGACTGTACAGTGACCAATCACTGCGGGCCTAAGGCATGCTGATCCGGGAAAGCCCAGAGGGCCTGATTTGAACCCTGCCCTCCGCGGGGGTTAAAATGGCCGCTGGGCCCTTGCCACGGCGTTACCGACGGTTAGCGTGGCTGCCACGTCGGCCCAGCGATCCTGGTCGCGGGGAACGAGCCCGTTGCTGGTAGGAGGAGACTCGCTGGTATTTCCATTCAAGGGTCCCACGACGTTCATTCGCGGCTGTGATGGTGGCCGGAGGCAGGGTGGAGGCCCGTGGCTCCTCTGGTGTTGCCAACTCTGGTTGGACATATCCATGGAGATCCAATCACAGGGTTTCTCCACTTCAGCCGCCCCACCCGGTCAAACAGCCCAGTTACAGCTAATAAAATGAAAGTGTTCAAAGAAAATGGGGCAGATTTTCCAGTCCCCTGCATTCCGTTTTACGCCCCGGAGCGGCGGCAATGAGGTTTTCTGGGCTGGCGGTCAGCATCCAGCGCCCCGCGGGGGTTTTCGAGGCCGATTTTGCTGTGGCGTGGAGCAGCACCGCCCGGAAGAGCGTACAACGCCCCTGGTCGCAACACTGACGCACTTTTTGACTTCTGCCCGACCCGTCCGCCCTGCAGCGCACCTCGCAGGGACAGCCTGGGAAATTGGGCGGTCCGATATCCCGACAGTGGAGAGGTGAGTAATAGCGTCCTCAGGTAAGTGTGAGTGTTTCTCCTTTTAATGTTGTTTGCGATTTATGTTGTGGTGGCGTGGGCAATGGTTTGGGAATGTTTGTGTGTTTTTTTTTCTCCCCAGGCGTCTCTGGGAGTTTCCCAGGCTAACGCCCCACGAGAGGTACGTAACACCTCCCTTAGCGCCCCACCCCACACTCGGGGCCCAGCTTCCCAATTTACTGACTGAGGAGCAAACTGTTCCCGGGCGCTAACTTTACCGCCCTGCCGCCATTTACCGCCCCGAAATCAGCAACGCCAAAAATCCAGCCCAATGAGAATAAAAACACAACCGTTGGGCCGGATTTTCGGTTCTGCTGATTTCGGGGCGGTAAAGTTAGCGCCCGGGAACAGTTTGTGCCTCGGTCAGCAAAATTCATTAGCTGGGCCCTGATGAGCTGAGCATGGGAAGATCCCGAGCTAAAGAGCTGGCCTCGGAGCGCCCTGAGGGGGGCTGGGGAGAAAGAAAACTTGAAAACCCACCAAAGACATTCCCAATAAATATCTCACACCACCACAACATAAATCACCCAAAAAATACAATAAAAACCAATCACACCTAGCTGAGGTGAACATTACTGACCTCACTGCGGCCGGTATAGGTCGGACCACCCGCTTTCACAGGCGGTCCCAGCAGGTGGCGCTCTATGGAGCGCTACGAGTCAGACGGGAGTCGCAAATCGAGCCGGTGTCACAACTAGGGGTGTTGCACACCGGCTCGCCTCTCCCGGGCGGTGATGCTCCGTGCCCCGCCGAAACCGGCCCCGAAAACCCCCGGCGGGGCGCTAGAAGCTGGCCGGCCGCCCGGGAGAGCTCACCGCCGCCATTGCCGCCTCTCCGGGCGCTAACGGGGTCGGCAGAAGCCCGATTGTTTTTAACCCCCTCCCCTCCCCACACTGAGCGTTTACTCCTGGGTTGCCCATAGACGTGTCCGGGAGACTCCAGGGCAATCCTGGAGGGTTGGCAACCCTTAGCCTCCTCCCACCCCCACCCAGGCAACCTTGGCCCTTCCCCACCCTAGGCCCTCCCTCCCTCCCGCAATGGTGATTCCCAGTTGACCGCACCCTCTATTCCCGGTGGTGAATCCTCTAATCATGCTCCCCGCCTCACCCTCCCATCATCCCTGCCCACTCCTGTTGGAAACCAGCTCTCCGTCATTTAAATGAGGCCCGCGAATTAAAATTGCCCCAGGTTAGCACCAGAATTGGCACTTTGCGCCCTGCCCTTACCCCTATATTCAAACCCCCCCCCCCGCCCCACACATGCCTCGGGGCTCGTTCCCCCAATCCGTCAGCTGACTTCAGCTGTGGAGGTTGTAGGGTCGCCACAACTCGCCATCAGAGGCTCTCTGGGCTGGGAGGGTCGGGGGAGGTGGTGAGGAAAGATTGGATAGGCTGGGTTTGTTTTCCTTGGAACAGAGGAGGCTGAGGGGAGACCTTATTGAGGTGTATAAAATTATGAGGGGCCTGGATGGAGTGGATAGGAAGGACCTGTTTCACTTAGCGGAGGGGTCAACAACCAGGGGGCATAGATTTAAAGTAATTGGTAGGAGGGTTAGAGGGGATTTGAGGGGACATTCCTTCACCCAGGGGGTGGTGGGGGTCTGGAACTCATTGCCTGAAAGGATGGTAGAGGCAGAAACCCTCACCACATTTAAAAAGTACTTGTACATGCACTTGAAGTGCCGTAACCTACAGGGCTACGGACCAAGAGCTGGAAAGTGGGATTAGGCTGGGTAGCTCTTTGTCGGCCGGCGCGGAAATGATGGGCCGAATGTTGTAACTTTCTATGGTTCTTTGATTATCATGCCCGCTCAGATCTGCCCACGGCGGACGAGCCCCCCCCCCACCTCTGCCAGCCGGTGTGCGAGGACCCTTACCCTTCAGCTCAGTGAGGGTCTCCCCCAACTGTCGCAGGACCAGGGCCTTCTCCTCCAGCTCCTGCCCCGTGATCAGCCGCTGATTCAGGGCCGAGTCGCGCTGCAACTCCTCCACCGACTTCTCCAAATCGCTGTCAACAGGAACACAAATTAGACTCCAACCTCCTGAGGGAAAAGACAGAAACACCAACCCAGGCTAAAGCTGACATCCGATTTGTCAGTCGATGATTGATGCCCCTGTAGGAACACACAGCTCTTTGCATGGGCTGTCCCTGGTACCTGCCACTGGCTACAATCAAAAATATTAGCATTTCTATGTTACAGTCATCATCATAGGCAGTCCCTCGGAATCGAGGTAGACTTGCTTCCACTCTAAAAGTGAGTTCTCAGGTGACTGTGCAGTCCAATATGGGAATTACAGTCTCTGTCACAGGTGGGACAGACAGTGGTTGAAGGAAAGGGTGGGTGGGGAGTCTGGTTTGCCGCACGCTCCTTCCGCTGCCTGCCCTTGATTTCTGCATGCTCTCGGCGACGAGACTCGAGGTGCTCAGCAGCCTCTCGGATGCACTTCCTCCACTTAGGGTGGTCTTTGGCCAGGGACTCCCAGGTGTCGATGGGGATGTTGCATTTTATCAAGGAGGCTTGAGGGTGTCCTTGAAACGTTTCCTCTGCCCACCTGGGGCTCGCTTACCATGTAGGAGTTTTGAATAGAGCGCTTGCTTTGGGAGTCTTGTGTCGGGCATGCGAACAGTGTGGCCCGCCCAAAGGAGCTGGTCGAGTGTGGTCAGTGCTTCGATGCTGGGGATGTTGGCCTGATCAAGGACACTAACGTTGGTGCGTCTGTCCTCCCAGGGGATTTGCAAGATCTTGCGGAGATATCGTTGCAACAGTGACAACACTGCAAAAGTACTCCATTGGTTGTAAAGTGCTTTGAGACGTCCGCTGGTCGTGAAAGGCACTATATAAATGCAAGTCTTTCTTTCCTTCTTTCATTATCTAAGTGCACCCAAGTGCTTCGCAGAATGAGTTCCGTTTGGCGACCAGTCACTGCTATTATGTAAATTAAAAATGTACCTTAGATTTTGTTTTGAAAAGTGAACCGTGTCTCATTTACCGTACCCGGTTTGGGCCTCTAGGTGACTCCAGTCCCACACCAGCATCGTTGACTCTAAACTGCCTTCTAAAGCAGCCTAGCAAGTCGCCAAGGGGGCAACTGGGGATGACAATTAATGCGAGGATGAATGAAGAAGAGTCCTGATTGGTGCAGGTCCCTGCCCAAGTCCTGTACAAAAAGACCTCCTGTAATAATGGGCTTCATTGCCCAGTATATTCACGGCAGTACCTGCTGCCGCCTGTGAGGGGCAGTGGACAGTCACGTGTGAAGCTGGCTCATCAGTGGGCCTTACAGGGACTTTAATCCCTTCACCCTCAGATAATCGGGACAAGTCATTCCAAGGTGCTGCACTTGTTGTGCATCGCTGAGTTCTGAAGCAAAACTGATTAAAACAAATGGAGTCATCGCCAAGGGTAATCAGGACAAAGTCACAGCCTGGGCCAACAGAGCCGGTTACAGGCCTGAACTGTCGACAGTGGACGAGCGGGCGCCGGAGGGCCTTGCTGACGTCACTAATCCAGAGAACCAGAGTTCAAATCCCACCACAGTGCCTGGAGAATATTAACTTCAGTTTTTTAAAAAATCCGGTCTCGGTGCGAGTGGCCGCGAAACTTGTCGGAGTGTCGATAAACTGGTTCGCGAGAGGGAAACCTGCCGCCTTAGCCGGTCCGGCCTACACATAACTCCATTCCCGTACTGCTGAGGTTGCCTAGCAAGCCGCTCAGTCGTGTCAAAACTGACATCATGGGACGGGCAATAAATGCTGTCATTGCCAGCAACGCCCACATCCCGAGAATCAATAATAAAAAAGATTGTGAGCCATGTTTTTGTTTTTAAATTCGTTCATGGGATGTGGGTGTTGCTGGCAAGGTCAGCATTTATTGCCCATCCCCATGAGCCACCACTTAACACCAAGAATATAAACCTGCTTAAAAGCATCAAAAGCACCTAAAACCTCCAAGTGACACAAACGCACTGACTGTCAATCCTATCTCCCTCCACAACCTGCCTGGCTCCAAGAATGGCCTTTGCTTCATTGCTGAAGAATGACTGAAGACCAGAGAACACAAGTCACGAGTGTGATGGAATACTTTCCACTTGCCTGGATGAGTTGCAGCTCCAACAACACTCAAGAAGCTCGACACTATCCAGGACAAAGCAGCCCGCTTGATCGTCACCCCATCCACCACTTTCAACATTCACTCCCTCCACCACCGGCGCACCGTGGCTACAGTGTGTACCATCTACAAGATGTACTGCAGCAACTCGCCAAGGCTTCTTCAGCAGTACCTCCCAAACCCGTGACCTCTACCACCTAGAAGGACAAGGGCAGCAGGCCATGGGAACACCACCACCTCCACGTTCCCCTCCAAGTCACACACCATCCTGACTTGGAAATATATTGGCCGTTCCTTCATCGTCGCTGGGTCAAAGTCCTGGAACTCCCTCCCTAACAGCACTGTGGGAGCACCTTCACTACACGGACTGCAGCGGTTCAAGGCGGCGGCTCACCACCTCCTTCTCAAGGGGCAATTAGGGATGGGCAATAAATGCCGGCCTTGCCAGCGATGCCCACATCCCCATGAATGAATTAAACAAACAGACCTTTGAGGGAGGGGCAGTAGCTAGCTCGGTGGAGCGAGGTGAGACGGGGGCTTCGGCTTAGCGTCTCATCCGCAAGACGGCGGGGTAGAAATTCCGGTCCCCCTGAGCCGGGTTGTACCGACCGCTCATGAAGTGTTTTTTACGCTGCAGTAGAGGAGGTCGCCTCTTTCGCGAAATTCAGCTCCTTGTCATTGTTTTTCAGGTGGACCGGAAGTCGGTCATAATGAGGACGGAAGAGGGGCGCTGAGCAGGAGATGGACCACGAGAGGGGCGGAGGTGGAGGTGGGACAGAGTGTCCGCCGCTGTCAATCATCAGCAACAAGTGTGCGTCACCATGTCTCTTCCCTTCACTTAAAGGGGAGGGTCGCTGTGAGCTGTGCGAAGATTCTAGTTCGGTCCATTGGGCCACCAGGGAGGGTTTCGGCCGGGCCAGAGGCCTGGCACCCAAGAGGGGGCGCCAAGCTGCCTGTCGGCGGCCCGGCCGAACCCGGGGGCAGAATTGTCAGCCTGACCTGGAAGTCGGCCGGCAAATAAAATAAAATGGCAGCCACGGCAGTGCGCCCTCGCGTTGAATGGCCGCCGTACTGCCATGTCTCACACATGGACAACAAAATGTGCCGACAGAAAAGGCTATCGGGGGCATTGCACGGCAGCCCAAAGATTTTTTGTGCTGAATACCGGAGGTGCGGGAGATCGGCGGTGCGCACTCTGATGACGCACTTAGGAGGGGAAGCAGCAGCGGAGTGGGAGTGGGGAGTGCAGGATAAAGCACCGTGGTGAATTTCGCTGGCGGCGGCCACTCGATTCCGCTGCATTGCCGCTGCACTGCCGGCGGTAAGCGGCCTTTCCGGGAGGCTGAATTTCGGCCAAACCACCACCGACTGCAGCGCTCCCTCAGTACTGCCCCTCCGATAGTACTGCCCCTCCTACAGTGCGGCACTCCCTTAGTACTGCCCCTCCGACAGTGCGGCACTCCCTCAGTACTGCCCCTCCGACAGTGCGGCACTCCCTCAGTACTGCCCCTCCGACAGTGCGGCACTCCCTCAGTACTGCCCCTCCGACAGTGCGGCACTCCCTCAGTACTGCCCCTCCGACAGTGCGGCACTCCCTCAGTACTGCCCCTCCGACAGTGCGGCACTCCCTCAGTACTGCCCCTCCGACAGTGCGGCACTCCCTCAGTACTGCCCCTCCGACAGTGCGGCACTCCCTCAGTACTGCCCCTCCGACAGTGCGGCACTCCCTCAGTACTGCCCCTCCGACAGTGCGGCACTCCCTCAGTACTGCCCCTCCGACAGTGCGGCACTCCCTCAGTACTGCCCCTCCGACAGTGCGGCACTCCCTCGTACTCTACTGGGAGCATCAGCCCAGAGAGTGAGTTTAAGGGTCTGAAGTGGGGACTTGAACCCACAAGCTTGTGACTCAGAAGGCACCAGTGATACCCACTGAGCCACCATTGACACTGGCAAACGCCTCTGTCAAAAAGATTTGTTTATCTCTTATTGAATTCAATGTAAACACACTTTAGCAGTGATCATCAATAGCCATTCACTTCCTAGGTTCTTCAACATATAAACTGGAGTAAATTGTGTAATCTACCAAAAATATCACGTGCCCCTCTGCTATCCTCCTTTCCAACACCAAACAGGACCAAACATAATCTGTTACAAAGTGATCTTGCGTTTAAAAGATTCCACCTTTCGAAAGCCATAATCCGCATTATGTGGTGCTTCTTCTGCATTGATCCAATTATGCCATGACTCTGGGACAGATGCACTGGCTCTATGTACCCCAGGCTCAATTAACAACAAACTTTTATTGGATCATGTAAAACCCAAAACGATTACGAGGAAATTGCTTTGTCTCGCTTTGCGAGTGAATTTATCTACGGTGAATGCGCCTGTGTGGCTGCGTGTTTCCGAGGGGTGCAATGGAGAGCTGTGCGTTGCTAGGTAACTGTATGCGTCCGGGAGATGTGCAGTCCGCCTGCCTACCAGGGAGGTGATGACATTTGTCACGCCTTGTCGGCCAACAGCTGAATGCGATGGGCACCCGGCAAACTGAAAGGACCTTTCCGACAGCGAGGGCGAACTTCTAACCGGCAAAGATTACATATCAGCCCACTGTGCTCGCTGAACGACATCGGCTCCACGGTCCGGCAACACCTCGAATTAAAATTCTCATCCTCGTGTTCAAATCATGGTCTCGCCCCCCTCCCTATCTCTGTAACCTCCTCCAGCTCTACAATCCTCCGTGATCTCTGCGCTCCTCCAATTCTGGCCTCTTGGGCATCCATTGGATAGGCTGGGTTTGTTTTCTTTCAAACAGAGGAGGCTGAGGGAAGACCTTATTGAGGTGTATAAGAGTCTCGTCGCCGAGGGCATGCAGAAATCAAGTGCAGGCTGCAGAAAGAGCGGGCGGTAAACCAATCCCACCTACCCCTTCCCTCAACAACTGTCAGTCCTACCTGTGACAGAGACTGTGGTTCTCGTATTGGACTGTACAGCCACCTAAGAATTCATGATAAGAGTGGATTCCGACGGACTGCCTATGTTGATGATGATGATGTATAAAATTATGAGGGGCCTAGATAGCGTGGATAGGAAGGATCTGTTTCCCTTAGCAGAGGAGTCAACCAGGGGGCATAGATTGAAAGTAGTTGGGTGGTGGGGGTCTGGAACTCACTGCCTGAAAGGGTGTTGGAGGCAGAAACCCTCACCACATTTAAAAAGTGCCGTAACCTACAGGGCTACGGACCGAGAGCTGGAAAGTGGGATTAGGCTGGATAGCTCTTGGTCAGCCGGCAGGGACACGATAGGCCGAATGGCCTCCTTCTGAGTCGTAATTTTTCTTTGATTCTATGAAATTCCTGACAACCCTCAGCCTTTCCTTTGTGCGCCATTGCTGCGGAGATTCCCATCCGGAGAAAACCAGTCAGGAACGACCCTCAGGCCTTGCCATCCAAATGGAGGGAAATTCCGACCCCAGCATTACCGGTAGGTGTTCCTCGGGCACAATGCTCTACATAAGAACAGAAGAATTAGGAGCAGGAGTCGGCCATTCGGCCCCTCGAGTCTGCGCCGCCATTTAATAAGATCATGGCTGATCATCGACCTCAACTCCACTTTCCTGCACTGTCCCCAAATCCCTCGATTCCCTTAATATTCAAATATCTATTGATCTCTGTCTTGAATATACTCAACGACTGAGCCTCCACAGCCCTCTGGGGTAGAGAATTCCAAAGATTCACCACCCTCAGTGAAGAAGTTTCTCCTCATCTCAGTCCTAAATGGCTGACCCCTTATTCTGAGACTGTGATCCCTGGTTCTAGACTCCTCAGTCAGAGGAAACATCCTCCCTGCATGTACCCTGTCAAGCCCTGTAAGAATTTTGTATGTTTCAATGAGATCACCTCTCATTCTTCTAAACTCTAGAGAATATAGGCCTAGTCTACTCAATCTTTATCAGCCTCACAACCCCACAAGATGTCTGCGCTCCTGAAATTCTGGCCTCTTGAACATCCCTCATTATAACTGCTCAACCATTGGTGGCCATGCTTTCAGCTGCCTGGGCCCCAAGCTCTGGAACTCCCTGCCTAAACCTCTCTGCCTCTCTACCTCTCTTTCCTCCTTTAAGACGCTGCTTAAAACCTATGTCTTTAAACAAGTTTTTGGTCACCTGCCATAATTTCTTCTTTTGTGGCTCGGTATCAAATCTATCTGTTTTGTCTCATAATACTCCTGTGAAGCGCCTTGGGATGTTTTACTACGTTAAAGGTGCTATATAAATAAAAGTTATTATAATAATCTGTCCTCCTGGGACACCGGAAGTGCTGATCTGTACAAGCCGCCTTACTGCTTCCGCGCAACCGTCTGGCTTTGCGATTATTTGACACCTACTTCAGCTGCTGAACGATCATCTCCTCCTCGTTCAAGTATTTCTGCCTCTCCTCCTCCACCAGGGCGCGCTGGCGATGCAGCGGGTCTTCCTTCTTCCGCAGAGCTTCCGTTACCCTGATGCTTATCTCCGACTCCAAGCGTTTCATCATGTTCTTCATGGTGTCCTGGCTCTGGAGCTGTCAGAGAGAGCAACGCACAACTCATTGGTACCAGAACTGAGAGCATCTATCACTGATCACTATCAGGAAAGATTGAACAGCCTGAAGCTCTTTTCTCCAAGAGAGAGAGGATGGAGCGGTGACTTAATGGAGGTCTTTAAAATAATGAAGGGGTTTGATAGGGCAGACGTAGAGAAGATGTTTCAACTTGCGGGGAAAACTAGAATTAGGGGCCTAAATGTAAGATGGTCGCTGATAAATCCAATGGGGAATTCAGGAGAACCTTCTTTACCAGAGAGTGGTGAGAATGTTGAAATCGCTGCCACAGGGAGTGGTTGAGGCGAATAGCAGAGATGCATTTAAGGGGAAGCTGGATAAACTTCAGGGAGAAAGGAATAGGTTATATTGATGGTATTAGATAACGAGAGGTGGGAGGAGGCTCGTGTGGAGTTTAAATACCGGCATAGACCTGTTGGGCCAAATGGCCTGTTTGTGCTGTAAATTCTACGTGCCCACTGGGGAGGGGATGAAATTTGTCACGAGCACCCAGCAGCCAGAGCTGGCTTGTCGGCCAACAGTTGAATGCTTCTGGGCACCCACCAAACTGGAAAGGACCTGACAGCAAGGTAGAAAGTCTAACCGGCAAAGTTTACATATCAGCCCACTGTGCTCGCTGAACTACATCGGCTCCACGTCGCATTAAAATTCTCATCCTCGAGTTCAAATCCCTCCATGGCCTTGTCCCTCCCTATCTCTGTAACCTCCTCCAGTCCCACAACCTCCCCCCCCCCCTCCCCTCTGCGATCTCTGCGTTCCTCCAAATTTGGGCTCTTGTGCATTCCCCCGATTTCCTTCGCTCCACCATTGGTGGCCGTGCCTTCAGCTGTCTGGGCCCCAAGCTCTGGAACTCCCTCCCTAAACCTCTCCACCTCTCTACCTCTTTCCTCCTTTAAGACGCTCCTTAAAACCGACCTTTTTGACCAAGCTTTTGGTCACCTGTCTCATACAATGATTATTCCCCATCACTGAGCCTTCTCTCCAGGGTCCTGGAACAGTTAGCAGGAATGGGAACTCGGGAGAGCAAAGGAATCAGGAAGATTCTCTTCGATTTTGGGACAGGAGCAGTTGTTTCAAGTACCTCAGAACCATGGGCACCTGAGAGCGACTGCAGATGGGAAGATGGGTGAGGGCAGTCTAGAACTGTCGATGGAACTCTGAGATTAGATTTACATAGAAACATAGAAAATAGGTGCAGGAGCAGGCCATTCGGCCCTTCGAGCCTGCACCACCATTCAATAAGATCATGGCCAATCATTCACCTCAGTACCCCTTTCCTGCTTTCTCTCCATACTCCTTGATCCCTTTAGCCGTAAGGGTCATATCTAACTCCCTCTTGAATATATCCAATGAACTGGCATCAACAACTCTCTGCGGTAGGGAATTCCACAGGTTAACAACTCTCTGAGTGAAGAAGTTTCTCCTCATCTCAGTCCTAAATGGCTTACCCCTTATCCTTAGACTGTGTCCCCTGGTTCTGGACTTGCCCAACGTCGGGAACATTCTTCCTGCATCTAACCTATCCCGCCCCGTCAGAATGTTATATGTTTCAATGAGATCCCCTCTCGTCCTTCTAAACTCCAGTGAATAAAGGCCCAGTCTATCCGGTCTCTCCTCATATGTCAATCCAGCCATCCTGGGAATCAGTCTGGTGAACCTTCGCTGCACTCCCTCAATAGCAAAAACATCCTTCCTCAGATTAGGAGACCAAAACTGAACACAATATTCCAAGTGAGGCCTCACTAAGGCCCTGTACAACTGCAGTAAGACCTCCCCGCTCCTATACGCAAAACCCCTCGCTATGAAGGCCAACATACCATTTGCCTTCTTCACCGCCTGCTGTACCTGTATGCCAACTTTCAATGACTGATGAACCATGACACCCAGGTCTCGTTGCCCCTCCCCTTTTCCTAATCTGCCACCATTCAGATAATATTCTGCCTTCGTGTTTTTGCCCCAAAGTGGATAACCTCGCATTTATCCACATTATACTGCATCTGCCATGCATTTGCCCACTCACCTAACCTGTCCAAGTCACCCTGCAGCCTCCTAGCATGCTCCTCACAGCTCACACCGCCACCCAGTTTAGTATCATCTGCAAACTTGGAGATATTACACTCAATTCCTTCATCCAAATTATTAATGTATATTGTAAATAGCTGGGGTCCCAGCACTGAGACCTGCGGCACTCCACTCGTCATTCTGAAAAGGACCCATTTATCCAGACTCTCTGCTTCCTGTCTGCCAACCAGTTCTCTATCCACATCAGTACATTACCTCCAATACCATGTGCTTTAATTTTGCACACCAATCTCTTGTGTGGGACTTTGTCAAAAGCCTTTTGAAAGTCCAAATGCACCACATCCACTGGTTCTCCCTTGTCCACTCTACTAGTTACATCCTCAAAAAATTTCAGAAGATTTGTCAAGCATGATTTCCATTTCATAAATCCATGCTGACTTGGACCGATCCTGTCACTGCTTTCCAAATGCGCTGCTATTTCATCTTTAATAATTGATTCCAACATTTTCCCCACTATTGACAACAGGCTAACCAGTCTATAATTACCCGTTTTCTCTCTCCCTCACTTTTTAAAAAGTGATGTTACATCAGCTGTGAAATCACTCGAGGGCCTTAGGTATTATTTATGAGGTGTAGTGCAAGTGTATTTACAGCTTCGGGCAGGATTGTGACACTTCCTAAAGCCAAACAGTCGGCCAGACACTACCTGTCCCTCACATGAGGAACGGCGGCTTGGGCGAGGTCCTAGAGGGCTATTAGCTTCTGGAGAAAGAAGGAAAGAAAGGAAGGAAAGAAAGGAAAGAAAGAAAGGAAGGAAAGAAAGGAAAGAAAGAAAAGAGTAAAAGAGAAACAGAAAAGAAAACAAACAAACATCTCCCAAACCCACGACCTCTACCAACTACAAGGACCAGGCAGCAGGCACATGGGAACACCGCCACCTCCACGTTCCCCTGCAAGTCACACACTATCCTGACTTGGAAATATATCGCCGTTCCTTCATCGTCGCTGGGTCACAATCCTGGAACTCCCTCCCTAACAGCACTGTGGGAGCACCTTCACCACACGGACTGCAGCTGTTCAAGAAGGCGGCTCACCACCACCTTCTCAAGGGGCAACTGGGAATGGGCAATAAATGCCGGCCTTGCCAGCGATGCCCACATTCCAGGAATTAATTTAAAAAGGCACAGACACTGGATGAAACCCTTGCTGCCCTCTCGATGACCTGTTTATTTATTGGCTTTATTCATTCTCGAGATGTGGCTGTTTATTGCGCATGCTTGGCTCCCCTCACAAGCGACGTCCATATCACAGAAAATTACAGCACAGAAGGAGGCCATACATATCCCCAGAATGAGTTATAAAAAAAGAGCAATAATAATGCCGGGCAGCCAGTAGCAAGTTGTGCTGCGAGAGAGGGAGCGAGAGCGAGAACTGGATTGGCGAGGGGGCATAGTTTTAAGGTGGTTGGTGGAAGGTTTACAGGGGATTAGAGGGGGGGGGGGGGGACTTTGCAGAGGATTATGGGAATCTGAAACTCGCTGCTTGGAAGAGTGGTGGATGCAGAAACCCTCACCACTTTTAAATGGTTGGATGGGCACTTAAAGTGCAGTAACCTGCAGGGTTACGGACCTAGAGCTGGTAATTGGGATTAGACTGGATGACCTTTGTTGGACGGCGCAGATATAATGGTAAGTTCTGCAGGGAATAGAATACGGCCAGGGTGATCTCCTGGACTAGTTTCGATCGCCTGGATGGGTCGGAGAGGAATTTCCCCAGATTTTTCTCTCCTTAAATTGGCCTGGGTTTTTAAATCTGTTTTTTGCCTCTCCCAGGAGATCACATGGCTCCGGTTGGGGTGGAGTGTAGAATGTTTCAGTGTAAGGAGTGTCGCAGTTGTGTGAGGCGGACTGGTTGGGCTGGGTGCTCTTTGCCTTTCCGTCGTTGTTCATAGGTTTACATGTAACCGTGCGGCTCTTTGTCGGCCGGCGTGGACACGATGGGCCGAAATGGCCTCCTTCTGCGCTGTAAATTTCTATGTTTCTATGTTTCTATGACAGCGCTGACGATACCTGGAGCTTGCGCAGCTGCTGAAGTTGGTTCCGGAGATCGCTGGCGTTCTGTTGTAAGTCGTGGAGGTGGAGTTGCATCTGGAGCCTGGTGATGGTGGTCGGGTGACTGATGGACGCCGCCATCACTGCCGTCGAACTGGGCACGGTGCTGCGAACAGAGGGACTGAGAGCTGACGGCAGAGAGAGAGAGAGAGAGAGAGAGAGAGAGAACGTGCAATGAGAGCGAGAGAGAGAGAGAGAGTGAGCGACCCAGAGTTTTCGCACAGGTTTAAACTCCCGAGAAACTCTAGGCGAGGAGAGGCTGTGATGGGTAACACCTCGAGCGAATTTCAACAACACCATGGTGTGAAATGCCAGGCCCTTCAGTCCGCGCATCATGCACCGGCTTAGATTTCATCTTAAAGGTGTGCAAATATCACGCGGGCAGTCTAGTGCCTTCTGTGTCAATAGCAAATGGTGACAGAGGGATGTGGCGGGATCAGTAATTGGTAGGAGGTTTAGAAGAGATTTGAGGGGAAATTCCTTCACCCAGACGGTGGTGGGGGTCTGGAACTCACTGTCTGAAAGGGTGCTAGAGGCAGAAACCCTCACCGCATTTAAAAAGTACTTGGATGTGCACTTGAAGTGCTGTAACCTACAGGGCTACGGACCGAGAGCTGGAAAGTGGGATTAGGCTGGGTAGCTCTTGGTCGGCCGGCGTGGGCACTGATGGGCCGAAATGGCCTCCTTCCCTGCTGTAAATTTCTAAGATTCAGGGCAGAGGAGCTGGGGCAGGGGCTGCCGCGATTTCCAGCGGCTCGTTGCTTGCTACAGACACAACCGAAAACCATCGCAGCTCGCAAACCCTGGGGTTCAGTGCTGCACCTAGCCAGCTCACGGCTCATTTTCCTCAGAGTGAATTGCTACTTAAAGTATTTCCGTTTGACAATCAGACTGCAAAGAGGAGCGCGCACTTGGCACGTGATGAGGCAGTGATTTACCGCTGTGTTTACGCAAAGTTTGCCGCGGCCGAGGTTCCACGTGGCAAGATGCTGCCCTGTAGTAACTGCTGATGGTATGAATGTATGTGTGGGTCCCGCGAGATGGCAATGCGCAAACACTTGATGTGTTCTTATGAAATTCCGTTGCTCTTCAGATAACCCTTTGATTTTATCATTCTCAGGATGTGGGCAAGACCGGCAATTACCGCCCGTTCCCCCTAGCGTCCGCTGCAATCATTCTTCTAAAAAGTTTGATACAACTGAGCGGCTCAGCGTCAGGGAGTGTGGGACTGGAGTCACAATAGGCCCAGACCGAGCAAGGACAGCAGGTTTCCTTCTCCTCAAGTGTCAGCCGTGGCTCAGTGGGCGGCACCCTCGCTTCGGAGGCAGAAGGTTGTGGGTTCAAGTCCCACTCCAGAGCCTTGAGCACAAAAATCTAGGCTGACACTCCCAGTGCAGTGCTGAGGGAGCGCTGCACTGTCGGAGGTGCCGTCTTTCGGATGAAATGTTAAACTGAGGCCCCAGGTGGATGTAAAAGATCCCATGGCACTATTTTGAAGAGCAGGGGAGTTATCCCCAGTGCCCTGGCCAATATTTATCCCTCGATCAACATCAGAAAAAAAACAGATTATCTGGTCATTATCACATTGCTGTGTGTGGGAGCTTGCTGTGCGCAAATTGGCTGCCGCGTTTCCTACATTACAACAGTGACTACACTCCAAAAGTACTTCATTGGCTGTAAAAAGCTTTGGGATTTGGGACGTCCGGTGGTCGTGAAAGATGCTATATAAATGCAAGTCTTTCTTTTTGCTGTATATGTTTCTCGGACGGTGTGGAGACTGAAGAAGTCTGTCCGCAACCAACATGGCCGCTTTCTCTTTCTATCTTTGCAATCTGATTCGCCACTACCAATCATGTGATCAGCCGCAATACCACATGGCGAGCATGGACCAATCAAGAATGAAAGGGGACTCGATGATATAACATTCTTTCATAACTAACACAAAACTAAGATGTGTTGATGAGGGACTGTGCACATCAAACCCTTCACATGGTTGGGGGCGGGGGTGGGGGGCTGCGGGATTGAAATTATGGATATAGGAACAGGAAATAGATGTATACTCACTTCCAGTGCCCGAGCTCCCATTTATGGATTCAGATTTATCACTGCAAGAAAAATCAAAATATAATAATTGAAACAAGCATTAATTCTCCAGCCAGCTTTGTGAGCAGGACTTGAGCTCACAACATCCTGTCGTGCTGGACTATAACAACCTGCATTTATATAGCACCTTTAACATAGTAAAACGTCCCAAGACACTTCACAGCAGTGATCATCAAACAAGATTTGACACTGAGCGAAATAAGATGATATTAGGGCAGGTGACCAAAATCTCGGTCAGAGGTAGGTTTTAAGGAGCGTCTGGAAGGAGGAAAGAGAGGCGAAGAGGTTTAGGGAGGGAATTCCAGAACTCAGGGCTCAGGCAGCTAAAGGCACGGCCGCCGATGGTGGAACAATTAAAATTGGTGATGCGCAAGAGGCCAGAATTGGACAAGTGCAGAGATCTTGAAGGGTTGTAGGGCTGGAGGAGGTTACAGAGATAGGGAGGGTTGTAGGGCTGGAGGAGGTTAGAGAGATAGGGAGGGGTGTAGGGATGGAGGAGGTTACAGAGATAGGGAGGGTTGTAGGGCTGGAGGAGGTTACTGAGATAGGGAAGGTGTGGGGGCTGGAGCAGGTTACAGAGATAGGGAGGGGTGTGGGGGCTGGAGGAGGTTACAGAGATAGGGAGGGGTGTAGGTATGGAGGAGGTTACTGAGATAGGGAGGGGTGTGGGGGCTGGAGCAGGTTACAGAGATAGGGAGGGGTGTAGGGATGGAGGAGGTTACTGAGATAGGGAGGCATGTAGGGATGGAGGAGGTTACAGAGATAGGGAGGGTTGTAGGTGTCATGTATTCAACTATCATTGTAGCCCATGTATAAGCTGATCTAAGTTGTACACCTTGAGAACATTGACCACAACAGGGTGAACTTGTGGGAGACACTCCTAACCTGGACTTTCAGGTATAAAAGGGGAAGCTCCACCCACCTTCATCACTTGAGGTCTTGGTAATAAAAGTAACTGGTCACAGAGTGACCTTCTCTCAAGTATGAGCCTCGTGTGCATTTATACTGTATAGTAAGGACATATCATTGGCGACGAGAAACTGGGATTTAAACCACCGGGCATGGCCACTAGCAGCAAAGAAGAGAGGTACTGTGTTGGTGATGATTGGGACGACTTTATTGAGAGACGACAGCAAAGTTTTGTCACTAAGGAATGGTTGGGACAGGATTCGACCGACAAACGCAGGGCTCATCTCCTGACGGTTTGTGGATCCAGAACGTACTCCCTGATGAAGGACCTCCTAGCGCCAGAGAAGCCGGCAGACAAGAGTTTCGAAGAGCTCAGTAAGTTGATCGGGGAACACCTTAAACCGGCGAGCAGCATGCACATGGCGAGAGACCGGTTTTACATGCACCGGCGAGAAGGGCAAAGTGTTCCAGACTTCGTGGCAGATCTCCGGAGACTGGCGAACCGATGTAAATTCCCAGATGCATGCAGATCGGAGATGCTGTGAGACTTTTTTATTGAGGGCATCGGGCACGCTGGGGTTTTCAGGAAACTGATTGAGACCAAAGACTTGACCTTGGAAGCGGCGGCTCTGATAGCCCAGACATTTATCTCAGGGGAGGAAGAGACCAGCATGATGTATGACAAAAATCTTGGCTCAAATCTGGCAAACGACCAAGGAGTCAACATTGTTAACGCTGCTCTCTAGGCAGACAAGGGCAATCGGACATGCCCCAACATGTAGTCGAACCCAAAGGGGGCAACTCAACAGAGACAATGGCTAGCTGAACAGCAATTCATGCCATTGCAATGGACAATACGGCCAGTAATGGGGCCATCAACACCAATTAATGGTGCGCTTAAGGACAGTTACAGAGACAGTCAGAGACGATCGACTGGTAATGGACCTTTTGTTTCCAACAATGGGGCTGCCAGCTCATGCTGGAGTTGTGGAGGCAAACACCCAGCCAGAGCTTGCAAGTATCAGCAATATACCTTCAGAAACTGCAACGTCAGCGGTCACTTGGCGCGTATGTGCAGGAAGCCTGCAGCCAGGTTGATGCACGAGGAGGTCAGACCCGATGTAATCCCTACGAGGCCAAATGAATACTGGGGGAAATCGCTGGAAGCTGAAGTTCAGCGAGTTCATGTGGAGCAGACATACAATTCATATACCAGAACGCCACCGATAATGATGAAAGTGCTCCTCAAATGCATCCCAGTATTAATGGAGCTAGACACGGGGGCCAACCAGTCCCTGATGAGTATCAAACAGTTCGAAAGGTTGTGGGTGTCCAAGGCCAGGAACCCAAATTTATTGCCGATTGACGCACAGCTACGGACATATATAAAGGAGATCATTCCGATACTAGGCAGCGCCACGGTAGTCGTGACCCATAAAGATTCGGAGAACAGGTTGCCACTCTGGATTGTCCCGGGGGATGGTCCCGCACTACAGGGGAGAAGTTGGCTTGCTGTCAAGAACTGGAAATGGGGCGATGTCAATGGAATTTCTTCTGTGGAGCGAGTATCATGCTCACAGGTCCTGGACAAATTTGACTCATTATTTCAACCCGGCATCGGCACTTTCATGGGGGCCAAGGTAGTGATTCACATAAACCCGGACGCCAGGCCAGTACACCACAAGGCCAGAGCGGTGCCGTACGTGATGCGGGAAAAGATAGAATGCGAATTGGACCGCCTGCTGAGGGAAGGCATCATCTCGCCAGTTGAATTCAGTGACTGGGCGAGCCTGATCGTGCCGGTGCTCAAGGCGGATGAGTCGGTCAGGATATGTGGCGATTACAAGGCCACCATCAATCGGGTGTCACTCCAAGACTATTACCCGCTACTGCGAGCGGAGGACCTCTTTGCGACGCTATCCGGTGGCAAACTTTTTTCAAAATTGGACCTGACCTCAGCTTACATGACCCAGGAGCTGGCGAGTGAGTCGAAGAAGCTGACCACCATCACGACACACAAGGGGTTGTTTGAGTACAACAGATGTCCGTTCGGGATTCGTTCGGCCGCCGTGATCTTTCAGCGAAATATGGAAAGCCTCCTCAAGTTGATTCCAAGGACGGTGGTTTTTTAAGACGACATCCTCATCATGGGTCGTGATACTGAAGAACACCTCCACAACCTGGAGGAGGTGCTACGCAGACTGGACCGGGTAGGGCTGCGACTGAAAAAGGCGAAGTGCGTCTTCTTAGCTCCAGAGGTAGAATTCCTGGGGATGAGGGTAGCAGCAGACGGGATCAGACCTACTGTGTCCAAAACGGAAGGAGAGAGCACCCAGACCCCGTAACACGACAGAGCTGCTTTCGTTCCTGGGGCTCCTGAACTATTTTGGTAACTTTCTTCCCAAATTGAGCATGCTGTTAGAGCCACTACACGTGCTCCTATGCAAAGGTCGCGATTGGGTCTGGGGGGACATGGAGGAAAGGGCTTTTGATAGAGCATAACAAATTGCGTGCTCTAACAAACTGTTAACGTTATATGACCTGTGTAAGAAACTTGTTTTAACATGCGATGCATCGTCCTATGGGGTCGGGTGTGTGTTGCAGCATGTGAATGCCAATGGTCAGTTACAGCCGGTAGCTTATGCCTCCAGAAGTCTGTCCCAGGCAGAATGGGGCTACGGGATGGTAGAAAAGGAAGCACTAGCATGTGTATATGCTGTAAAAAAAAAAAATGCACCAGTACCTGTTTGGCAGGAAATTTGAGCTGGAGACAGATCACAGACCCCTAACATCCCTTTTGGCTGACAACAAGGCCATAAATGCGAATGCATCGGCCCACATCCAGAGGTGGGCACTCACTTTAGCTGCCTATGACTACACAATTCGGCACAGACCGGGCACTGAAAACTGCGCCGATGCACTCAGCAGGCTCCCACTAGCCACCACTGAGGGGGCAACTGAGCATGATGCTGAGATGGTCATGGCTGCTGAAGCTTTCGAAAGCGAAGGCGCATCTGTGACAGCCCATAAGATTAAAGTCTGGACAAATAAAGACCCGCTACTGTCTTAAGTTAAGAAATGTGTCCTGAATGGGGACTGGGCAGCCACGTATGGGGCATGCCCTGAGGAATTTAAACCGTTTCATAGGCGCAAGGATGAACTCTCGATTCAGGCCGATTGCCTACTGTGAGGAAACCGAGTAGTCATGCCCCAGAGGGGCAGAGAGGTGTTTATCAGAAGACTTCACAATAAGCACCTGGGCATTGTCATGAAGAAGGCAATTGCCAGGTCACACGTTTGGTGGCCAGGGATAGATACATACCTGGAACTTTGTGTTTGCAGGGGCAACACGTGTGCCCAGCTGGGCAACGCACGCAGGGAAGCCCCCCTTAGCCCCTGGTCCTGGCCCGCCAAGCCATGGTCACGCATCCATGTGGACTACGCAGGTCCTTTCATGGGAAAAATGTTTTTGGTTGTAGTAGACGCCTACTCCAAATGGATTGAGTGTGCCATTTTAAATTCAAGCACATCCTCTAACACGGTAGAAAGTCTACGGGCAATGTTCGCCGCCAATGGTCTACCGGATGTCTTGGACAGCAACAATGGCCCGTGCTTCACAAGCACTGAATTCCAGGACTTCATGGCAGGCAATGGAATCAATCTTGTCAGAATGGCACCGTTCAAGCGGGCCTCAAACAGCCAGGCAGAACGAGCAGTGCAGATAATCAAACACTTATCACGCCTCCTGTTGGCCAATAGATCCTGACCACACTCGCTCACAGGGGTTCCACCCACAGAACTGCTAATGAAAAGGACGCTCAAAACCAGGTTATCCCTTATACACCCTACTATGAAAGAAATTGTTGAGAGCAGGCGTCAGTCACAATGTGACTACCATGACAGGAATGCGAGGGCGCGATGTATTGATGTCAATGACCCTGTTTTTGTCCTTAATTATGCTGCAGGGCCCAAATGGCTTGCAGGCACTGTGATTGCCAAAGAGGGGAATAGGGTTTTGGTAGTTAAACTTACCAATGGACAAATCTGCCGCAAACACGTGGATCAAACTAAAAGGAGGTTCAGCAACCCCATAGAAGAAGCAGAGGAAGAACACGACGTAGAGTTTACTCCACCACAGGTGACCGAACATCAGAACCAAGTGGAGGAGAGCCCAGTCACTGTGGGCAGTTCGGACAGGCCTGAGGCATCGCAAACAGCAGACACTCAGGCCAGCGCCCAACAATCAGAGCCCCAACTCAGGCGCTCTACAAGGGAGCATAAACCACCAGAGAGACTTAACCTGTGATCCCAATAAAACTTTGGGGGGAGGTGATGTCATGTATTCAACTATCATTGTAACCCATGCATAAGCTGACCAAAGTTGTACACCTTGAGAACATTGACCACAAGGGGCTGAACTTGTGGGAGTCACTCCTAACCTGGACTTTCAGGTATAAAAGGGGAAGCTCCGCCCACCTTTATCACTTGAGGTCTTGGTAATAAAGGTAACTGGTCACAGAGTGACCTTCTCTCAAGTATGGGCCTCGTGTGCATTTATACTGTATAGTAAGGACATATCAGTAGGGATGGAGGAGGTTACAGAGATAGGGAGAGGTGTAGGGGCTGGAGGAGGTTATAGAGATAGGGAGGGGTGTAAGGCTGGAGGAGGTTACAGAGATAGGAAGGGATGTAGGAGAGGGAATAAAAAATTAAATTGAAGGTTGAGAGGGTGAGCGATTGAGTTATTTAGACCATCCCACACCCTGTGCTGGTAGCTGAACTCTGACAGGGCAACCTTATGGGATGCTACAATCAGTCTCAGTGATTCTAGGTTAGGGAGAGGGAATCAGAAAGGAAAACAAGTGAGGGAAAGGCTAGGAATGAATGACTGACAGATCGATCTCAGCGATGGGGATTGAAGGGAGTTTTTCTGGGTGCTTGGCGAGAGCGGGGGATAATTTGGATCAGCAGCATTGTTGCAATGTCGTTGCGTGGGAAATACAATATTTCCACAAATTGGCGGCCGTGCTTCCTACATTACAGCAGCAACTACAGTTCAAAGGTACTTCATTGGGTGGGAACTGTTTTGGGATGTCTTGAGGTTGAGAAATGCACTATATTTCTTAATATAAACCGAGGCCCCGTCTGCTCTCTCAGGTGGACGTAAAAGATCCCACGCCCCTATTTCGAAGAAGAACAGGGCAGTTCTCCCCAGTGTCCGGGGACCAATATTTATCCCTCAATCAACATCACCAAAACAAGATTATCCGGTCATTATCACATTGCTGTTTGTGGGAGTTTGCTGTGCGCAAACTGGCTGCTGCGTTTCCTACAGCGACTACAATTCAAAAGTACTTCATGGGCTGTAAAGCGCTTTTGGATGTCCTGTGGGATGCGAAAGGCGCAACTATTTCTTTTAAAAAGATATATAAATGTACATTCTTCGCTTTATCCGTTCTGATTTGTTTTCGCCCCTCTCTCTAGTTCGGTGATGCTGAGCTCGACTGTATCACCCTCACCTCGAGCGATAGCACAGACCGAACCAGGACTCCCCCCAGTGGGAACCTGTTCAACCTTCGCCGTCGCCAGGCCAGGTCCAAGACCACCCCAACTTCTGTCGTCGCGTTACAGTACGTGGACGATGCCTGCGTCTGCGCACATACAGAGCCTGAACTCCAGGACATAGTCGACGTATTTACTGAGGCTTACGAAAGCATGGGCCTTACGCTAAACATCCGTAAGACAAAGGTGCTCGACCAGCCTGTCTTCATCGCACAGCACTGCTCCCAGTCATCAAGATCCATGGACCTGGACAACGTGGACCACTTCCCTTATCTCAGGAGCCTCCTATCAACAAGAGCAGGCATTGGCAACGAGATCCAACACCGCCTCCAGTGCGCCAGTGCAGCCTTTGATCGCCTGAGGAAGAGAGTGTTTGAAGACCAGGCCCTCAAACGTACCACCAAGCTCATGGTCTACAGGGCTGTAGTAATAACCACCCTCCTGTATGGCTCAGAAACATGGACCATGTACAGTAGACACATCAAGTTGCTGGAGAAATACCACCAACGATGCCTACGCAAGATCCTACAAATCCCTTGGGAGGACAGATGCACCAACGTTAGCATCCTCGACCAGGCCAACATCCCCAGCATTGAAGCACTGACCACACTTGATCAGGTCGGCTGGGCAGGCCACATAGTTCGCATGCCAGACACGAGACTCCCAAAGACAGCGCTTTACTCGGAACTCTTTCATGGCAAACGAGCCAAAAGGTGGGCAGCGGAAACGTTACAGTGTCACCCTCAAAGCCTACTGACACCTGGGAGTCCCTACCAAAGACCATCCTAAGTGGAGGAAGAGCATCCGGGAGGGCGCTGAGCACCTCAAGTCTCCTCGTTGAGAGCATGCAGAAATCAAGCACAGTCAACGGAAGGAGCGTGCGGCAAACCAGAATCCCCACCCACCCCTTTCCTTCAACCACTGTCTGTCCCACCTGTGACAGAGACTGTAATTCCCATATTGGACGGTGCAGTCACCTAAGAGCGCACTTTTAGAGTGGAAGCAAGTCTTCCTCGACTCCGAGGGACTGCCTATGATGATGATGGTGGTGCAATAACTCACTAAAGCCAGTGTGGAAAAACTCCCAAAGCTGGGATACTCCTTCTGAATAACGTGAGCAGTAATGTTGGCTGCTCGCACAATCTGACGTTTTCATCAAGTAATCAAAACCCAGTGTAGGTAGATCAGCAGTTCCAGCTCAAAACAAATGCCGACTGAGAGTATTCAATTAATATCAATTATTATTTCCACTGAGCAGTTTGTTTTTACTGCCTGTGTGATTAGGGAATTGCTCACTGCCGAACACTACACATAAAACCATCAAATTGCTTTATACTGATATTTAATTATTTCTGTTAATGATGTTGTTGGGTTGACTCTAACCCTGCTGTGCTTTTAGAACTGGCACAGTCATTCAATCAGTCCCATTTATTACCAGGTCATTTAATTACTTAAATGCTTCTCTCACCCCTGGCTTTCAAACCCTTCCTCAAAGACTCGGGGTTGTCAACTCTCCAAGAATGGTGTTTGTGTAAGGTGGCTCAGTGGGCCACTGAGTCAGATGGTTCGAGTCCCACTCCAGGAACTGGAGCACAATAATCTAGGCTGACACTCCCAGTGCAGTGCTGAGGGAGTGCTGCACTGTCAGAGGTGCCGTCTTTCAGATAAAATGTTAAACCGAGGCCCCGTCTGCGCTCTCAGGTGGATGTAAAAGATCCCACGGCACTATTTAAGAAGAGCAGGGAAGTTATCCTCGGTGTCCTGGCCAATATTTATCCCTCAGCCAACATCACCAAAACAGATTATCTGGTCATTATCACATTGCTGTTTGTGGGAGCTTGCTGTGCGCAAATTGGCTGCCGCGTTTCCCACATTGCAACAGTGACTACATTGTACATTTCATTGGCTGTAAAGCACCTCGAGACATCCGGTGGTTGTGAAAGGCGCTATATAAATGCAAGTCTTTCTTCCTTTAGGGCCACAGTGGGGAAGGACTCGACATAGGCTCATCCTGAGATCAACTTGCTGCTGCAGAGTGAAGCTTGTCTTCAGATTGGCCGCTGCTGGTAAATTCCGAGTGCTCACTGAGCATCAGCGCTGTTGCTGCGGCAAATGATGATTCATTAGCTGTCATACGTTGCTGCTTAATGAACACATTATTCCATGCCTTCAGCTGCCTAGAGCGTAAGCTCTGGAATTTCCTCCCTTCAGTTCTTCTCCTCTCTACCTCTCTTACCTCCTTTAAGAAGCTCCATAAAATCTATCCCTTCCACCAGGTTTTTGGTCACCTGTCCGAACATCTCACAAATTTTGTTTGATAAAGTATTTACAGCCTGGAAACAGGCCATTCAGCTCAATAGGACTATGTCGGTGTTTATTCTTCCCACTGTAATGTCTGTAACTCCACACTGTGGACACCTGTGTTACTGCAGCTAGTGCTGTTTAATAAAGAGCAGGTCACCTTACAGGTTGTGTGTTAGTGTGCTCTGAAGATATGACATTCATGAGCCTCCTCCAATCCCTCTTCATCTCTGCCCATCAACATAATCCTCTACTCCTTTCCCCCTCATATGTTTATCTCATCATCATCATCACAGGCAGTCCCTCGGAATCGAGGAAGACTTGCTTCCACTCTAAAAGTGAGTTCTCAGATGACTGAACAGTCCAATACGGGAATTACAGTCTCTGTCACAGGTGGGACAGACAGTGGTTGAAGGAAAGGATGGGTGGGGAATCTGGTTTGCCACACGCTCCTTCCGCTTGGTTTCTGCATGCACTCGGCAACGAGACTCGAGGTGCTCAGCGCCCTCCCGGATGCACTTCCTCCACTTAGGGCAGTCTTTGGTCAGGGACTCCCAGGTGTCGGTGGGGATGTTGCACTTTATCTAGCTTCCCCTTAAATGCATCAATACTATTCGCCTCAACCACTCCCTGTGGCAGCGAGTTCCACATTCTCACCACTCTCCGGGTAAAGAAGTTTCTCCTGAGTTCCCCATTGGATTTATTAGTGACTGTCTTATATTGATGGCTTCTAGTTCTGGTCTCGACCCCAAATGGAAACATTTTCTCTATGTCTACCCTATCAAATTGTTCCATAATTTTAAAGACCTCTATCAGGACACCCCTTAGCTTTCTCTTCTCTAGAGAAAAGAGACCCAGCCTATTCATCCTTTCCCGGTATGTAGAACCTCTCCGTTCTGGTATCATTCGAACGCCCCATAAAGCGCCCTGGAATATTTTACTACATTAAAGGCACTACATAAATGCACGTTGCAGTTGTTTCAGACAATCAGGTACAAGCGATCCGTGCTCGGGGCTGAGAATTAACATTTTGAGACTCTTTACCTGACAGGGTCTCCCTCATTCCCTCGTAAAAGTGCATTTTGTACCAGTCCTGTCAGACTTGCAATCTGCTTCTCCATGGCCTCCATCCGTTCCCTGTGACAAGGAAAAAAAATACCAAAATGTAGTCAAATGTCAAAACAAACCCATGTTAAATGACTACATGTAGTGACATCACGATTCCCGGCCAGAAAGGAGATGATCGGGTAATTCCCCTCCGTGTACATGACGGGGATTGACTCCACGTACATGCTTTGTATTATGTAACCATCCTTCATTCACTGTGTTCTGCCAGAGAAATCACCTGCTTTTATCGGGAGGCTTTGCTGTAGTTTTGGTCGTGAGCTCTCTTTGCTGTAGTCTGTAGTGACTCTTTTTAAATAGAATCTGTAGACTGTTTGCTGTAGGGCGCTGGTTAAATAGACTCTGCTGAATAAATGCACTTTGTTTGCTTTAAAATACACCATTTGCTGCGAGTCCTGCTGTAAGTTCCACCTCGCCGCCAATACATATGTATTGACACCACTGTGTCAGCCAAAGAACACAAGAAATAGGAGCAGGAGTAGGCCATACGGCCCCTCGAGCCTGCTCCGCTATTTAATACGATCATAGCTGATCCGATCATGGACTCAGCTCCACTTCCCTGCCCGCTCCCCATAACCCCTTAATTCCTTATCAGTTAAGAAACTGTCTATCTCTGTCTTAAATTTATTCAATGTCCCAGCTTCCACAGCTCCCTGAGGCAGCGAATTCCATAGATTTACAACCCGCTGAGAGAAAAAATTTCTCCTTATCTCGGTTTTAAATGGGCGGCCCCTTATTCTAAGATCATGCCCTCTAGTTCTAGTCTCCCCTATCAGTGGAAACATCCTCTCTGGATCCACCCTGTCAAGCCCCCTCATAATCTTATACGTTTCGATAAGATCGCCTCTCATTCTTCTGAATTCCAATGGGTAGAGGCCCAACCTCCTCAACCTTTCCTCATAAGTCAACCCCCTCATCTCCGGAATGAACCTAGTGAACCTTCTCTGAACTACCTCCAAAGCAAGTATATCCTTTCGTAAATATGGAAACCAAAACTGCACGCAGTATTCCAGGTGTGGCCTCACCAATACCCTGTACAACTGTAGCAAGACTTCCCTGCTTTTATATTCCATCCCCTTTGCAATAAAGGCCAAGATTCCATTGGCCTTCCTGATCACTTGCTGTACCTGCATACTAACCTTTTGTGTTTCATGCACAAGTACCCCCAGGTCCTGCTGTACTGCAGCACTTTGCAATCTTTCTCCATTTAAATAATAACTTGCTCTTTGATTTTTTTCTGCCAAAGTGCATGACCTCACACTTTCCAACATTATACACCATCTGCCAAATTTTTGGCCACTCACTTAGCCTATGTCCTTTGCAGATTTTTTGTGTCCTCCTCACTCATTGCTTTTCCTCCCATCTTTGTATCGTCAGCAAACTTGGCTATGTTACACTCAGTCCTTTCTTCCAAGTCATTAATATAGATTGTAAATATTGCCCTTTTACCTGTGGGACTTGGATTGAAAGCAGTCAGTTTGCTGGGACTGCTGTCTGATTTTGAAAGGGATGGTGAGGGAATTTCATCCTCATGGAGCTTTTAACCACCATCTCAGTCTTCCGTTTCCTGCTGTGTTTTTCCACAGAGACATTCGGCTTAACACGCAAGGATGAAAGAAAAAGAAAGACTTCATTTATTTATAAAGCGCCCTTCATGACCACCGGATATCTCAAAGCACTTTACCGCTAACAAAGTACTTTTGAAGTGTAGTCACTGTTGTAATGTGTGAAACACGGCAGCTAATTTGCGCACAGCAAGCTCCCACAAACAGCAATGTGATAATGACCAGATAATCTGTTTTTCGTGATGTTGATTGAGGGATGAATATTGGCCAGGACACCGGGGATAACTCCCCTGCTCTTCTTCGAAATATTGCCGTGGGATCTTTTACATCCACCTGAGAGAGCAGACGGGGCCTCGGTTTAACGTCCCATCCGAAAGATGGCACCTCCGACAGTGCAGCAGTCCCTCAGCACTGCACTGGGAGTGTCAGCCTGGATTTTTGTGCTCAAATCCCTGGAGTGGGACTCGAACCCACAACCTTCTGACTCAGAGGCGAGTGTGCTGCCCACTGAGCCACGGTTGACACTGATGGGTGCTGGGTCCTCGGTCCTCCAGGATTAATTGATGGAACCACATTAACCAAACCAACTTGCTACCAGCGAGCCAGCTCATCTTGGCCTGCATTTTGCGCACCTGGACTGGGCCAACTTATTTTTTTAACTGAAATAAAAGAAGAGGATGAAGAAGTCCGAAAAGCATTTCAGCAATCACTTTTAAAACCAGCCAAGCATTGTGAGGCTCAGAATTAGAGCATGACCTGACAGAGACTGAAGGGGGAAAAATCCAACACACACAAGAATAAAATCGCTGTGTTTGGAATGAAAAATCCAAGATTTCTCCTGGAGGCTAAGCTGCCTTTGGTCTTACATGCTGTACATATCAGAGTTCTTCATTTAAATAATATATAAACCAGGTCATGTCTGGGTTGAGAGCGATCCCATTTAGATCTCCTTCAATAATGAAGCAGCTCAAACTGGTTGGACCTGAGCAACAGCCAAGTTTGGGTGAGAAAATGGCTGCTAACATCCTGTCAGCCATGGCTCAGTGGGCAGCACCCTCGCTGCTGAGTCAGAAGGTTGTGTGTTCAAATCCCACCCCAGGGATTTGAGCACATAAATCTAGGCTGACACTCTCAGTGCAGTGCTGAGGGAGCGCTGCACAGTCGGAGGTGCCGTCTTTCGGACGAGATATTAAACCAAGGCCCAGTCTGCTCTCTCAGGTGGACGTAAAAGATCCCATGGCACTATTTGGAAACAGGGGAGTTATCCCTGTTGTCCTGGCCAACTTTTATCCCTGAATTAACAAAACAAAAACAGATTATCTGGTAATTATCACATTGCTGTTTGTGGGAGCTTGCTGTGCACAAATTGGCTGCTGCATTTCCAACATTACAACAGTGACTAACTTCAAAAAGTTCTTCATTGGCTGTAAAGCACTTTGGGACATCTGGTGGCCGTGAAAGGCACTATATAAATGCACAACTTTCTTTGTTTTTCATATAAGTGCCAGACAATGACCAACTCCAACAAGGCCCAACCACCTCCCTCAACCTTAAACTGCACAACCCTTGCCCTGTCCCTCATCACCAACACCCTATGGTCATCATTGACCAGTACCTCACCTGGAGCAGTCACCTCAACACTGTGGCTGCAGGAGATGGGCACATGTTGGATGCTCTGCAATGAGCGGCTCACCTCCTGATACCACAAACCTTCTCCACCATCTACAGGACTCAAGTCAGGAGTGTGAGGGAATACTGAACACATGCCTCAATGGGTGCAGACGCAACACCACTCAAAATCTCGACACGATCCGCTTTGTCATGGTCGCTTCTTCTTAAGTCAAGGTCCGCACCCCTCTTACACCACCAGTGACTGTGGCTGCAGTATGTGCTATCTACAGAATACACTGCAACAACTTGCCAAACTAAATCCAACAACACATCCCAGCCCCGTACCTCTACCACCAAGAAGGGCAAGAGCAGCATCATGGGAACACCATCGCCTCCACAGTCCCCCTCCAAGTCACAAGCTATCCCGACTTTGCTATATATCTCTGTTCCTACATCTTGGCTGAGTTGATATCCTGGACTTTCCTATTTAACTTGGTGGTGGGAGCACGACCAACACAAGGAACATGGAGGATTTTTTAAAAATTCATTCACGGGATATGGGCGTCACCGGCAAGGCCGACATTTATTGCCCATCCCTAATTGCCCTTGAGAAGGTGGTGGTGAGCTGCCTTCTTGAACTGCTGCAGTCCGTGTGGTGAAGGTGCTCCCAGTGCTGTTAGGGAGGGAGTTCCATGATTTTGACCCAGCGACGATGAAGGAACGGCGATATATTTCCAAGTCAGGATGGTGTGTGACTTGGAGGGGAATTTGGAGGTGATGGTCTGCTGCCCTTGTCCTTCCAGGTGGTAGAGGTCTCGGGTTTGGAAGGTGCTGCCGAAGAAGCCTTGGCGAGTTGCCGCAGTGCATCTTATAGACGGTACACACTGCAGCCACGGTGCGCCGGTGGTGGAGGGAGTTAATGTTGAAGGTGGTGGATGGGGTGCCGATCAAGCGGCTGCTTTGTCCTGGATGGTGTCGAGCTTCTTGAGTGTTGTTGGAGCTGAACGCATCGAGTTTAAAGACAGCACTTTCTCAGGGCAACTAGAGATGAGCTATTAATATGGTCTTGCCAGTGACACCCACATCTCAGAGCAAATTTTAAAATAACTAGAGTGTACGTGGCCCTGTTTAGACCCAGGTAGTCCAGGTTTTGATGGGTTTGACTGGAATTTAGTGAAGTGTAAACGAGGTGCCCAGGTAGCCCATTTTAGTTCCCATTTGTTTCCAAGTCTCTTGATGGGCAGGTGTTAGTTATTGAGGCTTTCGATGAATCTTTGCCAGCAACAAAGGGAACAACCGTGATTGCAGCCCTCCCCCCTCCCCCTCCCACTCCCCACGTCCCTGCCCTACGACCCCATTCTATCTAGATTTGGCTTTGGCTAAAGGTGACAATCTTAATCACAACACATAGGAGCAGAGCGCGAGATTAGTCAGGTGGCAGCAATATTTAGCTTATGCTTCAGGGTGGGGTGAGTACATTAATCTGCGTAAACAATATTTCAGTGAGTGAGTGCTCTCAGGATAAGGGGTCGGCCATTTAGGACTGAGATGAGGAGGAATTTCTTCACTCAGAGGGTGGTGAATCTTTGGAATTCTCTGCCCCAGAGGGCTGTGGATGCTGAATCATTGAGAATATTCAAGGCTGAGATCGATAGATTTTTGGACTCTAGGGGAAATCGAGGGATATGGAGATAGGGTGGGAAAGTGGAGTTGAGGTCGAAGATCAGCCATGATCTTAACAGGCTCCCTCGGGAGACGCCATAAGCAGTTAGTATTGATTCATTCAAATGCAATTTAGAAAGATTTCTTTCAGAAAATACCATTTTGTGCTCCAGTATCTGAGTAATGTGAGACATGACGTGGGGTGAGTGTAGCGAGCTCGGGAGCTACGGGGAACTTTGGACCTGTAGTTCCCAAAGCTCTCCCCCACTGGGGGTTTTCCTCACCTCCTGTCTGCGTCTGTCGTAGACTCATCAATAGATATTGGTTACTATGATTGATCAACAAATCCATTATTGTTGGATCGTGCGACTACCGGGATGGTAAGGGGAACGAGATGGACCTGGGTCATATTGCATCTAGCCATTCTTATCTTCCTATTTAGAGGCACAGTCAAGAGACTGATAAGACCTGCTGGCAGAGTAGGTCATTGCAATAAATTTGCTTCATGGGTTCTTTGGTTAAGAATTTATAGCAAAATATTGTTATTAAGAACTAACTGGTTTATTTACAAGGGTTTAACAATCACACTACACATTACCAGTTCATCCACCAGGCTCACAACTGCATGCCTCATCGTGAATGAACGAGACCCAATTGGCTGGGGTTTTATTGAGAGTTGTGAACATCACGTGACTGGCTAAGCCACTCACAATGCAACAGCTCAACAACTATTTTGGTAGAACCTGCAACTCAAATGCAAATCAAGTGCCCCCTTAAAGGGGGCACCAAAACCGACAAATGAACAAATGAAACTTTAAAACATATAAAATAAAATTTGGTTGCCGGGGGTGATGATGCACTCCAATCCCTCTGGTGCTCATCTCTCGCGGAAGGCTGCGATCGTACCGGTGGACACCGCGTGCTCCATCTCCAGGGACACCTTGGCTCGGATGTAACCGCGTAAGAGAGGCAGGCAGTCAGGCTGAACGACCCCCTCAACCTCCCGCTGCCTGGACCGGCTGATGGCCACCTTGGCCATGCCCAGGAGCAGTCCTACGAGGAGGCCTTCCGACCCGCCCGCTCCCCTCCGCACAGGGTGCTCAAAGATCAGGAGCGTGGGACTGAAGTGCAACCAGAATTTGAGGAGCAGCTCCTTCAAATCAACAGCTCTACAAACCTGTGAGCATACTCACAGGTGCATACATTACTGTCATACTGCCATTCAATGAGACGAATATACGAAAATAAAAGGCAGGAAAATACCAGTGGGTCCATCAAGCCTGCCCCATAATGAGGGCCGGGGCATTGTGTCTAGACACTCCTCCACTGCCCACCCCACCCCAACCCACCCCCTCCCAAAAGCCATGTAATCTCCTGGGAGAGGCAAAGAAACAGAAAAAACCCAGGGCCAATACGGGGAAAGAATATTCTGTAAAACTCCTCTCCGACCTAGTGACGGGATCGAAACCAGTACGGGAGATAAAATGATGGGCTTCGTCCTCTGACAACCAAAGTGTCAGGTGAGGCACTCCCGGGGAGTGAGCTCCCCTGAGCAAACATAAGAACATAAGAATTAGGAGCAGGAGTTGGTCATTAGGCCCCTCGAGCCTGCTCCGCCATTCAGTAAGATCATGGCTGATCAGATCTTGACCTCAACTCCACTGTCCTGCATTATTCCCATATCCCTCGATTCCCTTCATAATTCAAAAATCTAGTGATCTCTGTCTTGAATATACTCAAAGACTGAGCCTCCACAGCCCTCTGGGGAAGAGAATTCCAAAGATTCACCACCCTATGTGAAGAAGTTTCTCCTCATCTCAGTCCTAAATGGCCGACCCCTTATTCTGAGACTGTTTCCCCTGATTCTAGACTCCCCAGCCAGGGGAAAACATCCTCCCTGCATCTACCCTGTCAATCCCTGTGAGAATTTTGTATGTTTCAATGAGATCACCTCTCATTCTTCTAAACTCTAGAGCATATAGGCCTAGTCTACTCAATCTCTCCTCATAGGACAATCCCCCCATCCCAGGAATCGGTCTGGTGAACCCAAAGATGGGTTACTCATCCTCTGCCGCGACCCTCTTAGCTTATTATGGGCTGTATTGGTGCGCATACCAAGGCTTGACGTTACAAGGCTCGGAGATCACAAATACCTGAGAGACCGTGAGGTCCTCAGATAGGCCTGAGAGACCGCGAGATCCTCAGATAGGCCTGAGAGACCGCGAGATCCTCAGATAGGCCTGAGAGACCGCGAGGTCCTCAGATAGGCCTGAGGGACCGTGAGGTCCTCAGATAGGCCTGAGAGACCGTGAGGTCCTCAGATAGGCCTGCGATCCCAAGGCCCGGCAAATGTTGCGGCAACAATTGGGGCAGTATGGTGGGCTTGATGGCCCCTGCAAGGAGCAGTTAGAGCAGCCAGGGTTCCCGCCCAGAAAGAAGGTGGCGTCTTTTATTTTCAATGCAAGGCCCTCAGCACCAGTGCGATTATCTGGCTACAAAAATCATTGGGGTCTTGACATGAAGCACAGCATAGGAATGCGTACAGTTCTGGTCTCCGTATTTAAGGAGGGATATTCTTGCATTGGAGGCAGTTCAGAGCAGGTTCACGAGGTTGATTCCTGAGATAAAGGGATTGTCTTATGAGAAAAGGTTGAGCAGGTTGGGCCCTGTACTCATTGGAGTTTAGAAGAATGAGAGGTGATCTTATTGAAACGTATAAGGTTCTGAGGGGGCTCTATAGAGTAGGTGCAGAGAGGATGTCTCCACTCGTGGGGAAATCTAGAACTAGGGGGCATAGGTTAAGAATAAGGGGTCGCCCATTTAAAACGGAGATGAGGAGGAATTTCTTCTCTGAGGGTCGTGAATCTTTGGAATTCTCTGACCCAGAGAGTTGTGGAGGCTGGCTCATTGAATATATTTAAGGTGGAGATAGATAGATATTTGAAGGATAAGGGAGTAAAGCGTTATGGGGAGCAGGCAGGGAAGTGGAGCTGAGCCCATGATCAGATCAGCCATGATCTTATTGAATGGCGGAGCAGGCTCGAGGGGCCGTATGGCTGACTCCTGCTCCTATTTCTTATGTTCTTATAATGAGAGGAACAGTCAGTCCTGGCTACAGATTGCAAACAGTGGGAGAGAGGAGAAATCCAAATATACTGTAACTGGGAACCAGGTAAATATCTCTAAATAGTCATATATAGTAGAAACTAACACAAAATGTGGAGGAAGTGAGTATAAAATATAACGCAAATTCCGAAGCAAGAAGAAGCCAGAGGAATTCTATCTAAAGGTCCAACATCAAACACAGCTGGGAATGACAAAGCAGGAACGACATTCTGCAACAGGGCAAGAGATCGAGAGAGATTGAGTGAGTGAGACAGAGATTGGGAGAGGCTGAGTGTGAGAAAGATTGAATGAGACAGAGAGAGACAGACAGACATAAAAGCAAAATACTGCAGATGCTGGAAATCTGAAATAAAAACAAAATAAAAAATCTCAGCAGTTTAGGCGGCATCTGTGGAGAGAAGCAGAGTTAATGTTTCGGGTCGGTGACCCTTCGTCAGAACTGGAAAAGTTTGAGATGTAAGAGATTCTTAAGGAAGTGCGGGGGGCAGGGAAAGGGGGAGGGGAGGAAAGAACAAAAGGGAAGGTCTGTGATTGGGTGGAAGACGGGAGAGAGAGAGTGAGAGTGAGAGAGTAAGAGAGAGAGAGAGAGCGAGAGAGACAGACAGAAAGTGAGAGAGAGATTGAGTGAGTGAGACAGAGAGAGTGACACAGAGAGAGACAGTGTGTGAAAGAGAGTGATAGAGTATGAGAGATAGTGATTGGAAGAGTTTAAGTGTGAAGAATTGAATCAGAGACTGAGATTGAGTGTGAGAGAAAAGCAGAGATTAAAAGAAGGAGATTGAGTGAGAGACAGAGAGAGATTCAGAAAGACTGAGGTTGTAAGAGATAAGAACATAATAAACAGGAGCAGGAGTAGGTCATACGGCCCCTCGAGCCTGCTCCGCCATTTAATAAGATCATGGCTGATCCGATCGTGGACTCAGGTCCACTTCCCTGCCCGCTCCCCATAACCCTTTATCCCCTTATCATTTAAGAAACTGTCTATTTCTGTCTTAAATTTATTCAATGTCCCAGCTTCCACAGCTCTCTGAGGCAGCGAATTCCACAGATCCACAACCCCCAGAGAAGAAATTTTTCCTCATCTCAGTTTTAAATGGGCGGCCCTTTATTCTAAGATCATGCCCTCTAGTTCTAGTCTCCCCTATCAGTGAAAACATCCTCTCTGCATCCACCTTGTCAAGCCCCCTAATAATCTTATACGTTTCGATAAGATCACCTCTCATTCTTCTGAATTCCAATGAGTAGAGACCCAACCTTGAGTGAGCAACAGAGAGAAATTGAGTACGGGATTGAGTGAGAGAGACAGCTTGAAATGGAGGGACAGAGAAAGATTGGGAATGAGAAATACAGGCAGGGTGAGAGCGTGACTGAGTGACAATGACAGAGAAAGATTGAGTGAGAGACTGAATGAGTAAGTGAGAGACCCAAGGACTGGAGAGACACACTGAATAAGGAGAGACACAGTCAGAGTGAGCGACACAGACAGACGTGAGTGAGTGAGAGAGGAAGAAATGTGCATGAAGAGACAAACTAAGTGAGAGTGTGTGACGGGTTGAGTAAGAGAGACCGAGAGAGAGTCACACACAGGTGTTTCAATGAAGGACCCAATATTCCGGATCCCGAACTACATGTTGAAGGGTGGAAGATGCCTGTGCGTGGATTTTTTTAACGTGTTGTGGCCGTTGCACACCATCCACCACACGGGCTTGACAGAGCTAGGTCTTGGTCCAGTGGCAAGGGTTACCAGGACAACAGGAGAGCAGCTCTGCTGCTCAGACCCAGTGTGCATACATATCGCAGTCTGGGCTGGCCCGTGCTACCCCTGGGCCCTTGGCCCCGAACTCTCGCCTCCCCCGGGCCCTCGGCCCCGAACTCACGCCTCCCCTGGGCCTGCTGATGGTACTTAAATGTAACTCATTTCCAAATCCTTTGTGTGGGAAACTGTTCAGGAAGCCCGAAACATGACACATCTCCCGGCTGCCTGCCTCTGACTGCTGGCTACAACAACATAAAAGCAACATACTGCGGATACTGGAAATCTGAAATAAACACAGAAAATGCTGGAAATACTCAGCTATTGGACAAGTATATCCCTGTAACAGTTCCATGTGGAGGTCACACAATAGGAGAAAGTGGGGGGCGGGGGAGGAGGGGATGAGAGGGAGAAGGAGGGTGAGGGGGATGAGGGGGGGAAATGAGGGGATGAAGGGGACGGGGGAGGAGGGGACGGGGGGGGAGGAAAAGGAGGAGGAGATGGGGGGGGTGGAGGAGGAGTGGATGGGGGGAGGAGGAGGGGATGGGGGGAGGAGGAGTGGATGGGGGGGGAGGAGGAGGGGATGGGGGGGAGGAGGAGGGGATGGGGGGGGAGGAGGAGGGGATGGGGGGGAGGAGGAGGGGATGGGGGGGAGGAGGAGGGGATGGGGGGGAGGAGGAGGGGATGGGGGGGGAGGAGGAGGGGATGGGGGGGGAGGAGGAGGGGATGGGGGGGGAGGAGGAGGGGATGGGGGGGGAGGAGGAGGGGATGGGGGGGGGAGGAGGAGGGGATGGGGGGGGGAGGAGGAGGGGATGGGGGGGGGAGGAGGAGGGGATGGGGGGGAGGAGGAGGGGATGGGGGGGGAGGAGGAGGGGATGGGGGGGAGGAGGAGGGGATGGGGGGGGAGGAGGAGGGGATGGGGGGGAGGAGGAGGGGATGGGGGGGAGGAGGAGGGGATGGGGGGGAGGAGGAGGGGATGGGGGGGAGGAGGAGGGGATGGGGGGGGGAGGAGGGGATGCGGGGGGAAGAGGAGGGGACGGGGGGGGAAGAGGAGGGGACAGGGGGGAAGAGGAGGGGAGGAAAGGAGGGGGGAGGGGGAGGACGGGGGGAAATGAGGGGGGAGGGGAGGAGGGGGGAGAGGAGAGGAGTGGGGGGGGAAGAGGAGGGGGGAGGGGAGACGAGGTGGGGGGGGGAAGAGGCGGTGAGGGGGGGAGGGGACGGGGAAACGGACGAGGGGACGGACGGGGGGTGGGGGGGGGGAACGACGATGGGGGAGTCAGGAGACGAGGGGGAGTGGAACGAGTGGAGAGAGGGACGAGGGGAGAGAGGGACGAGGGGAGAGAGGGAAGGAGGTGAGAGTGACAAATTTAAATGAACCAACGAAGGGCCGCTGACTCTCGGTCACGGAAGCCGCCTCACAAGGCGATGATTGCTACAGGCTCCTTGAATATCAATAAGCCAGGACTGCAGCCGTTGCACAGTGCGAGGAACTGTCTTTCGTGCCGCCCTGTCACTGGGGATCAGTAATAGGAATGAATGCTGTTGCACACGCGCTTTCGAGTGAAGCAAAAGTCCCAAAGTCTACACCGTGATGGAGATTAATCTGAAGATGTGCTGCACATCCTTCCCTGTCCAAATCAGTCACAACCCTGTCCCTTCAATGCGATCTTATCGCTGGTAAGTGAAGTCGGGTGAAGGAGCTGGGTAGTACAAACAAGTCACCGAAGGCAGGCGGGGTCAAAGGAGAGACAGATAAGTATAAGACAGACATCTCAAATAATCGGGCCTCTGCCGTTATAGAAACAGAAACATAGAAAATAGGAGCAGTAGTAAGCCACTCAGCCCTTCAAGCCTGCACCGCCATTCAATATGATCATGGCTGATCCTCTATCTCAACACCATATTCCTGCTTTTTCCCCATACCCCTTGATGTCTGTTGTATCTAGAAATCTATCTATCTCCCTCTTAAATATATTAGAAATCTATCTATCTCCCTCTTAAATATATTATACCACAGCCTTCTGTGGTAGAGAATTCCACAGGTTCACCACCCTCAGTGAAAAATGTTCTCATCTCGGTCCTAAATTTCCTACCCCGTATCCTGAGTCTGTGACCCCTTGTTCTAGGCTTCCCAGCCAGGGGAAACATCCTCCCCGCATCCAGTCTATCCAACCCAGTCAGTACTTTTATATGTTTCAATGAGATCCCCTCATTCTTCTAAACTCTAGTGAATAAACATAGAAACATAGAAAATAGGTGCAGGAGTAGGCCATTCGGCCCTTCTAGCCTGCACCGCCATTCAATGAGTTCATGGCTGAACATTCAACTTCAGTACCCCATTCCTGCTTTCTCGCCATACCCCTTGATCCCCCTAGTAGTAAGGACCTCATCTAACTCCTTTTTGAATATATTTAGTGAATTGGCCTCAACAACTTTCTGTGTAGAGAATTCCACAGGTTCACCACTCTCTGGGTGAAGAAGTTCCTCCGCATCTCGGTCCTAAATGGCTTACCCCTTATCCTTAGACTGTGACCTCTGGTTCTGGACTTCCCCAACATTGGGAACATTCTTCCTGCATCTAACCTGTCTAACCCCGTCAGAATTTTAAATGTTTCTATGAGGTCCCCTCTCATTCTTCTGAACTCCAGTGAATACAAGCCCAGTTGATCCAGTCTTTCTTGATAGGTCAGTCCCGCCATCCCGGGAATCAGTCTGGTGAACCTTCGCTGCACTCCCTCAATAGCAAGAATGTCCTTCCTCAGGTTAGGAGACCAAAACTGTACACAATACTCCAGGTGTGGCCTCACCAATGCCCTGTACAACAGGCCTAGTCGACTCAATCTCTCCTCATGACAGTCCTGCCATCCCAGGAATCAATCTGGTAACGTGAGAGGGCCTGGGTCTATCTGCCGTATTGAGATCCTTTGGCAGTGTGTACATAAATGGCTTGGTCTGCTTCAATGGGTAATGGGCAACGTGGCACAACTACACCCTCACATGATAAGCTTCGAGTCCGTCAACACTGGCTCAAATCTACAAAATTCAGCTGATCATTCTGTCACATAAATACTGTGGCAACAAGAGCAGGTCAGAGGCTGGGTATTCTGTGGTGAGTGACTCACCTCCTGACTCCCCAAAGCCTTTCCACCATCTACAAGGCACAAGTCAGGAGTGTGATGGAATATTTTCCGCTTGCCTGGATGAGAGCAGCTCCAACAACACTCAAGAAGCTCGACACCATCCAGGACAAAGCAGCCCGCTTGATCGGTACGCTACCCAGCACCTTCAACATTAACTCCCTCCACCACCGGCGCACTGTGGCTGCAATGTGTACCACCAATGCTTCTTCGGCAGCACCTCCCAAACCCGCGACCTCTACCGCCTAGAAGGACAAGGGCAGCAGGTGCATGGGAACACCACCACCTCCACGTTCCCCTCCAAGTTACACATCATCCTGACTTAGAAATATATCGGCCGTTCCTTCATCGTCACTGGGTCAAAATCCTGGAACTCCCTCCCTAACAGCACTGTGGGAGCACCTTCACCACGCGGGGCTGCAACGGTTTAAGAAGGCGGCTCACCACCACCTCTTCAAGGGCAATAAATGCCGGCCTTGCCAGCGACGCTCACATCCCAGGAATGAATACATTTAAAAGATAAAAATTCCTATCAGCTTCTACATCAGAGAAACTAGGGAGGGTCCTTTACAATTGACTGATCATAAAACCATTCAGACATGTGGGTGGGAAGATTTACATTTCGCTACATGATAGTGCCATCATAAAACTAATTCTTGCAAAATTAGAAATAGCCATTTCTGAAGATCTTGCTGCGATCTTTACGATGTTATGAACATCCACTCCCTCCACCCCCAGAGCACCATGTCTGAAATGTTCACGGCCCCTGTAAGTATTTGAGTAGAATCTACCTTCAGAGGATTAAGTGAATGAATCAGAACACTGACAAAAGGTTTATTAACTGCCCGATCTTCCCTCTCAGGTCCATAGCATCGGGAATATTCTCAGTCCTTCTCATTGGCACAGCAAGGATACCACGACCGGGTCGAACATCAACGGCCATCCGTGATTCTTAATGTGCCCAATCTGCAAATGCAGTGCAGCATCTCGCCTAGGCATCATCGGCAGCACCTCCCCAACCTGCGACCTCTACCGCCTAGAAGGACGAGGGCAGCAGGCCTCCACGTTCCCCTCCTGGTCACACACCATCCTGACTTGGAAATATACCGTCATAGCTGGGACGTCGAATAAATTTAGACAGAAATAGGCAGTTTCTTAAACAATAAGGGAATAAGGGGTTATGGGGAGCGGGCAGGGAAGTGGACCTGAGTCCATGATCAGATCAGCCATGATCTTATTAAATGGCGGAGCAGGCTCAAGGGGCCTACTCCTGCTATTTTTTATGTTCTTATTATCCCTAGTTGCCCCTTGAGAAGGTGGTGGTGAGCCGCCTTCTTGAACCGTTGCAGTCCGTGTGGTGAAGGTGCTCCCACAGTGCTGTTAGGGAGGGAGTTCCAGGATTGTGACCCAGCGACGATGAAGGAACGGCCGATATATTTCCAAATCAGGATGGTGCGTGACCTGGAGGGGAACGTGGAGGTGGTGGTGTTCCCATGCGCCCGCTGCCCTTGTCCTTCTAGGTGGAAGAGGTCGCGGGTTTGGGAGGTGCTGCCGAAGAAGCCTTGGCGAGTTGCTGCAGTGCATCTTGTCGATGGTGCACACTGCAGCCACGGTGCGCCGCTTCCATGGACATTTCATTTCCCAGTGCCAACCCACAAATTTTTGAATTCAATTATACAACCTGCCCAGGGCAGAGTGTGTAAATGAATTCAATAATTTGTGGGTTGGCACTGGGATTTGAACTTAATGACTTTGCGATCATTAGTTGACCATAATCGCTACATCTCCGTAACTTTAAGAGCGACAATTAAGTTACACTTTTAGGGACAGCAGTTTGAAGTGACTATTAAGAACATAAGAAATAGGAGCAGGAGTCGGCCATTTGGCCCCTCGAGTCTGCTCCGCCATTCAATAAGATCATGGCTGATCCAATCATGGACTCAGCTCCACTTCCCTGCCCACTCCCCATAGCCCCTTATCGTTTAAGAAACTGTCTATTTCTGTCTTAAATTTATTCAATGTCCCAGCTTCCACAGCTCTCTGAGGCAGCAAATTCCACAGATTTACAACTCTTAGAGAAGAAATTTCTCCTCATCTCAGTTTTAAATGGCTGGCCCCTTATTCTAAGATCATGCCCTCTAGTTCTAGTCTCTCCCATCAGTGGAAACATCCTCTCTGCATCCACCTTGTCAAGCCCCCTCATAATCTTATACGTTTCGATAAGATCACCTCTTATTCCTCTGAATTCCAATGAGTAGAGCGTTAAGTGAGTGTTACCCGCCGCGTTACCTTGTCTCTGGGTCGTTGACGGCCAGCGGTGAGCTATAGCCAGACGCCGGTCGCTCAGTCGGCCCTGTCCGCTCACTCTGCCCGGGGAGAACTTCTGTTGCGACGGCGGGGTTGGCATTCCTGGATTTGGTTGCGGAGGTCTCGATGACGGCGGCGTTCCCCGGCTCCTTGCGGAAGGACTGGCGCACAGGAGAGGACCGGCTGGGCGGTCCGGAGTACGGACTGTGCGGGCTCTGTCCTTGCTGGATGTCCACCATTCTGCTGTCGGGGATTTTCTGGGGGGACGAAGGAGGCATTCTGAAGCCCAGGCCCGTGCCGTAACCGTCGCTGTAAATCTGTGGGCTGGGTTTGTAGAAGGCCTCCTCCAGGTCGCCCTGCAGGCCGGCCGCCGAATAGGTGCTGAGCGACCTCACGGAGCCGCGGCGATAGAGGCCACCGGGGTAGGAGAAAGGGTCTTGCATCCCCGCCAGCGACTGCGTGGAGGCGATGCTGAGCCGCGCGTCGTGCATCATGTTGTAGGGGTCGGCGTACAGGCCCTCGTTCTTCATCAGTACCACATTCTTGTTGCTCATGTCTTCGTCCGGCTTGACGTCCCGGCGCTCCAGGATGGCGCTGGGGCTGGGCGAGACGGGCTGGGAGGGGGGTATACCGCCCAGCCGCTCCGCGTGGTGGACCGGGCTGCCGGTGTAAGAGGGTGGACGCCCGCCACTGTACGACATGCGGGAGCGGGAGGGGGACGAGGACTGCAGGCCAGGAGTCGGGGAGGCCGAGACCAAGTGCGGGGAACCGGACGTAACGTTGCTGAGGCGGCGAGTGGGCGAGGACTCCCTCGACGTGTAAACCATCTCTCTCTGTGTAGAACGGGAAAGAACAATGGTTATTAGACCGGCCGTCAGACCTGCGCCCAACGGACGTCAGCGAGCCGACAAAAGTCTGGCCCCGAGACAGTCGGAACTGATCAACATGGTTTTGGGAGGACCATTTGCCTCAACTTCATCGATTGTCAGCCGAGGCTCAGTGGGCAACACTCTCACCTCTGAGTCAGAAGATTGTGGGTTCAAGTCCCACTCCAGAAACTGGAGCACAAAAATCTAGGCTGACACTCCAGTGGAGTACTGAGGGAGCGCCGCACTGTCGGAGGTGCCATCTTTCGGATGAGACGTTAAACCGAAGCCCCGTCTGTTCTCTCAGGTGGACCTAAAAGATCCCATGGCACTATTTTGAAGAAGAGCAGGGGAGTTATCCCCGGTGTCCTGGGGTCAATATTTATCTCTCACTCAACATAACAAAAACAGATTATCTGGTCATTATCACATTGCTGTTTGTGGCAGCTTGCTGTGCGCAAATTGGCTGCCACGTTGCCCACGTTACAACAGCGACTGCACTCCAAAAGGGAAAGAGAGGCGGGTGGGTGAGGAGAGTGGCGGGGCGTGAAAGAGAGAAAGAGAGACTGGGGGAGAAAAAGAGAGAGGGGGGGATCGGGGAGGAGAGAGGGAACTCAGGGAAGACATATCACGTTCTTCCAGCCTCCTTTACACCCACACCCGATTTCTCGGAAAGCTTGTTGCGTGTGTTGCAGGGGACATCATTGGAGTGGATGAAATCGGAAAGTCACGACACTGTCACTATTCACTTCATACCCAATAAATCTGTTAACAATCCGTGACCCACACATCTATGATCATGGCAGGGGAGGGGGGGTAAGGTCAGGAACCTCGGCTGTGGGTGGCATGCACTTGGGCTGGGGTCAGGGGTTTGGGCAGCTTTTGCTGGGACTCTATCCTCTCTGTGACTGCTTGCATTCTGCGTTCTGAAGTCTGAATGGCTCGAATTACACTTTGCAAACTTACTCAGAACTTGGGCTGGACGGTTCCAATTACACCCTCCAGAGAAACTTCAGGTTGTGTCTTATTCTCCAAGTAGACCAATCAGCAATAAGGTTATGTGATAATGGCGAGCCAATCAGAAACACAGTGCAAATAACTGGATCCTCAGTTTAATGTCTCATCCGAAAGACGGCAGCTCTGACAGTGGGGCGCTCCCTCAGCACTGCACTGGGAGTATCAGCCTAGATTTTTGTGCTCAAGTCCCTGAAGTGGGACTTGAACCCACAACCTTCTGACTCAGAGGCAAGAGAGCTACCCACTGAGCCACGGCTGACATTATCAAAAGGAATGAAAACAAGCATATGTGTAAAATTTGATCACTAACGAGGCGCGGGGGAGGTGAATACTAATGGCGTCCACTCACTGCCATCCTACAATAACACTTCAACTAATAGTCTATTGAGAAACACACGGGCACTGAGGGATCTGACAGGAAAGGTTGCAATTTGCATATATAAGCGCTTGTAATGACTGAAGGGCGTTAATCAGTACAGTACGCCTGTGCTTCAAGGAAAGAGCTTTTTGAAGCTGATTTTATTGCAAGTCTGACTCAACGATGAAGGTCGATGTCCTGTGTTTTCTGCTCGGCACTTCCATTTCTCCCTTCGTGCTGAGGGAGCGCTGCACTGTCGGACACCCCGTCTGCTCTCTCTGGTGGATGTAAAAGATCCCGCGGCACTATGTCGAAGAAGAGCAGGTCAATTATCCCGGGTGTCCTGCCCAATATTTATCCCTCAATCAACATCACTAAAGTGCAGATGATCTGGTCATTATCACACTGCTTTTTGTGGAAGCTTGCTGTGCGCTAATTGGCTGCCTTTACATTACAACAGCGACTACACTTCAAAAATTACTTCATTGGCTGTAAAGCGGTTTTGGGACGTCCGGTGATCGTGAAAGACGCTATATAAATGTAAGTCTTTCTGTCTTTTAGTACCAATCACCATTGTAGTACCAATCGCCTCGGTGAAGCAACACTTCACTGCATCGCGAGGCGCGACCTGTTCTCAGTCAAGCCTGATTCTTAATGATTTTTTGGAAAATGGCTGGGTGATGGAGGCAGCCCGCCTGGATTTGCTGATGTGATCGGAGAGTGTCGATACTGGGGAGTGGGGTAGGGTGGGGGAACTGATTGAAGATACTGGGGAGTGGAGGATTTGATGGACCAAATGGCCTTTAGTCAAGGGTTATGGGGAGCAGGCGGGGAAGTGGAGTTGAGGCCAAGATCAGATCAGTCGTGATCTTATTGAATGGCAGAGCAGGCTCGAGGAGCCAAATGGCCAACTCCTGCTCCTATTTCTTATGTTCTTATGTTCTTATGTTCTCATCTTCGACTTTTCTTATACGCTTATGCAAGAGGCTGCCTAGCAAGAGATTAAAAAGATTTGCGGGAGGTCTTACCCTCAGATCACCATTTGCGATGTGGGAAGTGGGATACGGTGCATAGATAGGATCTTTCCTGAAAATTTTTATTATACTTCGATCTTGGATATCCCTGGAAGAGAAGAAATACGTTGTGAGATATTGCAGAGGTGAAAAGGCACCATGGATAGTTTTTGTCTGTCCTCTGGCTCACAAGGTTTCCTGGCATTTCACACTTGCCCCAACTGACCGAACAGATGGGCTTCAGGCTTCTGGGTCTCTACCAGGCCCGGATTCTAACCGCCGACGAGAAGGGGCCAAAGTATAGTGGACAATGAGTAATATGGAGTCAGAAACAGATGGTAGAAAGGTAAAAAGCAATAGTGGAAGGCCGAGTAAACAAAGGCAAGAAACAAAAAGGGCCACACTACATCATAATTCTAAAAGGACAAAGGGTGTTAAAAAAAACAGGCCTGAAGGCTTTGTGTCTTAATGCAAGGAGTATCCGTAATAAGGTGGATGAATTAACTCTGCAAATAGATGTTAACAGATATGATGTGATTGGGATTACAGAGACGTGGCTCCAGGATGATCAGGGCTGGGAACCCAACATCCATGGGTATTCAACATTTGGGAAGGATAGAATAAAAGGAAAAGGAGGTGGGGTAGCATTGCTGGTTAAAGAGGAGATTAATGCAATAGTTAGGAAGATATGGAATCTATATGGGTAGAGCTGCAGAACACCAAAGGGCAAAAAACGTTAGTGGGAGTTGTGTACAGACCTCCAAACAGTAGTAGTGATGTTGGGGAGGGCATCAAACAGGAAATTAGGGGTGCATGCAATAAAAGTGCAGCAGTTATCATGGGTGACTTTAATATGCATATAAATTGGGCTAACCAAACTGGAAGCAATATGGTGGAGGAGGATTTCCTGGAGTGCATAAGGGATGGTTTTCTAGACCAATATGTCGAGGAACCAACTGGGGAGAGGCCATCTTAGACTGGGTGTTGTGTAATGAGAGAGGATTAATTAGCAATCTCGTTGTGCGAGGCCCCTTGGGGAAGAGTGACCATAATATGGTGGAATTCTACATTAGGATGGAGAATGAAACAGTTAATTCAGAGACCATGGTCCAGAATTTAAAGAAGGGTAACTTTGAAGGTATGAGGCGTGAATTAGCTAGGATAGATTGGCGAATGATACTTAAGGGGTTGACAGTGGATGGGCAATGGCAGACATTTAGAGATCGCATGGATGAACTACAACAATTGTACATCCCTGTCTGGCATAAAAATAAAGAAGGGAAGGTGGCTCAACTGTGGCTATCAAGGGAAATCAGGGATAGTATTAAAGCCAAGGAAGTGGCATACAAATTGGCCAGAAATAGCAGCGAACCCGGGAACTGGGAGAAATTTAGAACTCAGCAGAGGAGGATAAAGGGTTTGATTAGGGCAGGGAAAATAGAGCACGAGAGTAGGCTTGCAGGGAACATTAAGATGGACTGCAAAAGCTTCTATAGATATGTAAAGAGAAAAAGGTCAGTAAAGACAAACGTAGGTCCCCTGCAGTCAGAATCAGGGGAAGTCATAACGGGGAACAAAGAAATGGCAGACCAATTGAACAAGTACGCTGGTTCTGTATTCACTAAGGAGGACACAAACAACCTTCCTGATATAAAAAGGGTCAGAGGGTCTCGTAAGAAGGAGGAACTGAGGGAAATCTTTATTAGTCGGGAAATTGTGTTGGAGAAATTGATGGGATTGAAGGCCGATAAATCCCCAGGGCCTGATGGACTGCATCCCAGGGTACTTAAGGAGGTGGCCTTGGAAATAGCGGATGCATTGACAGTCATTTTCCAACATTCCATAGACTCTGGATCAGTTCCTATGGAGTGGAGGGTAGCCAATGTAACCCCACTTTTTAAAAAAAGGAGGGAGAGAGAAAACGGAATTATAGACCGGTCAGCCTGACATCGGTAGTGGGTAAAATGATGGAATCAATTATTAAGGATGTCATAGCAACGCATTTGGAAAGAGGTGACATGATAGGTCCAAGTCAGCATGGATTTGTGAAAGGGAAATCATGCTTGACAAATCTTCTGGAGTTTTTTGAGGATGTTTCCAGACGAGTGGACAAGGGAGACCCAGTTGATGTGGTGTATTTGGACTTTCAGAAGGCTTTCGACAAGGTCCCACACAAGAGATTAATGGGCAAAGTTAAAGCACATGGGATTGGGGATAGTGTGCTGACGTGGATTGAGAGCTGGTTGGCAGACAGGAAGCAAAGAGTAGGAGTAAATGGGTACTTTTCAGAATGGCAGGCAGTGACTAGTGGGGTACCGCAAGGTTCTGTGCTGGGGCCCCAGCTGTTTACATTGTACATTAATGATTTAGATGAGAGGATTAAATGTAGTATCTCCAAATTTGCGGATGACACTAAGTTGGGTGGCAGTGTGAGCTGCGAGGAGGATGCTACGAGGCTGCAGAGTGACTTGGATAGGTTAAGGGAGTGGGCAAATGAATGGCAGATGAAGTATAATGTGGATAAATGTGAGGTTATCCACTTTGGTGGTAAAAACAGAGAGACAGACAATTATCTGAATGGTGACAGATTAGGAAAAGGGGAGGTGCAACTAGACCTGGGTGTCATGGTACATCAGTCAGTGAAGGTTGGCATGCAGGTACAACAGGCGGTTAAGAAAGCAAATGGCATGTTGGCCTTCATAGCGAGGGGATTTGAGTACGGGGCAGGGAGGTGTTACTACAGTTGTACAGGGCCTTGGTGAAGCCACACCTGGAGTATTGTGTACAGTTTTGGTCTCCTAACTTGAGGAAGGACATTCTTGCTATTGAGGGAGTGCAGCGAAGGTTCACCAGACCGATTCCTGGGATGGCGGGACTGACATATCAAGAAAGACTGGATCAACTGGGCTTGTATTCACTGGAGTTCAGAAGAATGAGAGGGGATCTCATAGAAACGTTTAAAATTCTGACTGGTTTAGACAGGTTAGATGCAGGAAGAATGTTCCCAATGTTGGGGAGGTCCAGAACCAGGGGTCACAGTCTAAGGATAAGGGGTAAGCCATTTAGGACTGAGATGAGGAGAAACATCTTCACCCAAAAAATGGTGAACCTATGGAATTCTCTACCACAGAAAGTTGATGGGGCCAATTAACTAAATATATTCAAAAACGATTTAGATGTAGCCCTTACTACTAGGGGGATCAAGGGGTGTGGCGAGAAAGCAGGAAATGGGGTACTGAAGTTGCATGTCCAGCCATGAACTCATTGAATGGCGGTGCAGGCTAGAAGGGCCGAATGGCCTACTCCTGCACCTATTTTCTATGTTTCTATTGTGCGAGACTTCAAGAGGACAGACAGGCTGTTGGAATGGGCGGGCATGTGGCAGATGAAATTTAATGCAGAAAAGTGTGAAGTGATACATTTTGGTCGGAAGAACGAGGAGAGGCAATATAAACTAAAGGGTACAATCCTAAAGGGGGAGCGTGAACAGAGAGACCTGGGGGTATATGTGCACAAATTGTTGAAGGTGGCAGGGCAGTTTGAGAAAGTGGTTAAAAAAGCTTCATAAATAGAGGCAGAGAGTACAAAAGCAAGGGAGTTATGATGAGCCTTCATAAAACACTAGTTCGGCCTCAACTGGAGTATTGTGTCCAATTCTAGGCACCGCACTTCAGGAAGGATGTGAAGGCCTTAGAGAGGGTGCAGAGAAGATTTACGAGAATGGTTCCAGGGATGAGGGACTTCAGTTACGTGGATAGACTGGAGAAGCTGGGGTTGTTCTCCTTGGAGCAGAGAAGGTTGAGAGGAGATTTGATCGAGGTGTTCAAAATCATGAGGGGTCTCGACAGAGTAGATAGAGAGAAACTGTTCCCATTGGTGGAAGGGTCGAGAGCCAGAGGACACAGATTTAAGGTGATTGGCAGAAAATCCAAAGGCAACACGAGGAAAAACTATTTTACGCAGCGAGTGATTAGGATCTGGAATGCGCTGCCTGAGAGGGTGGTGGAGGCAGACTCAATCGTGGCTTTCAAAAGGGAGTTGGATAAATACCTGAAGAAAAAAAAATTAGCAGGGCTACGGGGAAAGGGCGGGGGAGTGGGACTGGTTGAGGTGCTTTTGCAGAGAGCTGGCATTGGCTCGACGGGCCGAATGGCCTCATTCTGCGCTGTAACCATTCTATGATTGTATGAGGGAATTCAGGAGAGAGTGGAACACTGCCCCTCCTAATGTCACTATTGAGTACATCTAGATGAGGTATCGGAGCAACTTCCATATTGGTCAAATCAGCGACTTGACCCCAGTGCATGAAGTGTCTGGTCTGATTCAGTACACAAACAAAGGAAGGTGTGATTTAATGGATATATCACTGGAATGCGAGAACACCACCTCCCCCCTCTCCATCCACCCCTCTCCATTCCTCCTCCCCCCCTCTCCATCCCTCCCCTCCCCCCCCTCTCCAGTTCCTTATTATGCAGCATGAGAAATGCAAATACTTTAAGCCTAGCCTCTCCCTGGTCATGTCCTTCTGAAAATCACAATCACAGAATCATATAATTTTACAGCACAGAAGAGGCCATTCGGCCCATCATGCCTGTGCCGGCTCTTTGAACGAGCGATCCAATCAGTCCCACCTGCTCCTTTCCCACAGCCCTGCAATTTTCCCCCTTCAAATATTTATCCAATCCCTTTGCAAAGTTACTGTTGACTCTGCTCCCACCGCGCTTTCAGACAGTGCGTTCCAGATCACAACTTTCTGCGTAAAACAATAATCCTCTCATCTTCCCCTGCCCCCTGGTCCTTTTGCCAATTACCATCAATCTGTGTCCCTGGTTACCGACCCTCCTGCCCCTGGAAACAGCTTCTCCCGACTTGCTCTATCAACAGCCTTCATCAGTTTGAACACCACGATTAAATCTGTCTTTAACCTTCTCCGCTCTGAGGAGAACAACCCCAGCTTCCCCAGTCTCTCCACATCACTGAAGTCCCTCATCCCTGGAATCATTCTGGTCAATCTCCTCTGCACCTTCTCCAAGGTCTTGACATCCTGCCTGAAATGCAGTGCCCAGAATTGGACACAATACGCCAGCTGCGGCCCAACCAGTGCTTTATGAAGGTTTAGCAAGCTCTGTGACGGTGAGCAGATGCTCACATGATGCAAATCACCAACTCCCCGACAGCCTCATTAACGGTTCGTGGGTCTCTCTCACAGGCTCATTCAGCTAAGCTGATATCAACGCCGACCATGTCTCTCGCCCCGCCCTACCCCTGTAACCTCCTCCAGCCCCACAACCCTCCGAGATGGCTGCGCTCCTCCAATTCTGGCCTCTTGAGCATCCTCAATTTTAATCACTCCACCATCGGCAGCCGTGCCTTCAGCTGCCTGGACCCTAAAGTCTGGAGCTCTCTCCATAAACATCTCCGCCTCTCTCTCTCCTCCTTTAAGGCATTCCTTAAAACCTACCTCTTCGACCAAGCTTTTGGTCACCTGTCCCTATATCTCCTTAGGTGGCTCGGTGTCAAACTCTGTTGGATAACGCTCCTGCGAAAGGTCTTGGGATGTTTTACTACGTTAAGGGCACTGTATAAATGCCAGTTGTTGTTCCGTAACAATGAGACACACTCAGGTGAGCTACTGGCATCTAGTGGCAGAAAATCGATACTGTGCCAAGCTCGATCTTCGCCTCACAGCTTGTCCAGTCAGGACACCTTGGATGTCATCGATGACGTTCCTTGGAAATGCCAACTGCCCTCTGGGTCGTTGGACATACAGCTTGACTGCTTTAGTGCTACTGAGGAACAGGTGAGACCTCTTTCCTTTATTTTAGCGATGAGGAAAGATTGGATAGGCTGGGGTTGTTTTCTTTGGAACAGAGGAGGCCGAGGGGAAACCTTATTGAGGCGTATAAAATTATAAGGGACCCGGATAGAGTGGACAGGAAGGGCCTATTTCCCTTAGAGGGGTCAACAACCAGGGGGCATAGATTTAAAGTAATTGGCAGGAGGTTTAGAGGGGATTTGAGGGCAATTTTTTCACCTAGTGGGTGGTGGGGGTCTGGAACTCACTGCCTGAAAGGGTGGCAGAGGCAGAAACCCTCACCACATTTAAAAAGTACTTGGATGTGCACCTGAAGTGCCGTAATGTACAGGGCTATGGACCAAGAGCTGGAAAGTGGAATTAGGCTGGGTAGCTCTTGGTCGGCCGGCGCGGACACGATGGGCTGAAATGGCCTCTTTCCGCGCTGTAAATTTCTGTGATTCTATGATTTAATATTGTTAAAACATCTGATGAAGCTCTGTGGCTGTCAGTCAAGATGGAGGCTACCTCGAAAGCACAGGCTCTTTGTACCTTACATCTTCCAGCTCATAAAAGACGTTTCTCGACTCATCCTTGATAAGGATTGCGGTATTGGGCGATTTTAGCATTCCCATGGTGAGTTTCTGCGGGAACATGTGGACAATCAGAGCATGCAAGGTGTCCATGCTGCCGATTTCATGAGTAACGTGGACCCGTCTGGTTTCATCGCCATACTGGAGGAACAGCACACCTGCCGGATCAAGAGAACAAACATGTGATGTCAGAAATTCATAATCACGCTCACAAATCATATGCTGGCATAAGGTTCTGCTTTATACTTGAGCATAATTAATACTTTTCTCTTAATTTCATCACCTCCTCCCTCCTGAAGGCACTGACTCCCATTGGATACAGTTCCTTGGGTTTTGCACACCTCCTTCGACTGGCCTCTTTTTATGTGTGAACCTAGATCGTGTGCGTTCCCTCATTACTCCATTACAGAGAGAATTGTAGACCAGCCCGGTGTAATGTATGCACCGGTGAGGATGCTCACAGGTTGGTAGAGCTGTTGCCCAAGGTGGCCATCAGCCGGTCCAGGCAGCGGGCGGTCGAGGAGGTCGTTCAGCCTGACTCTCTTGAGGTTACATCCGAGCCAGGGTGTTGCTGGAGATGGAGCACGAGGTGTCCATCGGTACGCTCGTGGCCCTCTGCGAGAGGTGGGCGCTGGAGGGACTGGAGTGCATCATCACCTCCATTATAGTTAAAAGTACATTTGTTTAATGTGTCGGTATTAGTGCCCCTTTAATAAGGGGGCCACTTGATCTTTTGTTTTACAAAAATAGTTGTAGAGCTGTTGCATTGCGAGTGCCTTAGCCAGTCATGTGATGTTCACAAGACTCAATAAAACCCCAGCCCGTTGGGTCTCGGTCATCCACGATGAGGTATGCAGTTGTGAGCCTGGTGGATGAACTGGTAATGTGTAGTGTGATTGTTAAACCTTTGTTGATAACCCAACTCGTTCTTAATAGCAACGTGCTGCTATGAATTCTTAAGCAAAGATCCCAGGAAGCAAATACATTACACCAGGCACTGTCCTTATCCAACGTGGCGCTCCCCTCTTCCACAGTCGTGTCTGCTAACCCCTGACCTCTACAATATGGCTGACCTCTCGAGTTCCCAATGAATATTACCATTGGGTTCCTGACGAAGACCATCATTGTTTTCTCTACCCACTCCCCCTCCCTCCACAAGATCCTTGCTGGACCTCTTGGCTTCTCATGTGTTGTGTCCTAGGATGCTCTAATAATGACTCCACGAGGCAATGTGTTGTACTTGAACTGTAGTGACCTTCGTCCTTTATTTGTTAACTCCAGAGTGAGGATCACGCCTGGTGGCCTGCCTTTTATACTCGGCCAGGCACACCTGTCCAGGTAACCTACAAGTCTCCCACTGCTGTGCCCTCTGGTGGCACACCTTGAGATAGTACCAACAGTAGCCATGTAGGATGCATGACATCATGCATAAGGGGTTCCTGCTCCTAATATACCTTCACAACCAACCCTCTAAATGGCAGCAATCGCAGCAAAGGGGTGGCCTCCATTTCCCTACCCCGCATGGCCAGGCCTTTCCCACATCAACAACGCAGCCGAGATCAAGCACCCAATGTGTGGGAACCCCAGAGCTGACCGGACTTCCCAACTCACGGAAAGGAGTTGCTGGGAGGGCTAGGAGAAGCAAATCCCCTGGAATCATTGAAGGAACAGTTGGATGCTGTGCTGAGGGAACTGTGAGCTCCACCTGGATGGAGCAGCCAAGATGAACTGAGTAAACCCCTTCCTCGTCTGTCTGATGCTCAACCTCGGAGGGACACTAGAACAGGAGGAGACCAGTCTGCCCCTCGAGCCTGCTCTGCCATTCAATTAGATTGTGGCTGATCGGTATCTCAACCCCATTTACCCGCCTTAGCTCCATATCCCTCGATACCCTCACCCAACAAAACTCAATCTCAGTCTTGAAACCTGCAATTGACCCCCAACAACCACAGCCTTTGGGGGGCAGCAGCGGGGTGAAGGGGGTGGGGGGAACAACAGCAGGGGGGGGGAAACAGCGGGGGTGGGGGGAACAGCAGGGGGGGGGGGGGGCGCATTTAAGATTTCCCCTACCCTTCGTGTGAAAAAGTGTTTTCCGATTGACCTCCTAGCTCTAATTTTAAGATTCTGCCCCCTCATTCTTGATTTCCCCCACCAGAGGAACTAGTTTCTCTCTATCTCCCCAATCGAAACCATTTTAACATTATAAGCACCTCGATCAGATCACCCCTCGATCTTCTGTACACAAGGCAACATAGGGCAGGTTTTTTGCAACCTCTCCTCATAATGTAACCCTCTCAGCCCCGGCATATCATTCCGTTGAATGTGCGCTGCACCCGCTCCGAGACAAATCAAACCTTCCTGCAGAGCTGAATGCAGTTACACCGGATCGGGTCCGACCAAGGCTCAGCACAAGAGAAGCACAGACAACAACTTGTATTTATATAGCGCCTTTAACACAGTAAAGCGGCCCAAGGCATTTCACAGGTATGTTATCAGACAAAAAAAGCACAAACGGTGGATCACGGAGCCAAACCCCCAACGATCTACCGTTCCGGGTTGTTTACTCATTACCTTGTCAGTAGGGGGCAGAAAAGAGTTAAATTACCGTATCATCAATCAGTGCTTGTCCTGTGAAACAGCCAAACTCTCGCTCTAATGTATTTGCTTCACGAGTTCTTTGCTTAAGAATTCATAGCAACACATTGCTATTAAGAACTAGTTGGTTTATTAGCAAAAGGTTTAACAATCACACTACACATTACCGGTTCATCCACCAGTCCCACAACCACCTGCCCCATCGTGGATCCCCCGAACCCAACTGGCTGGGGTTTTATTGAGTCTTGTGAACATCACATGTCTGGCTAAGCTACTCACAATTCAACAGCTCTACAACTATTTTAAAGTAACATTCAATCAAGTGCCCCCTTTTGGTAAGGGCACTAGAATCTACATATTTCCAAATAAAACTTTAAAGGAAACTTAAAAATCAAATAAAAATTGGGTTGCCGGGGGTGATGATGCATTCCAGTCCCTCTGGTGGCCACCTCTTGCGAAAGGCCGCGAGCGTACCGGTGGACACCATGTGCTCCATCTCCAGGGACACCCTGGCTCAGATGTAACCGTGGAAGAGAGGCAGGCAGTCGGGCTGAACGAACCCCTCGACCACCCGCTGCCTGGACCGGTTAATGGCCTCCTTGGCCATGCCCAGGAGCAGTCCTACGAGGAGGCCTTCCAACCTGCCCGCTCCCCTCCGCACAGGGTGCTCAAAGATCAGGAGTGTGGGACTGAAGTGCAACCAGAATTTGGGGTTTTGGCTCCATGATCCACCGTTTGTGCTTTTTTTTGTCTGATAACATACCTGTGAAATGCCTTGGGCCGCTTTACTAAATACGCTATATAAATACAAGTACAGATATTGGAAGAGGGGCTGTAACTTCACACATACAACATAAACGTGGAACACTGACTCCTCCAGACCGCAGAAATTACAGGCGGCCTGGAAGTCCGTGAACCAACTTAAAAACCAATTGCATGGGACTGCTCCGTGCAACACTCTCCAGGCCAAGTCCCCAATAAATAAAAGGGCGAACTCCCGCATAGAGTGCACTCCATTGGGGACCCCTGCCTCCTCCGGACGGCAAGATGGTGCACCATGGCATGTCCAGACGGCAGACAAGGATGGCAAAGTGGAGTGTGTGCAAGAGCAGCCCATACAGGAATCCCCTCCACGCAGAACTGATAGGCACGGAGGGGATTTTCCACAGCTCTACAAACCCGTGAGCATACGCAGAGATGCGCACATTGCACCGTGGTTTCCCACCGCAAGTCCCACCGGGAGTGACCGAAAGCGGGAGAGCAGGAGCAGTCTCCCTGGCGTTAAACGATGCGAGCGGGAGCAGGCTTACCTGGCGAGCGCAGCTTGGTCTGACTCGTGGACCTGGACAGGGGCAGGCTCTGCCGGAAGCGGTTGGACCGGGTGAAGCCGATTGGCACCTCGGCCTCCGACATGGTCTCCAGGGACTCCGCCGATGCGAACGGTAGTTTGGCCGCCTGGTCCGCCAATCCAGACTGCTGGCTCTGGGAATGCCTGGGACTCCGTGTCTGTGCAGAGAGAAAGAGAGAGAGAGAGCGTGAGAGCGAGTCATTCGGTTGTGCCCCACCAGGCCACTTGAGCCGCAGCTCAAACAGCATTAACCACGATTGTATTTTGCTCAAAGTGCAAATCTGCCACCAAGCTCATGGTCTACAGCACTGTAGTGATGCCCGCCCTCCTGTATGGCTCAGAGATGTGGACCATATACAGCAGACATCTCAAATTGCTGGAGAAATGCCACCAACGATGTCTCCGCAAGATCCTGCAAATCCCCTGGGAGGACAGACGCACTAACGTCAGTATTCTCGATCAGGCCAACATCCTCAGTATCGAAGCACTGATCACGCTCTATCAGCTCCGTTGGTTGGGCCACATTGTCCGCATGCCCGACACAAGACTCCCAAAGCAAGTGCTCTCCTTGGAACTCCTACACGGCAAGCGAGCCCCAGGTAGGCAGAGGAAACATTTCAAGGACACCCTCAAAGTCTCCTTGATAAAGTGCAACATCCCCACCGACACCTGGGAGTCCCTGGCCAAAGACCGCCCTAAGTGGAGGAAGAGCATCTGGGAGAGCGCTGAGCACCTCAAGTCTCATTGCCGAGAGCATGCAGAAAACAAGCGCAGGCAGCGGAAGGAGCATGCGGCAACCAAACTCCAAACCCACCCTTTCCTTCAACCACTGTCTGTCCCACCTGTGACAGAGACTGTAATTCCTGTATTGGACTGTACAGTCATCTGAGAACTCACTTTTAGAGTGGAAGCAAGTCTTCCTCGATTTCAATTTCAGGAGAGTGCTGCCCGAGCATTACATTCCTCCTTTCCCATTTGGACTGAGACGCTTCTCCCACACGGGTCATGGGTTCTATGATGCCAAAAAGACTTGCATTTATATAGCGCCTTTCACGACTACCGGACATCTCAAAGCGCTTTATAGCCAATGAAGTACTTTTGAAGTGTAGTCACTGTTGTAATGTGGAAAACGCGGCAGCCAATTTGCGCACAGCAAGCTCCCACAAACAGCAATGTGATAATGACCAGATAATCTGTTTTTGTTATGTTGATTGAGGGATAAACATTGGCCAGGGCACCGGGGATAACTTCTCTGCTCTTCTTCAAATAGTGCCATGGGATCTTTTACGTCCACCTGAGAGAGCAGACGGGGCCTTGGTTTAATGTCTCATCCGAAAGACGGCACCTCCGACAGTGCAGCACTCCTTCAGCACTGCACTGGGAGTGTCAGCCTAGATTTCTTTTGTGCTCAAATCCCTGGAGTGGGACTTGAACCCAGAACCTTCTGACTCAGAGGCGTGGGTGCTGCCCACTGAGCCACAGCTGACACGGACACTGGGCCATGCTGATAGGGAGCCAGGCTGGGATACGCTTTTGTATTCATTCACAGAATGTGCCCATCCCAAATTGCCCTTAACTGAGTGTCTCGCTGGCCATTTAAGAGGGCAATTAAGAGTCAACCACATTGCTGTGGGTCTGGAGTCACATATAGGCCAGACCGGGTAAGGGCGGCAGATTTCCTTCCAAATAACAACTTGTATTTATATCATCGTCATCATAGGCAGTCCCTTGGAGTCGAGGATGGCTTACTTCCACACTAGAAATGAGCTCTCAGGTGACTGAGGAGTCCAATGCGGGACCTATCGTCTCTGTCAGAGGTGGGTCAGACAGGGGTTGAAGGAACAGGAGATTGGGGAGCCTGGTTTGCCGCACGCTCCTTCTGCTGTGACGCTTGGCTTCTGCATGCTCTCGGTGAAGAGACTCGAGGTGCTCAGCGCCTTCCCGAATGCTTTTCCTCCACTTTGGGTAATCTTGGTCCGGGTATTCCCTAGAGTCAGTGGGGATGTTGCACTTTATCAAGGAGGCTTTGAGGGTGTCCTTGAAGTGATTTCTCTGCCCACCTGGGGCTCGCTTGCCATGTTGGCGCTCCGAGTAGAGCGCTTGCTTTGGGAGTCTCGTGTCGGGCATGGGGACGGTGTGGCCAGCCCAACGGAGCTGGTCGAGCGTGGTCAGTGCTTCGATGCTGGGGTTGTTGGCCTGATCGAGAACACTGACGTTGGTGCGTCTATCCTGCCAGTGGATTTGCAGGATCTTGCGGAGGCAGCGCCGGTGGTACTTCTCCAGCGATTTGAGGTGCCTGCTGTACATAGTTCATATCTCTGAGCCATACAGGAGGGCGGGTATCACCTCGCACGGCTTCCTCCACACACAATGTAAAATGTCCGGTCACTTCCAGTCAAAGACAAGTGGATCAGCAGGAAAAGAGTACAACATCAGAGCTCTGCCCCGTGAGGCACTTTGGTTAGCTGAGCAGAGACAAGTATATACAGACAAGCTAAAACACATTCCCAGCACAGTTCAAGCATTATACAGGAAGTGAATATTGCTGTTCGGAGAATGAAACAGAACGCTGATATTTATTCCCATCCAGTCGCAAGCAGAGCCTTCTAATCACAATTTCCTCACTCCATCATATTTAATGCACTTGTGCGCAGATTGAAGTCTTGGGTTTCCTGTTTTCTTGAAAAAGAACTCCACTGAACTGACCTCCCACCCACCCCGCCACAATTTTCTCCCATCCCTCCCCAGGACAGAGACTTGCAAATTGATGTTTATATCCAAGGCCTTCAGACCTGCTGGCTAACTGGTTCAATGGCAGCCTTTGGAATTGACACCATCAGCCCCAACCCTGACCATGCACCAGCATTAGATTTGCAACTGGAGAAGTTACTGTCCTCTTCCATCACTGTTGGCAAACACTCCGAGGACTGAAGGAGAAGTACTTTGCCGCGTTAAGTAACAACCGACACGGAGTGTGCAGGTGTCACAGAACTGGAGCTGGCCATGGCTGCACGCTCCGCTCCCAGTCCGGGTTATTACCGAGCCTCGATTCTGCTCCTCTTCAACATCGGGGATCGATCTTTCAGTGATGACTCCCCCCAAGTCCTCGCTAAAGCTACTTCACTGTTTTCTTTGGGACAGAGGAGGCCGAGGGCAGACCTTATTGAAGTGTATAAAATTATGAGGGGCCTGAATAGAGTGGACAGGACGGACCTGTTTCACTCAGCTGAGGCGTCAACAACCAGAGGGCATAGATTTAAAGTAATTGGTAGGAGTGTTAGAGAGGATTTGAGGGGAAATTTCTTCAACAAGAGTGTGGTGGAGATCTGGAACTCACTGCCTGAAAGGGTGGTAGAGGCAGAAACCCTCACCACATTTAAAAAGTACTTGGATGTGCACTTGAAGTGCCGTAACCTACAGGGCTACGAACCAAGAGCTGGAAAGTGGGATTACGCTGGATAGCTCTTTGCGGGCCAAGCAGACATGATGGGCCGAAATGGCCTCCTTCCGTGCTGTAAATTTCTATGATTCACCTTCCTACCTCACTCACTTGCCTTCCCACAGACTCATCTCATCAACCCTGCCTTGGTCAACCCTGCAGGTCCAGCAAGTAATCAGGAAGGGAATGTTGGCCTTTATTGCAAGGGGGATGGAGTATAAAAGCAGGGAAGTCCTGCTGCAACTGTACATCATCATCATCATCATCATCATAGGCAGTCTCTCAAAATCGAGGAAACCTTGCTTCCACTCTAAAAGTGAGTTCTCAGGTGGCTGTACAGTCCAATATGGGAATTACAGTCTCTGTCACAGGTGGGTCAGGCAGTCGTTGAGGGAAAGGGAGGGTGGGACTGGTTTGCCGCACGCTCCTTCCGCTGCCTGCACTTGCTTTCTGCATGCTCTCGGCGACGAGACTCGAGGTGCTCAGCTCCCTCCCGGATGCTCTTCCTCCACTTAGGGTGGTCTTTGGCCAGGGACTCCCAGGTGTCGGTCGGGATGTTGCACTTTATCACGGAGGCTTTGAGGGTGTCCTTGCAATGTTTCCTCTGCCCACCTGGGAATCGCTTGCCGTTTAGTAGTTCCAAGTAGAGCGCATGTTTTGGGAGTCTTGTGTCGGACATGCGAACAATGTGGCCCGTTCAACGGAGCTGGTCGAGTGTGGTCAGTGCTTCGATGCTGGGGATGTTGGCCTGTACAACTGTACAGGGTATTGGTGAGGCCATACCTGGAGTTCTGCGTACAGTTTTGGTCTCCTTAGTTAAGGAGGGGTATACTTACATTGGAGGCAGCTCAGAGAAGGTTCACTCGGTTGATTCCGGAGATGAGAGGGTTGACTTATGATGAAAGGTTGAGTAGTTTGGGCCTGTACTCATTGGAGTTCAGAAGAATGAGAGATGATCTTATTGAAACATATAAGATACTGAAGGGGCTCGACAAGTTGGATGCTGAGAGGATCCTTCCCCTTGTGGGGGAATCTAGAACTAGGGGACATAGTTTCAGAATAAAGGGTTGACCATTTAGAACTGAGATGAGGAGGAATTTCTTCTCTGAGGGTTGCAAATCTATGGAATTCTTTGCCCAGGGAGCTGTGAAGGTTGGGCCATTGAATATATTTAAGGCAGAGATAGACAGATATTTGAACGATAAGGGAGTCAAGGGTTATGGGGAGCGGGCAGGAAAGTGGAGCTGAGTCCATGATCAGATCAGCCATGATCTTACTGAATGGCGGAGCAGGCTCAAGGGGTCAAATGGCCGACTCCTGCTCCTATTTCCTATGTTCTTATGATTGGTCCACAATTTCCTGCTTTTCTGACTCAGTGTCCGATTCCATCATGTGACGTCCTCCGAGATGTTTCTTCATGTGAAGAGCACCAATAATAAGAATGAACTTGCATTTATATAGCGCTTTTCCCAAGTTGAGGACGTACCCAAAGCGCTTTATGGCCAATGAAGTACTTTTGGAGTGTAGTTACTGTTGTAAAGTGGGAAACACAGTAGCCAATTCGCGCACAGCAAGCTCCCACAAACAGCAATGTGATAATGACTAGATAATCTGTTTTAGTGATGTTGGTTGAGGGATAAATATTGGCCCAGGACACCAGGGAGAACTCCCCTGAATTACAGCCACCTGAGAACTCACTTTTAGAGTGGAAGCAAGGCTTCCTCGATTTCGAGGGACTGCCTATGATGATGATGATGATGTACTGTTGCAGCAGGACTTCCCTGCTTTTATACTCCATCCCTCTTGCAATAAAGGCCAACATTCCCTTCCTGATTACTTGCTGGACCTGCAGGGTTGACCAAGGCAGGGTTGATGAGATGAGTCTGTAGGAAGGCAAGTGAGTGAGGTAGGAAAGTGAATCATAGAAATTTACAGCACGGAAGGAGGCCATTTCGGCCCATCATGTCTGCTTGGCCGGCAAAGAGCTATCCAGCCTAATCCCACTTTCCAACTCTTGGTCCGTAGCCCTGTCGGTTACGGCACTTCAAGTGCACATCCAAGTACTTTTTAAATGTGGTGAGGGTTTCTGCCTCTACCACCCTTTCAGGCCGTGAGTTCCAGCTGGATAACCTCACACTGTTCATTTGAGATTCTCTGTTGAGTGACTGCTTTTGAAAAGACTAGCGATGAAATCCATTTCAGGTTGGAACCACAATCCCACAAACCAGCTGGCTGCAGCTCAACCCATTTCTGGAATTTAAAGATGAGGCAGACCTACCCACAGATGTTGCTGCATAAATTAACTGTTAAGAAAATGTTTTCCCCAAATCCTGCACTTGTCAAGCTGTGGGCAGTTAGCGCTGGGGAAAGGAACTTATCATTTCATCCACCCAGTGTTATCATCAAACACTCCCAGGGCAAGTACAGCACGGGGTTAGGTATAGAGTAAAGCTCCCTCTACATTGTCCCATCAAACACTCCCAGGGCAGGTACAGCACAGGTTAGATACAGAGTAAAGCTCCCTCTACACTGTCCCATCAAACACTCCCAGTGCAGGTACAGAACAGATTAGATACAGAGTAAAGCTCCCTCTACACTGTCCCCATCAAACACTCCCAGGGCAGGTACAGAACAGGTTAGATACAGAGTAAAGCTCCCTCTACACTGTTCCCATCAAACACTCCCAGGGCAGGTACAGCACGGGTTAGATACAGAGTAAAGCTTCCTCTACACTGTTCCCATCAAACACTCCCAGGGCAGGTACAGCACAGGTTAGATACAGAGTAAAGCTCCCTCTACACTGTCCCCATCAAACACTCCCAGAGCAGATACAGCACGGTTTGGTACAGAGTAAAGCCGGTTGTATGCTGACCCAACATATCCCAGCCACCTCCTCAGATGTCTGCCCCTTAAAGCATGAACGCAGTTCCCGGAGGTTTGTGCAAGTTATCAGCTGAAATGATTGTATTTCAACCCCTTTATGAGAAGCCCCACTGTCCCCACACAATGCTTTGCTGAGACGGTACGAGTTCTGTTTATCTACGCATGAAGCAATGACATCATCCTGCAATACAGGTGACGTCACTGTATGCAATATCACCATCTGTGATTATAAAATAAGTTTTAAGGCTGGGCTACATATTCAAGTACAAAATAGACCATTAAAGAACCTAAGAAATAAGAGCAGGAGTTGGCCATTCGGCCCCTCGAGCCTGCTCCGCCATTCAATGAGATCATGGCTGATCTTCAACCCCAACTTCACTTTCCCACCATAATCACCATATCCCTTGATTCCCTTAATGTCCAAAAATCTATCGATCTCAGCCTTGAATATATTCAATGACTGAGCATCCACAGAATTCCAAAGAATGAGAACCCTCTGTACCAGGAGTACTGTGCATAGTTTTGGTCTCCTTATCTGAGGCGCTGCAACGAATGTTCACTGGACTGATCGCTGGAATGAGAGGGTTGTCCGATGAGGAGAGATTGTGCGCATACTCTCTGGAGTTTAGAAGAATGAGAGGTGATCTCATTGAAACATATAAGATTCTGAGGGGTTTGACAGGGAAGATGCTGAGAGGTTGTTTCCCCCGGCTGGGGAGTCTAGAACCAGGGGGCATAGTCTCAGGATAAGAAGTTGGCCAGTTAGGACCAAGATAAGGAGAAACTTCTTCACTCAGAGGGTGGTGAATCTTTGGAATTCTCTACCATCCACAGAATTCTTTGCTACAATCAAACTTAGAATTCAGTAATGTGCAAAGTTTTCTGCCTGTTCTTTTTCTTGGCAGGATCACTAGCTCCTCCCCGAGCCATATTTTGTCGTTGTGTCTTTTGTCTCTGACTGAATATCAGGGGCTGGGTTTTTCGGTCTTCTGCCGCACCTGTTAGCGCCTGGAGGGGGCGGCAATGGCGGCGGTAAGCACTTCCGGGCGGGCGGCTTCCAGCGCCCCGCCGAGACATTCGGTGCCGGTTTCGAGGGGGGCACGGAGCATTACCGCCCGGGAGAGACGAGCCGGTGTGTAACAGTCCTGGTTGGCACACAGGCTCGATAATTGGATCTCGCCCGACCCGTAGGGCCCCCTAGTGGCAACGCCCGAAGTCGCGGGTGGTCCGAGCTGTAGTGGGTGCAGCGAGGTAAGTTATGCAGACCTCGGGTAAGTGCGATTGTTTTATCTTTGCGATTTATGTTGTGGTGGCGTGAGTTATTTATTGGAAATGTTTTTGTTGTTTTATTTCAGATTTCCCCACCACCACCCCCCAGGCCTCTCAGGGCGCTCCGAGGCCGGCTGTTTAACTCGGGATCGTCGCTTGCTCAGCCGACCTAGCGCCCCGAGAGAGGTGTGCAACGCCTCCCTTAGCGCTCCGTCCCACACTCCGGGCCCAGCTGGTGAATTTTGCGGCGGCAGACACAAACCATTTCCCGGTGTCAAATTTAACGCCCCGCCCGGATTAACGCTGCAACAGACGCGCGACCGAATTTCCACCCCCAGGTATTTCAGTGGATTCACAACTGAATATTGTTTTTAAATCCAGAACATCAAATCAGGAATATTGACATATTGTGTTAGTCATAACTGTACTCCAGGTGTGGTCTCACCAAAGCCCTGTACAACTGTAGTAAGACTTTCCCACTACAATGTGTACATTTGTGGCCAACACAAGTGTAGCAAACTAATCCAGGACAGTAAAGATAGGCCAGGACTGTGAATCGGTGAGTGTACACGCTACACTTAGCTCCAGACTCCTGCGGCAAGATGCAAGTAATTTATGTCCCATTCATAGAACTTCATGTAATGCAGCAGCCCTGATGAATATGAATTATTTTGTGATTTCTTAAATCATGTTTGGATGTAGTTCTGGCAGAAATTTTTTTTCTCTCTCCTGTGTGCTGTTACTGTTTCGATTTTACATAGCTCAACATCCATTGAACATGATAGTATCGTGGCCTCCTGAGTACTTGCATCGGTTCTTAAACCAGAGCAGTGCATCCACACGCAACCTGCCTGTCTCTGTGGATTGCTTTCACTCACATCCCAGCATCTTGCAACTCATTCTCAAACACGCAGCCCTTGTCTCGGCGCATTTATCAAATTCCCAACCCAACTGCCAATGCCTTTTCAACCCCATCTCCCAGTGTACTGCCTCCCTGCCCCTGCCAGGTCCCTTTTCTCTGTCTCGCATGCATCCCCTTCCTATGCCCAACTCCGTCACATTCTGTCTCCTCCCCACTCCCCCGCTCCCCCCAAGCCCTCTTTCACCCATCATAAACTGCTCCTCCTCGCTCTCTTCCCTGGGTCAGCCGTGGTTCAGTGGGCAGCACACTTGCCCGAGTCAGACGGTTGTGGGTTCAAGTCCCACTCCAAGGACGTGAGCACTAAAATCTAGGCTGACACTCCCAGCGCAGTGCTGAGGGAGTGCCGCACTGTCAGAGGTGCCGTCTTTCAGATGAGGCATTAAACCGAGGCCCTGTCTACTCTCTCAGGTGGATGTAAAAGATCCCGCGGCACTATTTCGAAGAAGAGCAGGGGAGTTATCCCCAGTGTCCTGGGGCCAATATTTATCCCTCAAAAAACAGATTATCTGGTCATTATCACATTGCTGTTTGTGGGAGCTTGCTGTGCGCAAATTGGCTGCCGCGTTACCCACATTAGAACACCAAAGGGCAAAAAACGTTAGTGGGAGTTGTGTACAGACCTCCAAACAGTAGTAGTGATGTTGGGGAGGGCATCAAACAGGAAATTAGGGGTGCATGCAATAAAGGTGCAGCAGTTATAATGGGTGACTTTAATATGCACATAGATTGGGCTAGCCAAACTGGAAGCAATACGGTGGAGGAGGATTTCCTGGAGTGCATAAGGGATGGTTTTCTAGACCAATATGTCGAGGAACCAACTAGGGGGGAGGCCATCTTAGACTGGGTGTTGTGTAATGAGAGAGGATTAATTAGCAATCTCATTGTGCGAGGCCCCTTGGGGAAGAGTGACCATAATATGGTGGAATTCTACATTAGGATGGAGAATGAAACAGTTAATTCAGAGACCATGGTCCAGAATTTAAAGAAGGGTAACTTTGAAGGTACGAGGCGTGAATTGGTTAGGATAGATTGGCGAATGATACTTAGGGGGTTGACTGTGGATGGGCAATGACAGACATTTAGAGACCGCATGGATGAATTACAACAATTGTACATTCCTGTCTGGCGTAAAAATAAAAAAGGGAAGGTGGCTCAACCGTGGCTATCTAGGGAAATCAGGGATAGTATTAAAGCCAAGGAAGTGGCATACAAATTGGCCAGAAATAGCAGCGAACCTGGGGACTGGGAGAAATTTAGAACTCAGCAGAGGAGGACAAAGGGTTTGATTAGGGCAGGGAAAATGGAGTACGAGAAGAAGTTTGCAGGGAACATTAAGGCGGATTGCAAAAGTTTCTATAGGTATGTAAAGAGGAAAAGGTTAGTAAAGACAAACGTAGGTCCCCTGCAGTCAGAATCAGGGGAACTCATAACGGGGAACAAAGAAATGGCAGACCAATTGAACAAGTACTTTGGTTCGGTATTCACTAAGGAGGACACAAACAACCTTCCGGATATAAAAGGGGTCAGAGGGTCTAATAAGGAGGAGGAACTGAGGGAAATCTTTATTAGTCGGGAAATTGTGTTGGGGAAATTGATGGGATTGAAGGCCGATAAATCCCCAGGGCCTGATGGACTGCATCCCAGAGTGCTTAAGGAGGTGGCCTTGGAAATAGCGGATGCATTGACAGTCATTTTCCAACATTCCATTGACTCTGGATCAGTTCCTATCGAGTGGAGGGTAGCCAATGTAACCCCACTTTTTAAAAAAAGGAGGGAGAGAGAAAACAGGGAATTATAGACCGGTCAGCCTGACCTCAGTAGTGGGTAAAATGATGGAATCAATTATTAAGGATGTCATAGCAGCGCATTTGGAAAATGGTGACATGATAGGTCCAAGTCAGCATGGATTTGTGAAAGGGAAATCATGCTTGACAAATCTTCTGGAATTTTTTGAGGATGTTTCCAGTAAAGTGGACAAAGGAGAACCAGTTGATGTGGTATATTTGGACTTTCAGAAGGCTTTCGACAAGGTCCCACACAAGAGATTAATGTGCAAAGTTAAAGCACATGGGATTGAGGGTAGTGTGCTGACGTGGATTGAGAACTGGTTGTCAGACAGGAAGCAAAGAGTAGGAGTAAATGGGTACTTTTCAGAATGGCAGGCAGTGACTAGTGGGGTACCGCAAGGTTCTGTGCTGGGGCCCCAGCTGTTTACATTGTACATTAATGATTTAGACGAGGGGATTAAATGTAGTATCTCCAAATTTGCGGATGACACTAAGTTGGGTGGCAGTGTGAGCTGCGAGAAGGATGCTATGAGGCTGCAGAGTGACTTGGATAGGTTAGGTGAGTGGGCAAATGAATGGCAGATGAAGTATAATGTGGATAAATGTGAGGTTATCCACTTTGGTGGTAAAAACAGAGAGACAGACTATTATCTGAATGGTGACAGATTAGGAAAAGGGAAGGTGTACGAGACCTGGGTGTCATGGTACATCAGTCATTGAAGGTTGGCATGCAGGTACAGCAGGCGGTTAAGAAAGCAAATGGCATGTTGGCCTTCATAGCGAGGGGATTTGAGTACGGGGCAGGGAGGTGTTGCTACAGTTGTACAGGGCCTTGGTGAGGCCACATTTGGAGTATTGTGTACAGTTTTGGTCTCCTAACTTGAGGAAGGACATTCTTGCTATTGAGGGAGTGCAGCGAAGATTCACCAGACTGATTCCTGGGATGGTGGGACTGACCTATCAAGAAAGACTGGATCAACTGGGCTTGTATTCACTGGAGTTCAGAAGAATGAGAGGGGATCTCATAGAAACGTTTAAAATTCTGACGGGTTTAGACAGGTTAGATGCAGGAAGAATGTTCCCAATGTTGGGGAAGTCCAGAACCAGGGGTCACAGTCTAAGGATAAGGGGTAAGCCATTTAGCACCGAGATGAGGAGAAACTTCTTCACCCAGAGAGTGGTGAACCTGTGGAATTCTCTACCACAGAAAGTAGTTGAGGCCAATTCACTAAATATATTCAAAAGTGAGTTAGATGAAGTCCTTACTACTCGGGGGATCAAGGGATATGGCGAGAAAGCAGGAAGGGGCTACTGAAGTTTCATGTTCAGCTATGAACTCATTGAATGGCGGTGCAGGCTAGAAGGGCTGAATGGCCTGCTCCTGCACCTATTTTCTATGTTTCTATTACAACAGTGACTACACTCCAAAAAGTACTTCATTGGCTGTAAATCGCTTTGAGACGACTGGTGGTTGTGAAAGGCGCTATATAAATGCAAGTCTTTCTTTTGTTCTTCCTTTTGTCCTCGCTCTCTTTTCCAGTCCACACCCTCTTCCCCACACCGTGCTCCCATCAGGAATCTCGCTCACTCCCTCCCACCCACCCAGTGTTCTTCCCTAAACCATCAACTGCATCTTTCAGCTTCAGACTTAACACATGACAAACCCCATTAGATTGTGTGATAAAGCCAGCACATCCTCCACTAGCGCATATCCTGATCAGGAAATAAGGACAAGGACCAACCAAGCACATCAACTAGAACACGGAGACCATTAAACAGTTGCTTATTTACACCAAAATGTGGCCAGACAAACATGAATTATCCCCCCACACATAAGAATTAGGAGTAGTTGGCTATTCGGCCCCTCGAGCCTGCCCCGCCATTCAATAAGATCCTGGCTGATCATCGACCTCAACTCCACTTTCCTGCCCGATCTCCATATCCCTTGATTCCCTTGGAGTCCAAAAATGTATTGATCTCAACCTCAACTTAAAAACTAGGGGACATGGTCTCAGAATAAAGGGCCGCCCATTTAAAACTGAGATGAGGAGAAATTTCTTCTCTCAGAGGGTTGTAAATCTGTGGAATTCTCTGCTTCAGAGAGCTGTGGAGGCTGGGTCATTGAATATATTTAAGGTGGAGATAGACAGATCTTTGAGCGATAAGGGAGTCAAGGGTTATGGGAAGCGGGCAGGGAAGTGGAGCTGAGTCCATGATCAGATCAGCCATGATCTTATTGAATGGCGGAGCAGGCTCAAGGGGCCAAATGGCCTACTCCTGCTCCTATTTCTTGTGTTATGTTGAATATTCTCACGCTTCAGCATCCACAGCCCTTTGGCGTAGAGCAATCCAAAGATTCACAGCGTCCTGGTGTGCTTTACAGCCAATGAAATACTTTGTTGAGGTTGTTATGTCGGAAACCATTCTCAGGCTGTTAGAACCTTGTCACCTCATCCGAAGTCTCCAACCACAACAGAATTGCCCCATTGGAGAATCCCAGAGCACAGAAAGAGGCTGTTCGACCCACTGTGCCTGCTCTCGGAAGGGGCTCCCAATGTCCCACTCTCCCGTGCTTTCCCTGTAGCCCCGCTAAGTATTTCCTTTTGGAAGTAGAGATTCAGTTCCGTTTTGAAAGTGACTATTGAATCAGCTGGTGAACCAGAAATTCAGATTCTGGTGTACCGAGTGCTTTAATGTAGCATCTCTCACACACTCTCCTGACATCACTATAAACACTTTTACAGTCAATGCATTGCTTTTGAAGCGTCGTCTCTCATTATATAGGCAGCCTATGTGTGCACAGCAAGATCCCACAGAGAGAGATGACTGGTTTAATCTGTTCTTTGTTGTTGACGGCAATTCTTTGAATAGCACCGTGAGACCCTTTCACACCCGCCTGAGGCAGCAGTCAGGGACTCTGCTTAACGTCTCATCCGAAAGGCGGCACCTCCGACAGTGCGGCGCTCCCTCAGCACTGCAGTGGGAGTGTCAGCCTGGATTTTTGCGCTCAAGTCTCGGGAGTGGGACGTGAACCCACAACCTTCTGACTCCGAGGTCAGAGTGTGCTACCCACTGAGCAAAGGTGGTGGTTACACCTTCTTCTGTAAAGGCAAACCAGAGGAAGAACGGCGCCTCCACGGAGTCGGTTTTGCCAACAAGAACGAGCTGGTCGGCCGTCTCAGAGACTCCCCCCCCCCACCCGCGGCACTAGCGAACATCTCAGGACTCTCCGACTCACTCTAGCCCAGAACCAGTACGCCACAGTTATCAGCGCATACGCCCCAACACTCGATGCAACACACGAGGCCAAAGAGAGATTTTACTCCAGCCTCAAACTATCCCTGTCCCGTGTCTCTAGAGATGACAAACTGATCCTCCTTGGCGACTTCAATGCCAGGGTCAGCAAGGACACAGACCTCTGGTGAGGTGTAATCGGCAGAGAGAGGGTAGGGAAAGCCAACACCAGCAGTCTACTCCTGCACCTATTTTCTATGTTTCTATGGTACCCTGCTCCTGACAAAATGCTTAGAACATGAACTTCTCATCACCAACGCCTTATATATATATATCTCACACACAGACACATACATATACGTACACACATCACTAAGAAGAATATATCAGAGCATATATACTAAAGGTGACACACATTCACAATGAGCCAGTTTTCATTACAAGGAAGAGTAAATGAAGAGCGGGGAGTGAAAAGCACATCAGACAGCACTTCAAACACCAAGTCACTGATACGTGCAATATTTATACTGAAAGAAAACTATTTTTGGCTTCGTCAAATCAGATCTTGCTCAGTTTTTTCTGCTTACTCCTTAACCCCTTCAGAACTGAATTTGAGGGATTTAAATTTCTCACTTCTTGAAATAAGGAAGACTTGCATTTATATAGCGCCTTTCACAACCCCAGTGTTATGTATAAATAGAGAGTCAGGCTGGATACTGTGAGCTCAAAGTAAAGTATGACCTTAGTCTTTTATTGCAGGTCTCCAGAGTGCCTCTCCAGCCTCTGAGGCCTCCTTAAGTACCTGTGCTCCCAAGGGATTGTGGGATCCCTTGGGACTCCAGTAGATGAGTCCTCTGGTGGCTACACAAGGTATATGCAGGTTTACATATATAACAACACACCCCCGCAAAGTCAACAGTGTAACTATTAAAAGATGAGTCGATCTGGGCCTTTCGTTCCCTGGTTGATCGTCTCGGTGCAAATGCTGGTTTTGGTGAGTCGTTTGTTAGGCCCTCGCTGGGCTGCTGTGCAGCTGGCCTTGCTGGGCTGCCAGGTGTGGTGAGTCCTGCTGGGCTGCTGCGGGTGATGGGTTCTGCTTCGTGGCCAACCGTAGTGTCGGTTGCCACTGGTGTGTAGGTTGGGGGGTCAAAGAAGGTAGGGTCCAAAGTGGGTTGCTCTGGATGGTCTGTGAATCTGATTTGATCCAAGTGTTTCCGGCGAATGAGTACATTTGAAAGTTTGAGCTGAAACACCCTGCTCCCCTCTTTGGCCACAATAATGCCAGGAAGCCATTTGGGACCTTGTTCATAGTTCAACACAAATACAGGATCATTGATTTCAATTTCACGTGACACATTTACACTTTCATGATATGTACTTGTTGAAGCCACCTGCTCTCTACCTGTTCATGTAGATCAGGGTGAACTAACGAGAGCCTTGTCTTAAGTGCCCTTTTCATGAGCAGTTCAGCAGGTGGGATCCCAGTGAGCGAGTGGGGTCTCGTGCGGTAGCTAAGCAGAACTCGGGATATCTGAGTCTGCAATGAGCCTTCAATTACCCTCTTCAAGCTCTGCTTGATAGTTTGCACTGCTCTCTCTGCCTGACCATTGGATGCTGGTTTAAACGGGGCAGATGTAACATGTTTGATCCCATTACGGGTCATGAACTCTTTGAACTCGGCATTGGTGAAACATGGCCCGTTGTCGCTCACAAGGACATCAGGTAGTCCGTGTGTGGGAAACATGGCCCGCAGGCTTTCAGTGGTGTCGGTGGACGTGCTTGCCGACATTATCTCACATTCAATCCATTTGGAGTACTCATCTACAACCACAAGGAACATTTAACCCAAAAACGGGTCTGCATAGTTGACATGGACCCTGAACCATGGTTTGGAGGTCAGGACCATAAACTTAGTGGCACCTCACTGGGTGCATTGCTTAACTGCGAGCATGTTTTACATTTGTGCACACAGGACTCTAAGTCTGTATCGATACCGGGCTACCACACGTGGGATCTGGATATCGCTTTCATCATTACAATGCCTGGATGAGTACTGTGAAGGTCACTGATGAAAGTGTCCCTGCCCTTCTTGGGGACCACTATCCGATTACCCCACAGAAGGCAGTCTGCCTGTATAGACATTTCATCTTTGTGCCACTGGTACGGCTTTATCTCTTCCTGCATTTCCACTGGGACACTGGACTAGCTTGCGTGAAGCACACAATTTTTTTTTGTTGCTAGGGACAGTAAGGGGTCCTGGCTCGTCCAGGTTCTAATCTGTTGGGCTGTGACGGGTGATCGCTCACTTTCGAATGCTTCCATAACCATGACTAAATCTGCGGGTTGTGCCATTTCCACCCCCCTGGTGGGCAATGGCAGCCTACTGAGAGCATCGGCACAGTTTTCTGTGCCTGGCTTGTAGCGGATGGTGTAGTTGTATGCGGGCCGATGCATTCGTATTTATCCTCTTACTTTCGGAAAAAAAAGATATCAGTGGTTTATGGTCAGTTTCCAATTCAAATTTTAGCCCAAATAGATATTGATGCATTTTCTTTACCCTATAAACACACGCTAACGCTTCTTCTTCAATCATGCTATAGGCTTTCTCAGCTTTCGACAGACTTCTGGATGCATAAGTAACCGGTTGCAATTTCCCAGATTCATTAGCTTGTTGCAATACACACCCGATGCCGTACGATGATGCTTCACATGCTAGTACCAAATGCTTACATGGATCATACAACACAAGCAATTTGTTTGAGCATAACAATTCTCTAGCTTTCACAAAGGCATTTTCTTGGCTTTTGCCCCATACCCATTTGTCTCCTTTATGCAGTAAGGCGTGCAGTGGTTCTAACAGTGTGCTGAGACCCGGTAAGAAATTAACAAGGTGTTAATGGTCCTGCATTCATCACCCTTGATGGTGGACTCAGACATCTGCGGACGTGCAGCTGCAGGCATGTGGGGCCTGCCCTGTACATTGCGATTTGAAAGCAACATTACTTTGTTCACAGTACTTGTGGCAGCACTTGTGTGCTGAGAGATTTGCTTAGTATGGTCACTGGTGGCAATGAACGCCTCGGCGATCGCTATGGCTTTACTCAAGGTTGGGGTCTCTACAGTCAAAAGTTTACGAAGCATCACTTCATGGCCAATACCAAGTACAAAGAAGTCTCTGAGCATGTGCCCAAATTCGCAATGTCCTGCAAGGCGTCTTAGCTCGGCAACATAACTCGCCACTTCCTGGCCTTCAGACCTTTTGTAGGTTTAGAACCGGTACCTCACCATCAGAACGCTTTCCTTCGGGTTCAGATGCTCCCGGACCAGTGTGCACAAATCATCGTATGATTTCTCGTGGGTTTCGCTGGAGCAAGCAAATTTTTCACGAGGCCATACGTTGGTGCCCCGCAAACGGTGAGGAGAATCGCTCTTCGTTTGGCAGCGTTCGCTTCTCCTTCCAGCTCAGTGGCCACGAAGTATTGGCCGAGTCGCTCCACGAAGGTTTCCCAATCATCTCCCTCCGAGAATTTCTCCAGGATGCCCACTGTTCTCTGCATCGTTGGGTTTGTCATCTGTATCTCATCGCCAATTATTATGTATGAATAAAGAGTCTGACTGGATACTGTGAGCTCAAAGTGTGACCGTAGTGTTTTATTGCAGGTCTCCAGAGTGCCTCTCCAGTCTGTGAGGCCTCCTTAAGTACCTGTGCTCCCAAGGGATTGTGAGATGCCTCGAGACTCCAGGGGATGAGCCCTCTGGTGGCTGTACAAGGTATGTACAGGTTTACATATATAACACCCAGGATGTCTAAAAATGATTTACAGCAAATGAAATACTTCGTGAAATGCAGTCAATCTAGTAATGTGGGAAACGCGGCAGCCAATTTGTGCACAGCAAGCTCCCACAAGCCAACCGCAATCCTGATTCGGGCCGGTGAAGATGGCGGGCACACTGGTCTGGCGCAGAATGAACGAATCATGGCTGCTGCCTCCCTTGCCCGCTGCCTGTCTGCCTTCTCCTGCGTGCCGCCCTGTTTCTGACCAGGTGTACCCCTCCCAACACTCCTCCCATCCTCAAGGTGAACCCTGCCAAGCAGGTCTCTGCAGCCCACAGGCCTCCACTGAAGAGTCAGACCTGAAAGTTGTACAAAAGTACAGGGGTATGTGCAAACCTCTGAGCAGCACTCAGCAGGTTTAATGGAGCCAAAACAATTAATAAAACGATAGAGATATAAATACTGCGGATGCATGCTGGAAAGTGAAATAAAAACACTATTAATAAAACTATTTACTACCAAAGGGTCCCAGCGGTGTCGCGTTCGAGCATCGGAAACCTTGCGGGGGGCACTGCCGGGGAAAGTCCTACCTTTTCCTCGGTGAATGTCGCTGTGGTTGTCCCTTTCCAGCGGCCCCTATGCTGCAGAGCTCACCGCGGGAAACCTTCCTTTACAGCGGCTTCACCGCGCCGTTTCCGGCGGAAGTGAACATAGGCCCTGGGAGGGAAAATCACCCGACCGTGGCGGAGATTTTTCGGTCGACCGCCCACACATGGCAGTGGCCGTCCCTTCGGGGACGGTGAATTTCGGGCGCCGGAGAAACAACCTCCTCTGGTGGGGAGAATCCAGAACAATTGGCACAATTTCACAATTAGAGCAAGATTATTCAGGAGTGAAATCAGGAAACACTTTTTCCACACAGAGGGTGGTGGATATCTGGAACTCGCTCCCCCAGAAAGGCAGTGCATGCTGGGAGACATATGACATTTTCAAGAGTGAAATCAATAGATTTTGTTGGGTCGGGGCATCAAGGGATACGGAGCAAAGGCGGGTAACTAGCCTTGAGGTACAGATCAGCCATGATCTGATTGAATGGTGGTCTAAGCCCCAGGGACTGAAAGGCCACCTCCTGTTCCTATCACTCAACCTCTAACCAGCTTCCTTTTAAAAAAATTGGGACTGGGTTTATTTTCTCCGTTAAACAATACAAAGTTTAATCGGACACACTCCAACATACACACACACACACACACACACACATACACACTGACATACTGACACACACACCCAGAGATATACAAACACACAGGTACACACACACGCACACACACAGACACAGCCAAATTGCTCTTACTTCTCGTCAGGCCTATTTCCCATTCACTCGATGCGCTGATGATCTGACTCTCTCGGTGGGCAGGCCTTACAGACAAATGTTTAAGCATTCTCCACACACGCTGGTCAAAGTACAAAACTCCAGTGAAATTCAAGGTCAGGGAGATTAAGCACAATAATGACAGGAAACCATTGCGTGACAAGACTAATTTTACTCTCCACAACTCCTCGCAGATAAGCCTGCCTGTGCCTAGTAAGCAGAATTCAACGTGTAAACTTGTAGAAACTTTCACTTCAAGAACGCAGTGCCCTGTATTTGATTGCGAAGTCAGGGACCTCAGCATTTCTTTGTATCAGTGATGGACACCTTTGCTCATCTGAGACGAGGCCAGCTCTCAATGAATAATCATTCATTCAAGCAATCCTCTGAAGATCACATAAAACAAGTCTTGTTTCAATAACTCTGAGCGTTGCAGTAACTGATGTGACAGCTGGAGGGTGTGAAAGGTTGACTAGATTGGCGTCCATCTATGACATTCTTTACGACATCACGAAGCACACAAGATGGCTCCACGGGAACTTATCATGTGACTTTGCCACATGACCCTTTATTGTATTTACATCAGCAGTTGCATTACCACAGTAGTCCACAAGGGGGAGCTCTATTACACCACCCTAAAAGGGAATCTCAAAGCAAAGACAAAAGTCACATTAAACAATTTGCTTCGATCTCAGAACCTTTCCCCTCTCAGGATTTTTATACTGCAGACAGGGTTTAATATTGCAAATGTGCTGCGGGCAAACAGCATTGCATTATATTGCATGACGCATTCTTTTCGCGAGGCACTGAGTAGTAAAGCTCCATGCACGTGTACTAAACACAAGCAGAATGACGGCTGATGTCCTCCTGTGCTGTGAGTCTACCATTCGTGCCTGTGCCGGCTCTTTGAAAGAGCTCTCCAATTAGTCCCACCTGCCACCGCTCTTTGTTTCCTTTTCAAATATTTAGCCAATTCTCTTTTGAAAGTCACTATTGAATCTGCTCCCACCGTCCTTTCAGGCAGCGCGTTCCTGATCACAACAACTCGCTGCGTAAAAACATCATCATCTCGCCTCTGGTTCTTGTGACAATTACCTTAAATTGATGTCCTCTGGTAAGAAGGAAAGTGAGGAAGGAGGGAAGGGAAGGGAAGGAAAGGGGTTATCGCTGGTGTCCTGGGGCCAAATATTTATCCCTCAATCAACATAACAAAAAACAAAGGGTCATTTCGATAGCCATCGGATGTCTCAAAGCACTTTACAGCCAATGAAATACTTATCGAGTAATTGTTACCGAGCCACCTGCCAATGAAAACAGTTTCTCCCTATCTACTTGATCAAATCCCCTCATAATTTTTAACACCTCTATAAAATCTCCCCTTAAACCTTCTTTGCTCTGAGGAGTGTCAGTTGTGGCTCAGTGGGTAGCATACTTGTCTCGGAGTCAGAAGGTTGTGGGATCAAGTCTCATTCCAGGGACTTAAGCACTTAAATCTAGGCTGACACTCCCCGTGCAGTGCTGAGGGAGCGCTGCATTGTCGGAGGTGTCGTCTTTGGGATAAGATGTTAAACCGAGGCCCCGACTGCCCTCTCAGGTGGATGTAAAAGATCTTGCAGCCATTTTATTTCGAAGAAGAGCAGGAGGTTATCTCTGGTGCCCTAGGGCCAATATTTATCCCTCAATCAACACAACAAAAAAAAAAGGGTCATCAACCTGAAACGTTAACTCTGCTTTCTCTCCACAGATGCTGCCTGACCCGCTGCGATTTCCAGCATTTTCTGTTTTTATAACAAAAAACAGATTATCTGGTCATTATCACATTGCTGTTTTTGGGAGCTTGCTGTGCACACATTGTCTGCTATATTTCCCACATTACAACCGTGACTACACTCCAAAAAATGGCTTTAAAGCACTTTGGGATGTCCGGCGGTCGTGACAGGTGCTATATAAATGCAAGTCTTTCTTTCTTTCTGAGGAGACCAATCCCAGCTTCTCCAATCTCTCCACATTGCTTCCGAATCTTCCAAGGTTGGAAAATAGCCAATGGGCGAAAGAACGAAAGGCTATGTGGAGATTTGTATAATGTCGAACCACGACCCTCAGAAATCTGAAAGCACGCGACACATGACTTTGCACAAAGTTCCAGCTGTCACACAGCAAATACTCCGGCCATTTTAGGCCCAGCGATAAAGTCAACGCTTGGCTGAACTGTGTTGCTGGTTTTGGCTGAGGATAGAACATTCACCAGAGGAACACTCTACTCTGCTTTGAACAGTTGGGTTGAAGGGTCTGTTCATGTGCTGTAAATTCTATGCAGAATGACTGAAAATGGGATGTAATTATACAGAAAAGGAAGAATAATTACAGGGAAAAAGTGTGTAAATTACTGGGGAGGGGGCGGGGGAGAAGGGCGAAATGGAAGAAGATTACGAGGAAAGGAAAGAGGCAAATTACCCCCAAAATACAATTAACATCGGAACATAGGATATAGGAGCAGGAGTAGGCCATACAGCTCCTCAAGCCTGCTCTGCCATTCAATAAGACCATGGATGATCTGCTACCTCAACTCCACTTTCCTGCCCGTTCTCCATATCCCTTGATACCCCCAGAGTCCAAAAATGTATCGAACTCAGCCTGGAATATACGCAACGACTGAGTATTCACAGCCCTCTGGGACAGAAAATTGCAAAGATTCATAACCCTCTGAGTGAAGGAATTCCTCCTTATCCCAGTCCTAAATGGCCTACCCCCATATCCTGAGATTGTGACCCCTAGAAACAGAGACAGAAATTTACAGCGCAGAAGGAGGCCATTTCGGCTCATCATGTCCGCACCAGTCGACAAAGAGCCACACGGCCCTCATCCAGCAGCCCTGAAGGTTACATATAAACCTATGAACAATGAACAATGGCGGAAAGGTAAAGAGCATCCAGCCCGCCCCACACAACTGCGACACCCTTTATACTGAAACATTCTACACTCCACCCCAACCAGAGCCATGTGATCTTCTGGGAGAGGTAAAAACCAGATAAAAACCCAGGCAAATTTAGGGAGAAAAAAAATCTGGGAAAATTCCTCTCCAACCCATCCACGCGATCGAAATTAGTCCAGGAGATCACTCTGGCCGCCTTCGATTCCCTGAAGTACTTACCATCGTATCTGTACCAGCCTTGTTCCACACTCTCCAGCCAGGGGAAATCAATCTTTCGGCATCTACCCCTCAGAATCTTACATGTTTCAATGAGATCACCTCTCATTCTTCTAAACTCCAGAGCGTATAGGCCCAATCTACTCAATCTCTCTTCATAGGACAGCCCTCTCATCCCAGGAATCAATCTAGTGAACCTCCGCTGCACCGCCTCCAAGGCAAGTCTATCCTTCCTTGGTTAAGGAGACCAGAACTGTGCACAGTCCTCCAGGTGTAGTTTCACCAGAGTCCTGTACAGTTGTAGTGGAGGTGCGGCGAATGAGGGTACGGGGCCCAGAAGAGCCGAGGGCCCAGGGGCAGCACGGGCCAGCCCACAGTGCGATATGTGTGCGTACTAGCCCTGTGCAGCAGAGCAGGTCTCCAGTCGTCCTGGTTAATCCTTGCCACTGGACCAAGACCTAGCTCTGTCAAGCCCGTGTGGTGGCTGATGTGCAACGGCCACCACACGTTAAAAAAATCCATGCCCAGGCATCCTGCACCCCTGGAGTTCAGGATTGGAATACCGGGTCCTCCACTGAAACATCTGTGAACTCATCCTTTTTGGTGTGGAAGCAAGTCATCCTCGTTCGAGGGACTGCCTATGATGATGATGTATAGTTGTAGCAAGACATCCTTACTCTTGTACTCCAACCCACTTTGCAATAAAGGCCAAAAAATGAAAGTCTAAAGCAAAACCCGAAATAGATTTTAATTCAGGTCGAAAATAGTTCAATAGATCAAAGTCGGAATATGTCCAGCATGTACGACACAGCTCCACTTTTGACGTCAAAGTCAATTAAATTGTCCCAAAATGTGTCATTTTAATCAGGAGTTGTGAAGCTGTTCCTTGCGGAGCTGCGAGGAAGAGATCAGTGCACAGCAGTCGTTGACTGCGGGATAATGACAGCGAGTTTACAGAGTCAAAACCTGGAAAATGAGAGTCGTTAAACCTTCAGCAAGGACACATTTATCTATGTGCAGCTGGCTGGCGGGCGATGTGAGGACTGACACTCAGCAATAAATCACAGTTCTCAAGCACATCCAGTTTTAGGGTTTGCAAAGACCCGAGATTAAATGGGAAACTAAATTAAAACATAGAAACATAGAAAATAGGTGTAGGATTAGACCATTCGGCCCTTCGAGCCTGCACCACCATTCAATATGGTCATGGCTGACCATGCAACTTCAATACCCCATTCCTGCTTTCTCTCCATACCCCTTGATCCCTTTAGCCGTAAGGGCCACATCTAACTCCCTTTTGAATATATCTAACGAACTGGCATCAACAATTTTCTGTGGTAGAGAATTCCACAGGTTCACAATTCTCTGAGTGAAGAAGTTTCTCTTCATCTCGGTCCTAAATGGCTTACCCCTTATCCTTAGACTGTGACTTCTGGTTCTGGACTTCCCCAACATCGGGAACATTCTTCCCGCATCTAACCTGTCCAACCCCGTCAGAATTTTATGTGTTTCTATGAAATCCCTTCTCATTCTGCTAAATTCCAGTGAATATATGCCTAGTCGATCCAGTCTCTCCTCATATATCAGTCCTGCCATCCCGGGAATCAGTCTGCTGAACCTTCGCTGCACTCCCTCAATAGCAAGAATGTCCTTTCACAAATTAGGAGACCAAAACTGAACACAATACTCCAGGTGAGGTCTCACCTAAGCCCTGTACAACTGCAGTAAGACCTCCCTGCTCCTATACTCAAATCCCCTAGCTATGAAGGCCAACATACCATTTGCTTTCTTCACCGCCTGCTGTACCTGCATGCCAACTTTCAATGACTGATGTACCATGACAACTTCGTACAGCAGGAGTCAGGGGCTACAACAAAAACTCGAGTTTACCCACAGCACCTTTAACAGAGTAAAAACATAACAATTAGTCTGCTCCGCCATTCAATGAGATCATGGCTGATCTTTGACCTCAACTCCGCTTTCCCACCCGATCTCCATATCCCTTGATTTCCCCAGTCCCAAAAATTCTATCACTCTCAGCCTTGAATATACTCAGAGACTGAGCCTCCACAGCCCTCTGGGGCAGAGAATCCCAAAGATTCACAACCCTCTGAGTGAAGAAATTCCTCCTCATCTCAGTCCTAAAGGACCGACCCAGATTCTTTGAACACTTTCATTCATTAGTTATAAAGATAATCGGAGGTGGTTGACTCCCAAGTCAAGAATCACCCAATTGGGTAACGAAGAGGCTGTTTGATTTTCGATTGGTGGAGGAAGGCGAAGCAGCACAAGGATAGGCTGTTGGACGGCCAATGGTGGGAGTGTGGGGGTGGGGCAGTCGGAGGCAGCAGGTCATGTGATGACACCTTCAGGAATACATCCAATCAGAGTTGGAAACCTCAAGTTACCACAGGTCAACGCCCACCGTGTCCCAAAGATGTCTCAGCTGTAGCCCAGTGGGCAGCACCCTCGCCTCTGAGTCGGAAGGTTGTGGGTTCGAGTCCCACTCCAGGTACTTGAGCACAAAAATCTAGGCCGACACTCCCAGTGCAGTGCTGAAGGAATGCTGCACTGTTGGAGGTGCCGTTTTTCGGATGAGACGTTAAACAGAGGCCCCATCTGCTCTCCTAGGTGGATGTAAAAGATCCCAAGGCACTATTTCGAAGAAGAGCAGGGGAGTTATCCCCGGTGTCCTGTGCCAATATTTATCCCTCAATCAACATAACAAAAATAGATTATCCGGTCATTATCACATTGCTGTTTGTGGGAGCTTACTGTGCACAAATTGGCTGCCACGTTTCCTACATTACAACAGTGACTACACTCCAAAGTATACTAAATTAGCTGTAACGCGCTTTCAGATGTCCAGTGGTCGTGAAAGGTGCTATATAAATCCAAGTCTTTCTTTCTTTATGATATGGGAGCCTGGATAAGCAAATATTTTGCAGAAGATTTGTACTTTTCATTGGTGGCCGTGTCATTAGCTGCCTCGGCCCCAAGCTCTGGAATTCCCTCCCTAAACCTCTCTACCTCTCTCCTCATCTTTAAAATTCTATTTCAAACCTACCTCTGAACAAACTTTTAGGTCACCTGTCCTGGTATCTCCTTAAGTGGCTCGGTGTCAAATTCTGCTCGATAACGCTCTAGGGAAACGCCTTGGGACATTTTACGATGTTAAAGGTACAAAAAAACAACAACTTGTATTTCTTTGCATCTTTTATGTAGTGAAACATCCCAAGGTGCTTCACAGGAGCACGCAGTGTACCTCTCCAGTCCGGGACTCTTATCCGGAAACATACGTGGTTCGGAATTAGTTGGGCCTCAGGTAATGGCGGGTTAAGAACATAATAAATAGGAGCAGGAGTCGGCCATACGGCCCCTCGAGCCTGCTCCACCATTCAATAAGATCATGGTTGATCCGATCATGGGCTCAGCTCCACTTCCCCGCCCGCTCCCCATAACCCTTTATTCCCATATCACTCAAAAATCTGTCTATCTCCGCCTTAATTATATTCAATGACCCAGCCTCCACAGCTCGCTGGGGCAGAGAATTCCACAGATTTACAACCCTCAGAAGAAATTTCTCATCTCAGTTTTAAATGGGCGGCCCCTTATTCTGAGACTATGTCCCCTAGTTTTAGTTTCCTCTATGAGTGGAAATACCCTCTCTGTATCTACCTTGTCGGGCCCCCTCATTGGGCCCAAGTTTCGGCCTCAGTTGCTCCTGATTTTTTGGAGCAACTGGTGTAGAACGGAGTATCTTAGAAATTCAAATTCTCGGCATTTAGTTTGCTCCAGTTCTAGTCGGTTAGAACAGTTTCACTTTGGAACAGAATTTATTTTTCAAAAAAGGGGGCGTGTTCGGCCACTTATGCCTGTTTTCAAAGTTTCGGCAGTGAAAACTTACTCCAAACTAACTTAGAATGGAGTAAGTGAAGATTTTTGTACGCTTGAAAAAACCTTGTTTGCATTTTAGAAAATCAGGCGTAGGTTACAAATCAGGCGTAGGGAATGGGGGGGGGGGGGGTTTAAAGGGAAGTTTACAAACATTAAACACTTCAGTTTTACAAATAAAGAGCCATCATCAATAATAAATGATAAAAACATCAATAAATCAACCAATAAATCAATCAAAAAAAATTAATAAGAAATATATATTTTTTTTAAATCAATAAATAAAACATTTTCTACTTACCGACTGCAGCACCGGGAGCCCTCCACCATGTCTCTGTCAGTGTCTCTATCTCTCTGTCTGTCTGTGTGTGTCTCTCACTCTCTGTCTGTCAGTGTCTGTGTTTCTGACAGCGAGGGGAGGGGGAGGAGGGGGGTAGAGGGAGAGAGGGGAGGGGAGGGAGGGAGGCAGGGGGGAGAGAAGGGGGGGAGGAGAAGGGGAAGGGGGAGGGAGAAGGGGAAGGGGGAGGGAGAAGGGGAAGGGGGGGAGGGAGAAGGGGAAGGGGGGAGGGAGAAGGGGAAGGGGGGAGGGAGAAGGGGAAGGGGGGGAGGGAGAAGGGGAAGGGGGGAGGGAGAAGGGGAAGGGGGGGAGGGGGTAGGAGAAGAAGGGAAGGTGGGGAGGAGGAGAAGAAGGGAAGGGGGGAGGAGGAGAAGGGGAAAGCGGGAGTCAGTTCGGTGTCGGGGTTGGGTCCGGTCCGGGGGCGGAGGGGGGGGGGGGGAAAGCGGGAGTCGAGTCGGGTCGGGAGGAAGCAGGAGCTGGGCGTGGGAGGCAGCCTTATGCATGCAGCCCCAGTGAGGCTATTCGGCCAGGGCTTGGGGCTGCGTGCTTTGGGCCCCTCCCACACAGTTTTGGGCGCCTGGAGCTACTGCACATGCGCGCCCACTGTAACGCGCATGTGCAGAGGTCCCAGCACTGTTTTCAGCGCAGGGAGCTGGCTCCGCCCCCTACACCGCGCCCGGCTCCAGAGGACCAGCAGGGAGCCGGAGAATCTGTAAGTTTTTTTTAGCCGCACTTTGTGGCACAAAAAACGGGCGTCCAGGTAAGGGCTGCGACGTTCTAGGCGCGGCCCGAAACTTGGGCCCATTATCTTATATGTTTCGATAAGATTTCTTCTCATTCTTCTGAACTCCTAGGTGTATAGGCCCAACCTACTCAACCTTTCTTCATAAGTCAACCCCCCTCACACGTACAGGAGCCGGGCACTGTTCACTGGTACCGCTCAGCAAGACCTCCCGTGCTTCAGGAAATTCTCTGTTCCGGCACTGGTCAGGTTCCGAGGGTGCCGGGCTGGAGAGGTACAACTGTATTAGGAGATAAAAGTTTGCCACCGAGCCGCATAAATAGAAATTAGCACAGGTGACCAAAAGCTTGGTGAAAGAGGTAGGTTTTAAGGTAGCTGTCTTGAAGGAGGTAAAGAGGCGGAGAGGTTTAGGGAGGGAATTCCAGAAATTGGGGCCCAGGCAACAGAAGGCACGGCCACCAATGGTTGGGTGATTATAATCAGGGATGCTCAAGAGGGCAGAATTAGAGGAGCGCAGACATCTTGGGGGGGGGGGGGGGGACATGTGGGGCGCATGGTTGGTTGTGAGGCTGGAGGAGAGGGGGCGAGGCCATGGAGAGACGTGTAAACAAGGATAAGAATTTTGAAATAGAGGCGTTGCTTAACCGGGAGCCAATGTAGGTCAGCGGGCACAGGGGTGATGGCTGAGCGGGACTTAGGACACGGGGCAGCTGAGTTTTGGAGCCCCTCAATAAATGCAGCTTGTTGTTATTCGACACTCTGACGGAAAAGCTGAAAGGTTTGCCAATCACCGGAAACTAATTGCAGATTTCGATGAATCGATCGCTGTGCTCCTGCCTCAGAGTTTCTCTCTTGCCGCACGGTCCCTGACCAGCAGGCCGCAGGAAAGGCAGATTACACTCTGCTTGCCGTGGTCAATGTTCACTTTAGAATGAGCCAGCTCCGGATACAGGTCTATTTGGAGCAGATGGAACCTTTCCCACCTCGTTCCTGCCAGGAATGGCCTGGGAACAGACTACTGGGAGAAACTCGCTGAGTTTTTTTTTTAACTCCTTTGAGGCTCTGCTGCAATTATAGATTAAAGTGGAAACAAAATACTTCAACAGTTGTGTACAACAGTTCAAGCTCGGTTAGCAAACTCTACTCCCTGTGCACACTGCCTAAAACCAGTTGCCGGAGGGTATTGGATAAGCACCTGAAGGAAGCAAGTTTGCAGGGCCATGGGGAAAGGGTGGGGGAGTGGGACTAGCCAAGGTGTTCTTGCAGAGAGCAGGCACAGGCTCGACGGGCAGAATGGCTTCCCTCTGTGCTGTAACCGTGCGGCTTTCCAATCCGCTGGGACCTTTCCAGACTCCAGGGAATTTTGGTAGATTACAACCAATGCATCGACTATCTCTGCAGCTACTTTTTTTTTTAAAAAGACCCTCGGATGCGGTCCAGGAAACTTGTCCACCTTTTGTCCCATTATTTTACCGAGTACTCTTTCTTAGGTGATAGTGATTGTTTTAAGTTCCCCCCTCCCTATAGCCCCTGGATGTTTTTAGTGTCTTCTACCATGAAGACCGATACAAAATATTTGTTCAAAAAAGAACAGAAATGGGATAATCAACTATCCCAAGTTAAAGTAGGAAAGGAAAGGAAAGATACTGATTCTGAAGGGATCAGGAGAGAAACTCCAATGGTCTAAGTTTATGCACAAACATTCAAAGTGTTCCTGTTACATTTCTGTGGCGTACGACACTCGCGCTAAACTTCACAAGATCCCGCGCAGGACGCTCACCGGCTTTTCTGCTGTAGATGCCGCGCATACGCAGAAACCTGAATGTGCCGCGCGCTGAGGGAGGCAGGCCACACAGGAGGCAGTGCAATTTATCATTTGTTATTGGTGATTGGAGCGTGGGAGGTACAGCAGGAGCGACGAGATCGGGGCGAGGGAGCGGCGAGAGGTTGCAGAGTGACGTGATTGGGGCCCAGGGGCAGCACGGGCCAGCCCACACTGCAACATGTGTGCGCACTAGGTCCGTGCAGCAGAGCTGGTCTCCAGTCGTCTTGGTCAATCCTTGCCACTGGACCAAGACCTAGCTCTGTCAAGCCCGTGTGGTGGCTGGTGTGCAACGGCCACCACACGTTAAAAAAATCCACGCACAGGCATCTTCCACCCTTCAATATGCAGTTCGGGATCTGGAATGTCAGGTCCCTCATTGAAACACCTGTGAACTCATCCCTTTTTGATGTGGAAGCAAGTAATCCTCACTTTGAGGGAACACCTAAGAAGCAACACAACTTAAGGGAGACTTTAGTGGCGTACTAATTTTACACATTCGTTAACTTTTAAAATTTGTACGGGTTAATTAGCATGAGTAAGAATAGTACAATTATTTTCAATTATTTAACAGAAGTGTTCAAAATTATGAGGGGTTTTGATAGAGTAGGTGGGGAGAAACGGTTTCCAGTGGCAGGAGAGTCAGTAATCAGAGGACATGGATTTGTCATTGGCAAAAGAACCAGATGGGGAGATATATATATTTTTTTTAAACACAGCGAGTTATGATCTGAACTGCAATGTTTGAAAGGACGGTGGCAGCAAGTTCAATAATAACTTTCAAGAGAGAATTGGATAAATATTTGAAGGGGGAAAAATTGCAGGGATATGGGGAAAGAGCGAGACAGTGGAACTAACTGGATCACTCTTTCAAGAGAGCCAGCGCTGGCACGATGGGCCGAATGACCTCCTCCTGTGCTGTACCATCGTATAAACGTAATGCCGTGTGAAGCTTTGAGTGTTTATACCCTTACATGGCTAAAGTAGACACTCGAAGTGAAATAAAAAATGAATGCATGCTGATGTGAGAAACACAGATACCATTACACTGGAGAATGGTACTGGAGAGGGGAAACCGCATGCCGAAAATAGCCTTCAAAGGTCAACCTAAATGAAGGAAGTGTGAGGTTCAAACCACAGCGTGTGTTGAGTTAACTGATCTCAGGTAGGTCAGGTATGGAGCTGCTACAGTGGTCAAGAATAATTAAATCAGCCGGGCACCTACTTCTGATCGATGTCCAGTGAACATCTGATGCCAAGATGTGCCAGCCGTGGCTCAGTGGGCAGCACTCTCGCCTCTGAGTCAGAAGGTTGTGGGTTCAAGTCGCACTCCAAGGACTTGAGCACAAAAATCTAGGCTAACACTCCCAGTGCAGTGCTGAGGGAGCCCTGCATTGTCGGAGGTGCCGTCTTTCGGATGAGATGTTAAACCGAGGCCCCGTCTGCTCTCTCAGGTGGATGTAAAAGATCCCACGGCACTATTTCGAAGAGGAGCAGGGCAGTTATCCCCAGTGTCCTGGGGCCAATATTTTTCCCTCAATCAACACAACAAAAAGAACAGATTATCTGGTCATTATCACGTTGCTGTTTGTGGGAGCTTGCTGTGCGCAAATTGGCTGCCGAGTTTCCCACATTACAACAGTGACTACATTTCAACGGTACTTCATTGGCTGTAAAGCGCTTTGAGATGTCCGGTGAAAGGCGCTATATAAATTCAAATCTTTTTTTCGTTCAAGAGTTGATGTGCAAGAATGCTTACAGTGGATGAGGATCTGCTGTGATGCCGCCATGGTTGAAGAGTCTGCTGCCGCTCCCTACATCGGCTCACCCTCAAGGGCAGCATTGTGCGCGGTCAGTCAGCGCCCAAAGAGCCACACTTCGCCGGAGAGAAATGCTAAAACCTGCCGTAAACCAGGGCCAGATAGTCTCATTGTTATAAAAAGACTTGCATTTATATAGCACTTTTCACAACCACATCTCAAAGTGCTTCACAGCCAATGAAGTACTTTTTGGAATGTAGTCACTGTTGTAATGTGGGAAACATGGCAGCCAATTTGCGCACAGCAAGCTCCCACAAACAGCAATGTGATAATGACCAGATAATCTGTTTTTGTTATGTTGATTGAGGGATAAATATTGGCCAGGATACCGGGGATAATTCCCCTGGTCGTCTTCGAAATAGGGCCATGGGATCTTTTACATTCACCTGTAAGTCGTCCGAGAAATAACAATGGCGCCACGCACCTCCCCTTTAAGGTTCGTCCCGCGAGCGGAGTGCGGCCCGGTTCGCGACCCGCAAGGTTGGCGGTGACATCGTCCATGGCAACCTCGTGCGGTGTTGCCCAATTCCCGCTGCGGGAAACGGGTCACTGCGCACAGCAATGACGTTCTCCTTGGCGGTAAAGTGTCATGGGGCACTACTGGTTATGCGCCTCCACTAATGCCCGCGCAATTCTGCGGGGAGCCAAAAGCCCCCACCACGGGCGAAAACACATAACGCCTCCAGGGGGCACTAGTGGGGCGCAAACAGGAGGTGCACAGGTGGACAATTCCGGCCCCAAGGGGTGAAGTTGGCAGGGAGCAGAAAGAATGGACACAAAGATAAAGTGGAAACAATGAATAATACAACAAGATTATGTTATTGTAGTTAATTTTAAAACGACCCTTTTTCATGGCAGGATTATCTGAAAGCATTTAATTCAATTTATGTTTAATTCTGTTTGGATTGATGCAGATCAGTCAGCATAGGGCAAGGGATTTTAATCAGATGCCTTGTGCATTTTTAAATCACTTGTAATACAAGTAATGAATTCCACCAATTAAATGAATATTCACGGTTGGAAATCCATGCCTGCTCTATTCATCGAATTAAATCCCACTTCACAGCCCAAACCAACATCCCTGACCTCATTACCGCAAACACCCTCTTTTATTGGTTTTGATTAATTCAGTAGAACTCGACTTGTCCACTTTGGGCAGAGATTGCAGTGATCGGTTTGTGCACCTGGTGTGCGTGATGCATGCTAGGGGCTCCCGACTCTGGTTGGACGGATTCCTGGAGGACGGTGTCCTCACATGACCTCCAGCCCCCCCACCCCACCGGCACTCCCACCATTGGTCGACCCGACTTTAATGTCCCAAGGTGCTTCGCAGGAGCGTTAGCAAATAAAATCTGATGCCGAGCTGCGTAAGGAGATATTAGGGCAGGTGAGCAAAAGCTGGGTCAATAAGGAGCGAAGAGGAACAGATGCGACCTTACCTGTGGAGCATTTCCACCATTTTCTGTTGTTATTCCGAAGAGAAGTTAGGAAACACTTCTTCGCGCAGAGGATGGGAGGAGTGTGGAACTCTCGCCCACAACAAGCAGTCAATGCCCGCTTAATGAATCATGTTAAATCGGAGATGGATAGATTTTTGCTAACCAAGGGTATCGAGGGATGTGGAGCCAAGGCAGGTGGATGGAGTTTGGATACCGATCAGCCACGGTCTCACTGAATGGCGGAATAAGTGAGAGATGCTGACCGGCCTCCTCCTGTCCCCAAGGACTGGATTTTCCGGTCCTCCCCGCTCCGTTTCTCGCCCCGGAGCGGCGGCAATGGCGATGGTGAGGTGTTCTGGGCTTGCGGTCAGCCTCCAGCGCCCCACGGCGATCCTCGGGTCCGGGTTTAGCGGCGGCGCGGAGCAGCACCGTCCGGAAGAGCTGCGCCCAGTGTGCAACGGCCCTGGTCGCGACACCGGCGCGAATTTTGACTCCCACCCGACCCGTGCGCCCCACAGTGACCGCCTGGGAAATCAGGCAGTCCCACCATCCCGACAGCGGAGAGGTGAGCAGTGGACTTCGATGGCAAGTGCGAGTATTTTATCTTTACATTTTTTTTGAGATTTGTGTTGTGGTGGCGTGGGCAATGTTTTGGGAATGTTTTTGTGGTTTATTTTAGGTTTCAACGCCCCCCCGGGCATCTCTGGGAGTGCTCCCGGGATGGATCTTTAGCTCGGGAGTTTCCCATCCTAACGCCCAAGAGTGTACAACGCCTCCCTGAGCGCTGCGCCCCCTGACTCAGGATCCCGCTGCCCAAACTGTTCCCGGGCGCTAACTTTCCCGTCCCGTCGTCATTACCGCCCCAAAAACATCAACACCAGCCCCGTGTGGCCCAACCTCAGTGCCTGGCGCAATGATTTTGCATCGTCTAACACGCTAATTCCAGACAGGGACAGAGTGTGAACGGCTAAGTTTGGATTTCTTGAAAGTCTGGCCGTAGACAGTCGAGCCATTTCACCATCTTTGATGTCCCCCAGTGCACACTTGCTAAATTGACAGCGCAGCCCCTGGGCAGACACTTCTAACCACATGGAGTTCAGCAATGGTTCTCCAGCAGAAACTATGTTGTTTCTCTCTCCACAGATGTTGCCTGACCTGCCGAGTGTTTCCGGCATTTTCTGCTTTTTATTTCAGATTTCCAGCAATGTAGTTTGCTTTTGTATTTCTCTCCTGAACGGCCTGACTCTGATTTTAAGGTGGTGTCCCCTTGTCCTGGACTCCGCCCACCAGCGGAGAAACGTTTATCTCTATCTGCCCTATCAATTCCTTTCACAGTCCCCAAAACCGGAGTCAAATCTTCCCTTAGCTTTCTATATTCCAGGGAAGGCAAGCCCAGTTTCTGTAATCCCTCCTCATAATTTAACCCTTGGAGCCCTGGTGAATCTGCACTGCGCTCCTTCCAAGGCCAATATATTTAGGTGCTCAAGTGTCTGGAGTGGGACTTGAACCCACAACTGTTCTGTGGTGTGGTGCCCAGAGCTCTGTCAAGCCCGTGTGGTGGCTGGTGTGCAACATTCACCACATGTTAAAAAAAATCCACGCACAGGCATCTTCCACCCCCTCAATTGGAGTTCAGGACTGGAACATCGGGTCCTTCATTGAAACATGTGTGAACTCTCGTGGAAACAAGTCATCCTCGTTCAAGGGATCGCCTGTGATGATGACACCACACTCCAGATAGGCTGCTTTGAACTGCGTTGTTAAACAAACAGAGATCAACAGAATTTGCACACACGGGAAGGAAGGGGGATCGAGAAACAAGATGAGTTCATCCCTAACAGGATGACCCCAGGTGAAAAGCTACGGCTGACTGGAAACCATCGAGAGTCAGTGAGCAAAGCAAGGCTTGGACTTGAAGGTCCAGCCGTCGTGTTTTGCCGAGTATGCCTCGAGTGTTTTGACAGGAAGGGATAACATTGATGGAATGAATTGTGGGATTGGGGATGATCCGATAAATACTGAGGCACGTCAAGGAAGGTACTGGTGAGACAAACTGTCAGCGCTGGAGCCCGTTACACAAACAGAGAATTTATCGCCCCCGTGTCGAATACTTACACTGACTCCCGGTAACTCCTTCCGTCTGTCAGTCTGTCTTTCCTTCAATCAACAAGCTTTCAAAAACACAAGTTTGGTGCGTTCCCATCATTACAACAACAACTTGCATTTATAACACGCCTTTAACGTAGTAAAATGGCCCACTGTGCTTCACAGGAACATTATAAAACAAAATACAATACCAAGCCACTTAAAGGGGAAATTAGCGCATGTGACCAAAAGCTTGGTCAAAAAGGTATGTTTTAAGGAGCACCTTAAAAGGAGAAAGAGGTAGAGAGGCGGAGAGGTTAAGGCAGGGAGTTCCAGAGCTTGGGGCCTAGGCAGCAGAAGGCACGGCCACCGATGGTGGAGCGATTATAATCATGGATGCTCAGGAGGGCAGAATTAGAGGAGCGCAGACATCTCGGGGGGTTGTGGGGCTGGAGGAGATTACAGAGATAGGGAGGGGCGAGGCCATGGAGGGATTTGAAAACAAGGATGAGAATTTTAAAACTGAGGTTTTGCTTAACCGGGAGCCAATGTAAGTCAGCGAGCACAGGGGTGATGGGTGAGCGGGACCTGGTGTGAGTTAGAACACGGGTCAGTGAGCACAGGGGTGATGGGTGAGCGGGATAGGTGCGAGTTAGGACACGGGTCAGCGAGCACAGGGGATGATGAGTGAGCGGGACCTGGTGTGAGTTAGAACACGGGTCAGTGAGCACAGGGGTGATGGGTGAGCGGGACCTGGTGTGAGTTAGAACACGGGTCAGTGAGCACAGGGGTGATGGGTGAGCGGGACCTGGTGTGAGTTAGGACACGGGTCAGTGAGCACAGGGGTGATGGGTGAGCGGGATAGATGCGAGTTAGGACACGGGCAGCGAGCACAGGGGGTGATGGGTGAGCGGGACTTGGTGTTCAGAGATGATGGAGTTGTTCTCTTTAGAGCAGAGAAAGAAAGGCCTGGATTTATATAGCGCTTTCATGACCACTGGATGTCTCAAACACTTCACAGCCACTTTTGGAGTGTAGTCACTGTTGTAATGTGGGAAACGCAGCAGCCAATTTGGGCACAGCAAGCTCCCACAGAAAACAATGTGATAATGACCAGGTAATCTGTTTTTAGTGATGTTGATTGAGGGATAAATATTGGCCCCAGGACACCGGGGATAACTGCCCTGCTCTTCTTTGAAATAGTGCCCTGGGATCTTTTATTTCCACCTGAGAGAGCAGACGGGGCCTCGGTTTAACATCTCATCCGAAAGACGGCACCTCCGACAGTGCAGCACTCCCTCAGCACCGCACTGCGAGTGTCAGCCTAGATTTTTGTGCTCAAGTGTCTGGAGTGGGACTTGAACCCACAGCCTGCTGACTCAGAGGTGAGAGAGTGCTGCCCACTGAGCCACGGCCGACACTCAGAGGAGGGAGAAGGGACAATTTGGCCACTGCTGATGGGGAGGGGAGAACATCAAAGACAACACAGACTTCCTGTTCAACAGGTGGCAGTGCTTTATCCGTCAGTGGATGGCATTACTCCGCGGCAAGTCGCATAATGGAACGTCCCCTGTGTGGTATATCCTTTGATGGACTTGACCAGCAGATGCCATATTAATTATTCACCACAGTCGATGTGAGGCACTTCCCATTATTTATAAAATGCACTGAGCTATGAGCCACAGAAGCTTGGTCCCTGGAGATCGTCATTGAAGACAAACATTCCCCAATAGCTACCTGCTCAAGTACAGGTGACAGACTCAACCAAACAGGCGGACGGGATATATCGCATAATGGGTCAGGGTCACCCATTAAACCGGCAAACATAGAAACATAGAAAATAGGCGCAGGAGTTGGCCATTCGGCCCTTCGAGTCTGCACCACCATTCAATAAGATCATGGCTGATCATCACCTCAGTGCCCCTTTCCTGCTTTCTTTCTATACGCCCTGATCCCTTTAGCCGTAAGGGCCATATCTAACACCCTCTTGAATATATCCAATGAACTGGCATCAACAACTCTCTTCGGTAGAGAATTCTACAGGTTAACAACTCTCTGAGTGAAGAAGTTTCTCCTCATCTCAGTCCTCAATGGCTTACCCCTTATTCTTAGACTGTGTCCCCTGATTCTGGACTTCCCCAACATCGGGAACAGTTTTCCTGCATCTAACCTGTCCAGTCCCCTCTCATCCTTCTAAACTCCAGTAAATAAAGGCCCAGTCGATCCAGTCTCTCCTCATATGTCAGTCCAGCCGTCCCAGGAATCAGTCTGGTGAACCTTCGCTGCACTCCCTCAATAGCAAGAACATCCTTCCCTCAGATTAGGAGACAAAACTGAACACAATATTCCAGGTGAGGCCTCACCAAGGCTCTGTACAACTGCAGTAAGATCTCCCTGCTCCTATACTCAAAACCCCTAGCTATGAAGGCCAACATACCATTTGCCTTCTTCACCGCCTGCTGTACCTGCATGCCAACTTTCAATGACTAATGTACCATGACACCCAGGTCTCGTTGCCCCTCCCCTTTTCCTAATCTGCCGCCATTCAGATAATATTCTGCCTTTGTGTTTTTGCCCCCAAAGTGGATAACCTCACATTTATCCACATTATACTGCATTTGCCATGCATTTGCCCACTCACCTAACCTGTCCAAGTCACCCTGCAGCCTCTTAGCGTCCTCCTCACAGCTCACACCTCCACCCAGTTTAGTGTCATCTGCAAACACAGACCATAGTCAGCATAGGCCGTCCCTTGGAATCGAGGAAGACTTGTTTCCACTCTTAAATATGAGTTCTTGGGTGACTGAACAGTCCAATACGAGAACCACAGTCCCCGTCACAGGTGGGACAGATAGTCGTTGAGGGAAAGGGTGGGTGGGACTGGTTTGCCGCAAGCTCCTTCTGCTGCCTGCGCTTATTTTCTGCATGCTCTCGGCGACGAGACTCAAGGTGCTCAACGACTTCCCGGATGCACTTCCTCCACTTAGGGCGGTCTTTGGCCAGGGATTCCCAGGTGTCGGTGGGGTTGTTGTACTTTTTCAGGGAGGCTTTGAGGGTGTCCCTGTAACGTTTCCTCTGCCCACCTTTGGCTCGTTTGCTGTGAAGGAGTTCCGAGTATAATGCTTGCTTTGGGAGTCTTGTGTCTGGCATGTGGACAATGTGGCCTGCCCAGCAGAGCTGATCAAGTGTGGTCAGTGCTTTAATGCTGGGGATGTTGGCCTGGTTGAGGACGCTAATGTTGGTGTGTCTGTCCTCCCAGGGGATTTGTAGGATCTTGCGGAGGCATCGTTGGTGGTATTTCTCCAGCGACTTGGTGTCTACTGTACAGTCGCTGGAGAAATATCATCAACGATGCCTCCGCAAGATCCTACAAAAAACCCAGACCACACTGCTCCTCTTGAACACAGTCACACTCAGCAGCCCCAGTATTAGAGTATCACACGATGACCCTTCCATTGGTCGGATAATCTAACCGTGCAGAACTAGGACTGCGGGAGGGGGAGAGAGGCAGAAACTGACAGAGGGAAATACAGAGAGACATAGGGAGACAGAGGAGGGGCGGGGGATGCAGAGAGGATGTTTCCCCTCATGGAGGAATCTAGAACTAGGGGGCATAGTTTGAGAGTAAGTGGTCACCCATTTAAAACTGAGATGAGGAGGGATTTCTTCTCTCAGAGGGTCGTGAATCTTTGGAATTCTCTGCCCCAGAGAGCTGTGGAGGCTGGGTCATTGAATATATTTAAGGTGGAGATAGACAGATTTTTGTACGATAGGGGAGTCAAAGGTTATGGGTAGCGGGAGGGAAAGTGGAGTTAAGGCCAGGGTCAGATCAGCCATTATCTTGTTGAATGGCAGAGCAGGCTCGAGGGGCCAAATGGCCGACTCCTACTCCTATTTCTTATGTTCTTATTGTGAGGGGAGAGGAGAGGGAAGGGAAGGAGAGAAAACGTGATGGGGGGGGGGGGGGGGGGGAGGGAGAGAGGCGGAGGGTGGGGGGGTGGGGAAGGAGAGAGGCAGAGGGTGGGGGGGTGGGGAAGGAGAGAGGCAGAGGGTGGGGGGGTGGGGAAGGAGAGAGGCAGAGGGTGGGGGGGTGGGGAAGGAGAGAGGCAGAGGGTGGGGGGTGGGGAAGGAGAGAGGCAGAGGGTGGGGGGGTGGGGAAGGAGAGAGGCAGAGGGTGGGGAGGGTGGGGGGGTGGGGAAGGAGAGAGGGGGGGTGGGGGGAGGGAGGGGGGGTGGGGGGAGGGAGGGAGAGAGGCGGGGTGGGGGGAGGGAGGGAGAGAGGCGGGGTGGGGGGAGGGAGGGAGAGAGGCGGGGTGGGGGGAGGGAGGGAGAGAGGCGGGGTGGGGGGAGGGAGGGAGAGAGGCGGGGTGGGGGGAGGGAGGGAGAGAGGCGGGGTGGGGGGAGGGAGGGAGAGAGGCGGGGTGGGGGGAGGGAGGGAGAGAGGCGGGGTGGGGGGAGGGAGGGAGAGAGGCGGGGTGGGGGGAGGGAGGGAGAGAGGCGGGGTGGGGGGAGGGAGGGAGAGAGGCGGGGTGGGGGGAGGGAGGGAGAGAGGCGGGGTGGGGGGAGGGAGGGAGAGAGGCGGGGTGGGAAGGAGAGGCGGGGGGGGAAGGAGAGGCGGGGGGGAAGGAGAGGCGGGGGGGGAAGGAGAGGCGGGGGGGGAAGGAGAGGCGGGGGGGGAAGGAGAGGCGGGGGGGAAGGAGAGGCGGGGGGGGAAGGAGAGGCGGGGGGGGAAGGAGAGGCGGGGGGGGGAAAAGGAGAGGCGGGGGGGGGAAAGGAGAGGCGGGGGGGGGGAAAGGAGAGGCGGGGGGGGGGGAAGGAGAGGCGGGGGGGGGGAAGGAGAGGCGGGGGGGGGGGGAAGGAGAGGCGGGGGGGGGGAAGGAGAGGCGGGGGGGGGGGGAAGGAGAGGCGGGGGGGGGGGAAGGAGAGGCGGGGGGGGGGAAGGAGAGGCGGGGGGGGGGGAAGGAGAGGCGGGGGGGGGGAAGGAGAGGCGGGGGGGGGGAAGGAGAGGCGGGGGGGGGGAAGGAGAGGCGGGGGGGGGGAAGGAGAGGCGGGGGGGGGGGAAGGAGAAGCGGGGGGGAGGGGAAGGAGAAGCGGGGGGGAGGGGAAGGAGAAGCGGGGGGGAGGAGAGGCGGGGGGGGAGGAGAGGCGGGGGGGGGGAGGAGAGGCGGGGGGGGGAAGGAGAGGCGGGGGGGGGGGAAGAGAGGGTGGAGGAGTGGGGGGCAGAGCAAGAACACTGAATAATACTCACAGCATGAGGAAGTACCACCGATACTCTCCACACCTCAGTGCATTCATAATTCACATTCCAATTTCCCGCTATTCATACGCAACACTGTATATTCATTCTGATTCAGTTTTCTATGCTGATGCGCTCTCCAAGTAAAAGAAAGACTTGCATTTCTATAGCGCCTTTCACGACCATCGGACTTCCCAAAGCGCTTTGCAGCCAATGATGTACTTTTTGAAATGTAGTCACTGTTGTAATGTAGGAAACGCGGCAGCCAAGTTGTGCACAGCAAGCTTCCACAAACAGCGATTCATAATGACCAGATCATCTGTTTTATTGAGGGATAAATATTGGCCCTAGAACACCGGGGAGAACCTCCCTGCTCTTCATCAACAATAGTGGCCATGGGATCTTCTACGTCCACCTGAGAGCGCAAACGGGGGCCTCAATTTAACATCTCATCCGAAAGACGGCACCTCCAACAGTGCAGCACTCCCTCAGCACTGCACTGGGAGCGTCAGCCTAGATTTCTGTGCTCAAGTCCCTGAAGTGGGGCTTGAACCCACAACCTTCTGGCTCATAGGTAAAAGTGCTGCCCACTGAGCCACAGCTGGCACTGTTATACACACACAGAGCGAACACTGGGAGGCAGACAATATCGGAAAGACTTTACCCCAGTAAAGAGTGAGCGCAAACCATGTCATCTGGTTCTACTGTTCCAGACAAGGTGAAATACTTGCCGTGGTCCATATTATCTAGCCGGTAATCAGAGTTACTGAGTACGCTCCAGGCAAATGGGTACATTCCACAATGAAACTCTAACCTTTCTTCATTGCCACCTTGCTATGCTCATCACCAGTTTGTGTCTCCTTACCTAAGGAAGGATATACTTGCCATTGAGGGAGTGCAACGAAGGTTCACCAGACTGATTCTTGGGCTGGGAGGATTGTCCTATGAGGAGAGATTGAGTAGACTAGGCCTATATTCTCTACAGTTTAGAAGAATGAGAGGTGATCTCATTGAACCATACAAAATTCTTACAGGGCTTGACAGGGTAGATGCAGGGAGGATGTTCCCCCGGGCTGGGGAGTCTCGAACCAGGGGTCACAGTCTCAGAATAAGGGGTCGGCCATTTAGGACTGAGATGAGGAGAAATTTCTTCATCAGAGGATGGTGAATCTTTGGAATTCTCTACCCCAGAGGGCTACAAAGGCTCAATCGTTGCGTATATTCAAGACGGAGATCGATAGATTTTTGGATATTAAGGGAATCAAGGGATATGGAGATCGAGTGGGAAAGTGGAGTTGAGATAGAAGATCAGCCATGATCTCATTGAATGGTGGAGCAGGCTCGAGGGACCGAATGGCCTACTCTTGCTCCTAATTCTTATGTTCTCATTGATCCTCTGAATGTTCCTTTGTTGCTCACCCCACAGACCAATTAGGCTGTCATCCCTCGGTTGAAACCCAATAGTCTTGCTCCATCTCTTCCACAAACGCATTCTTTTCCCAGACCCAACCTCTATGGAACTCCTTCGCCTGCAATCTTCAGACTCTAGAACCCAAGCTTAACCCCACCCAACCATTCCTTCTTCATTTAACTTGTCTTCTCTCCTACTTTCTCCAATCTTTCTGGTGACCTGCCTCCTCACCTTCTTCTTCTTCTCAGGCGGTCCCTCGTGTCGAGGGTGACTTGCTTCCACAGCAAAAAAGGGATGAGTTCACAGGTGTTTCAATTGATATTCCAGGTCCCGAACTACATCGTGAAGGGTGGAAGACGCCTGTGCGTGGATTTTTTTAACGTAGGATGACTGTTGCACACCAGCCACCACACGGGCTCGACAGAGCTAGGTCGTGGTCCAGTGGCAAGGATTGACCAGGACGACTGGAGACCAGCTCTGCTGCACGGACCTAGTGCGCACACATATCGCACAGTGTGGGCTGGCCCGTGCTGCCCCTGGGCCCCCCACCTCTTCTGGGCCCCTCACTTAGAGGCCTCCTTCCTCCTTACGAGAGAGAAAAGGTGGGGGGTGGGGTGGGGGGGGTAAGAAAGTGTTATTTTTTGTTGGACGAGTTCAACAACGCACCTGGATGAGAAAGTACGTCACTGCCGTCTGACTGGCACCTTCCTACCTGTGCAGGAACCAAACTGACCCAAATCACCGAGGAAGTTGAAGAGCTGCCATTGCTGTAAAGTGCCTAATTTAATTGCTTTGGTCTGGCCTCATTAATCAGCAACAGGACAAGACACAATCACTTGACGCACAATCAAGACCGACCCAACATTTATTTTTAAAACTCTTCTCAACCTGTGAATAGCTCCTTATCTCTACCCATCCATTCAGGCCAGATTCTGTCCAGTAAAACCACTTCTTATCGTGAATTGTTCTGGTGAATATTTTCTCCTCCCTCCCCTTTCTGACCCGAAGTCATTGACTGGCTCACTGAGCAGAGGTTCCGCATGCACTAGCTGCCCTCCAATAGCTGACTCCAGCAACCACAGTCCACGTGTAGGCTTGACAGCAGATTTTGTTAGATTATCCAGAGTGTAGGACATTACAGAGAAGGGGTGAGTGAGTGAGTGAGTGAGTGAGTGAGTGAGAGTGGTACATGTAATTATTGCACACATGCAACATCGGAACAGGAGGGGGCCATTCAGCCCCTCGAACCTGTTCTGCCATTCAATGAGATCACGACTGATCTGTGACCTAACTCCATATACACGCCTTTGCCCCATATCCCTTAATACCTGTAATGTATGCTCACAGGTTTGTAGAGCTGTTGCATTGCGAGTGCTTTAGCCATGTGATGTTCACAAGACTCAATAAAACCCCAGTCAGTTGGGTTCAGGGGATCCACGATGAGGCAGGTGGTTGTGAGCCTGGTGAATGAACTGGTAATGTGTAGTGCGATTGTTAAACCTTTGTTAATAAACCAACTAGTTTTTAATAGCAATGTGTTGCTATGAATTCTTAAGCAAAGACCCCATGAATACATTACAATACCGTTGGTTAACAAAAAGCCATCAATCTCAGATTTCAAATTAACAATTGATCATCAATTGCCGTTTGCGGAAGTGAGTTCCAAATGTCTACTACCCTGTGCTTGTAGAAGTGATTCCTAACATCACTCCTGAAAGGACTGGCTCTAATTTTTAGACTTTGTCCCCTAGTCCTAGACTCCCCAACCAGCGGGAATAGTTTCGCTCTATCAACAAAGTAAATACGTCCATTGCCGAGATACCCTTCATGATGGAAATAATAAAGATATTCACATTTTAAAATTCGAGGGCACGATTTCCCTTGTTCCATTCTCATCCTGCACCTGATCCCACAGCTCTGGTGCTGGGAGCTTCGTAATAACCTATTAATATTGAGCTGACGTAACCTTTTTCAATATTATTATTCTTTTTGCTGAATTTACATTATTTGATCCAAAAAAAAAAACCCATAAAAATGTTAGATGAACTTTCATTATTTCAAAGACTCATGAATGTTTAAAATTTAAAATCATTCTCGGTAGGTCACACCAAGAAATGAGTTTGATCCGAGGAAGAATTAGTTCCATTGCAGTGTGAAATGAGGGAGGGAGAATAAAGGTAATTTCTCCAGTGCTGTGATTCTGAAATGTTTTTGGGAGGATTACACACAAGAAATAGGAGCAGGAGTAGGCCATTCGGCCCCTCAAGCCTGCTCCGCCATTCAATAAGATCATGGCTAATCTTCAACCTCAACTCCACTTTCCCGCACTATCTCCATATCCCTTGATTCCCTCAATATCCAAAAATCTATTGATCTCTGTCTTGAATATACTCAACGACTGAGTCTCCACAGCCCTCTGGGGTAGAGAATTCCAAAGATTCACAACCCTGTGAGTGAAGAAGTTTTTCCTCAACTCAGTCCTAAATGGCCGACCCCTTATTCTGAGACTGTGACCCCTGGTTCTAGACTCCTCAACAGGGGAAACATCCTCCCTGCATCTACCCTGTCAAGCCCTGTAAGAATTACATTTGAGGTTTTGAGGCACCTTGTACTCAACAATCAGTGTGCGGATAAACTAGAAAAATAATAAGCACTGGTGCAGCTACTGGGTGTGGCTGGAAGGATTGATTGCCCCGAGCTCGTCCACAGCAGGAGAGGAGAGCAGCAAACTCAGAAACAAAAGATTGTTGCATCGCATCGAGCCAGAAATCGCGGTCTCTACGGGTGCATACGATGTGCGCACACACCCGTAGAGGTCTCACAAGTGCCGCTTCTCGGCGCGATGTGCATGCGCCTAAACCCGGCACTTGCACTCTTTTGACAGTTCCAACGCATCCCCGGGAGAAGGACATCCGCGTGGGAGAGATTGAACAATTTGCCCAACTCCTGCCCAGTGAACGCCCTTCAAACTCTTCCGCTTGGTAAAAGCAGACATAAGGCCCGCTTTTACCAGTGTAAGAGTTTTAAAAGATAGAAAAATAAGATTTTATTAATAATTTTTATATTTAAAAACCCTGTCCTTTAAGGTAAGTTTATTTTTACCCCTATTAAAACATATATTTTTTTAAAATTTAAAAAAAAACTTTTGTCTAAAGCATTTAATTAAATTCAACTTCAATTAATTTTAAATATGAGAAGTGTTTTTCTTATTTATTTAAAATGTGTGTGTGTTTTTGGGGTATGCCCATTCACAGAAACGGTGATCTCCGTACATGTCCGGACAAACTGAACTCTCTGTCAAATGGGAAAGCGCCATTTTCATTGGTTGGTCCGGCCCATGTGATCCCAGGCTGCACAAACATAGAAAATAGCAGTAGTAGGCCATTTGGCCCTTCGAGCCTGCACCGCCATTCAATATGATCACGGCTGATCCTCTATCGCAACACCATATTCCCGCTTTTTCCTCATACCACTTGATGCCTTTTGTGTCAAGAATCTATCTATCTCCCTCTTAAATATATTCAGTGACTTAAGTATATTCAGAAGACACAGCCTTCTGTGGTAGACAATTCCACAGGTTCACCACCCTCTGAGTGAAAACATTTCTCCTCATCTCGGTCCTAAATTTCCTACCCCATTTCCTGAAACTGTGACCCCTTGTTCTAGACTTCCCAGCCAGGGGAAACATCTTCCCTGCATCCAGTCTATCCAACCCAGTCAGAATTTTATACGTTTCAATGAGATCCCCTCATTCTTCTAAACTCTAGTGAATACAGGCCTAGTCGACCCAATCTCACCTCATAAGACAGTCCTGCCATCTCAGGAATCAGTCTGGTGAACCTTCGCTGCACTCTCTCTATAGCAAGTATATCCTTTCTTAGGTAAGGAGACCAAAACTGCCCCCTCACTGCCCAGTCCCCTTCCGGAGACTAACCCAAACCCTGCCCTCCTGGCAATGAGCCCAACAGAATGGAAAGTGAGGATCCAAGATCATGTAGACTGCTATAGCACAGAAAGAGGCCATTCAGACCACCGTGTCAATGCTGGTTTAGTCTCCTGCCCTTTCCCCATAGCCCTGCCAATCTTCCCCCCTTCCAGTATTTCTCCAATTCCCATTTTGAAAGTTACTACTGAATCTGCGTCCTCCTCTCCCACATCCCACTTCCACGTTCAGTGCCAGTGGATTGGCAAGCATCAGCTCCTCCTTGCTGACTGCGTCATGGTTCAGGGTGACAGGCGCATCGATAACCTGCACAGTTGCCTGTTGCGGGCTATAATAGCAGCGGCCCAACACTCTGGGACGACTGAACGTCAATTCATCATTGAAAGGCCGCAGGACACGGTGAGCCGAGGGCGAATGCTGGTGTTGCATTCAGTCCGACAGGTGAACACAGCACTGAGGACCTGGGGGGCGTGAGCGTGACTGGGGGGGGGGGGGGGCGCGAGCGTGACTGGGGGGGGGGGCGCGAGCGTGACTGGGGGGGGCGCGAGCGTGACTGGGGGGGGGCGCGAGCGTGACTGGGGGGGGGCGCGAGCGTGACGGGGGGGCGCGAGCGTGACTGGGGGGGGCGCGAGCGTGACTGGGGGGGGCGCGAGCGTGACTGGGGGGGGGCGCGAGCGTGACTGGGGGGGGGCGCGAGCGTGACTGGGGGGGGGCGCGAGCGTGACTGGGGGGGGGCGCGAGCGTGACTGGGGGGGGGCGCGAGCGTGACTGGGGGGGGGCGCGAGCGTGACTGGGGGGGGGCGCGAGCGTGACTGGGGGGGGGCGCGAGCGTGACTGGGGGGGGGCGCGAGCGTGACTGGGGGGGGCGCGAGCGTGACTGGGGGGGGCGCGAGCGTGACTGGGGGGGGCGCGAGCGTGACTGGGGGGGGCGCGAGCGTGATGGGGGAGGAGGGGCGCGAGCGTGACTGGGGGGGAGGGGCGCGAGCGTGACTGGGGGGGAGGGGCGCGAGCGTGACTGGGGGGGAGGGGCGCGAGCGTGACTGGGGGGGAGGGGCGCGAGCGTGACTGGGGGGGAGGGGCGCGAGCGTGACTGGGGGGGAGGGGCGCGAGCGTGACTGGGGGGGAGGGGCGCGAGCGTGACTGGGGGGGAGGGGCGCGAGCGTGACTGGGGGGGAGGGGCGCGAGCGTGACTGGGGGGGAGGGGCGCGAGCGTGACTGGGGGGGAGGGGCGCGAGCGTGACTGGGGGGGAGGGGCGCGAGCGTGACTGGGGGGGAGGGGCGCGAGCGTGACTGGGGGGGAGGGGCGCGAGCGTGACTGGGGGGAGGGGCGCGAGCGTGACTGGGGGGAGGGGCGCGAGCGTGACTGGGGGGGAGGGGCGCGAGCGTGACTGGGGGGGAGGGGCGCGAGCGTGACTGGGGGGGGAGGGGCGCGAGCGTGACTGGGGGGGGAGGGGCGCGAGCGTGACTGGGGGGGAGGGGCGCGAGCGTGACTGGGGGGGAGGGGCGCGAGCGTGACTGGAGGGGAGGGGCGCGAGCGTGACTGGGGGGGAGGGGCGCGAGCGTGACTGGGGGGGAGGGGCGCGAGCGTGACTGGGGGGGAGGGGCGCGAGCGTGACTGGGGGGGAGGGGCGCGAGCGTGACTGGGGGGGAGGGGCGCGAGCGTGACTGGGGGGGAGGGGCGCGAGCGTGACTGGGGGGGAGGGGCGCGAGCGTGACTGGGGGGGAGGGGCGCGAGCGTGACTGGGGGGGAGGGGCGCGAGCGTGACTGGGGGGGAGGGGCGCGAGCGTGACTGGGGGGGGAGGGGCGCGAGCGTGACTGGGGGGGGCGCGAGCGTGACTGGGGGGGGGCGCGAGCGTGACTGGGGGGGGCGCGAGCGTGACTGGGGGGGGGGCGCGAGCGTGACTGGGGGGGGGCGCGAGCGTGACTGGGGGGGGGGCGCGAGCGTGACTGGGGGGGGGGCGCGAGCGTGACTGGGGGGGGCGCGAGCGTGACTGGGGGGGGCGCGAGCGTGACTGGGGGGGGCGCGAGCGTGACTGGGGGGGGCGCGAGCGTGACTGGGGGGGCGCGAGCGTGACTGGGGGGGGCGCGAGCGTGACTGGGGGGGGCGCGAGCGTGACTGGGGGGGGCGCGAGCGTGACTGGGGGGGGCGCGAGCGTGACTGGGGGGGGCGCGAGCGTGACTGGGGGGGGCGCGAGCGTGACTGGGGGGGGCGCGAGCGTGACTGGGGGGGGCGCGAGCGTGACTGGGGGGGGCGCGAGCGTGACTGGGGGGGGGCGCGAGCGTGACTGGGGGGGGGCGCGAGCGTGACTGGGGGGGGCGCGAGCGTGACTGGGGGGGGGCGCGAGCGTGACTGGGGGGGGGCGCGAGCGTGACTGGGGGGGGGGGCGCGAGCGTGACTGGGGGGGGGGCGCGAGCGTGACTGGGGGGGGGCGCGAGCGTGACTGGGGGGGGGCGCGAGCGTGACTGGGGGGGGGCGCGAGCGTGACTGGGGGGGGGGCGCGAGCGTGACTGGGGGGGGGCGCGAGCGTGACTGGGGGGGGGCGCGAGCGTGACTGGGGGGGGGCGCGAGCGTGACTGGGGGGGGGCGCGAGCGTGACTGGGGGGGGGCGCGAGCGTGACTGGGGGGGGCGCGAGCGTGACTGGGGGGGGGCTCGAGCGTGACTGGGGGGGGCGCGAGCGTGACTGGGGGGGAGGGGCGCGAGCGTGACTGGGGGGGAGGGGCGCGAGCGTGACTGGGGGGGAGGGGCGCGAGCGTGACTGGGGGGGAGGGGCGCGAGCGTGACTGGTGGGGGAGGGGCGCGAGCGTGACTGGTGGGGGAGGGGCGCGAGCGTGACTGGGGGTGGGGGCGCGAGCGTGACTGGGGGGGGGTCGCGAGCGTGACTGGGGGGGGAGGCGCGAGCGTGACTGGGGGGGGAGGCGCGAGCGTGACTGGGGGGGGGGGGCGCGATCGTGACTGGGGTGGGGGGCAGCAAAGGTTGAGCCTGCCCATCAAGAGATCCCACTAAACAATCCTGAGCACAGATCTGACATTGAACACGAGCGCCCATTGACAATTAAAAGAACTGCATTTCCCCAATCTACTCTCCTTCTCTCCTGAAGGCCACGAATCTTGTGGGGAATCTTTTTCCATGTCATTCCAGAGACCGTTCTTCCTGCAAGTGACAGCAGTCTATTCAGCTAAGGAGAATATCACATTCTTGCCCAGTCTTGTCCTCACCCAGTATCCACAGTGACAAACGCCACCCTGGCTGAGGTCGGATACATGCTCAACAGCTTAGACGCTGAGAGGCTATTGCCCCTTGGCTGGAGAGTCTGGAAGTAAGGATCACAGTCTCAGGATAAGGGGGCAGCCATTTCAGACTGAGAGAAGGAGAAACCTCTTTACTCAGTGGGTTGTAAATCTTGGAATTCTCTACCCCAGAGAGCTGTGGTGCTCAGTCATTGAGTATATTCAAGTCTGAGATAGATAGATTTTTGAAGTCTAAGGGAATCAAGGGTAATGGGGAGCGAGCGGGAAAGTGGAGTTGAGGTCGAAGATCAGCCATGATCTTATTGAATGGTGGAGCAGGCTCAAGGGGCCGAATGGCTGACTCCTGCTCCTAATTCTTATGTTCTTATGAGGGGAGGGCATTGGGGGGGGGGAGGTGGGGAAGGAGGGGGCGGGGGGGAGGAAGGAGGGGGCGGGGGGAGGAGGGTGAGGGGAGCAGGAGGGGGCGGGGGGGGAGCAGGAGGAGGCGGGGGGGGGAAAAGGAGGGTGAGGGGAGCAGGAGTGGAAGGAGGGTGAGGGGAGCAGGAGGGGGCGGGGGGGAGCAGGAGGGGGGCGGGGGGGGGAAAAGGAGGGTGAGGGGAGCAGGAGGGGAAGGAGGGTGAGGGGAGCAGGAGGGGGCGGGGGGGAGCAGGAGGGGGGCGGGGGGGAGCAGGAGGGGGCGGGGGGGAGCAGGAGGGTGAGGGGAGGGGGAAAGGAGGGTGAGGGGAGGGGGAAAGGAGGGTGAGGGGAGGGGGAAAGGAGGGGGCGGGGTGGGGAAAGGAGGGGGCGGGGTGGGGAAAGGAGGGGGAGGAAGAGGAGGGGGTGGGAAAAGTTGGAAAGAGGGGAAGGAGGTGGAGGGTTGGGGGGACGAGGGGGAGGGGGGAGCACCTGGGTTCGGCCCATTTGAGTTCAGCATTTACAACATTACAAACGGATAGCGGTTGGTTGCCGCGATGGTCACTGTAGAGTCTTCCCTAAATATAGGCCAAAAGGTTCACCTCATCTGTCCCAAACACACCCTTTAATCTTGAAATGTCGATGGTAAATTGAGTTAAAGCTACTTGAAGAGGAAGCCTGGGTTAATCACTTGCCAGGGTCAAGGAATTATTTGAGGAGTTCAGAATGAAACCCATTCTTATTCCCAACGCTGTAAATCTCTGTGATTATCTTCCTTTTCTGACAACTCAGATCCCATTTGCTCTAAAACATAGATTATAATATATCCCAGAACGTGATTATTTTCACTACTGCTGTGTGAGGCTCACGGTCTGTGATACGCTGAATAGCACTGGCAGCTTCGTTGAAAGGAAATATTTGACAGAACATTGTTCAATCTCCAGTGAAGCTTAGCAGGAGCAGGTTATGGAGGCCACGAGAGGTTATGCTGGGAATGGTTAAGTACGCTCAGAACAAAACTCCCCTGCTCTTCTTCGAAATAGTGCCATGGGATCTTTTACGTCCACCTGAGAGAGCAGACGGGGCCTCAGTTTAACGTCTCATCCGAAAGACGGCACCTCCGACAGTGCAGCGCTCCCTCAGCACTGCACTGGAGTGTCAACCTAGTGCTCAAGTTCCTGGAGTGGGACTTGAACCCACAACCTTCTGACTCATGAGGCGAGTGTGCTGCCCACTGAGCCACAGCGGACACTAGAGAGAGGGAAGCTGGAAGTTGTCAGATGATGGACGTCACGTGTCCCCAAGATCACCACCCACCCCCGGGTCTGTTGCGCGAGTCCCTGGATGGAGACTTGACCCCACAACCTTCTGTCTGGTCCTCCACCTGCGAGTAATCAGATTTTGAATCACTGCAAGTGACTTAATAAACTATACTGAACCATTCACTAATTTCATTGGTCTAAACAATTCAGTTTCTTAGTAAATTAAATATTTTAATATTTGAAAACTTTGAAAAGGTGACTACAAAAAGAACAAGCTTAATTTGAAGCCTCCTCGAAGGGCCGCAAAGGGGCACAATTAGCGCAAACCTGCCATGCAGCAGGTGGTGGAAGGGATTTATTTTGAGACGATAAGCAAGGTGATGGGTTTCAGTGAGTCAGCCCAATGGAGCAGAAAATATTCACCATTTGGAAACAACCATTGGCAGGGGTGGGGGGGGGCAGGGGCATTCATCCTTCCTCCAACAGGCTCTTTGGGAAAAGATGAACCTTATCCAGTTGGCAAAACCACCCCAATTGCTGCCTATTTACTTCGCTGGCACAGGATACCTTATCGTGTGTTTCTGCGGGGTCACTGCTTCTGCCTAACTCCTCGCAGTCAGGATTCGTGCGACATACATAACTCAGAATCTGGAACTTAAAGATAGACTGTTCATTTATATAGCGCCTGTCATGACCACCAGATGTCCCAAAGGAGCTTTACAGCCAATGAAGTACTTTTGAAATGCAGTCACTCTTGCAATGTGGGAAACGCAGCAGCCAATTTGCACACAGCAAGCTCCCATAAACAACAATGTGATAATGACCAGATAATCTGTTTTTTGTGTGTCAGCTGGGTAGCACCCTCGCCTCTGAGTCAGAAGGTTGTGGGTTCATGTCCCACTCCAGGGACTTGAGCACTAGACTGACACTCCAGTGCAGTGCTGAGGGAGTGCCGCACTGTCGGAGGTGCCGTCTTTCGGATGAGACGTTAAGAGGCCCCGTCTGCTCTCAGGTGGATGTAAAAGATCCCATGATACTATTTTGAAGAAGACAGGGAAGTTATCCCCAGTGTCCTGGGCTAATATTCATCCCTCAATCAACATCACAAAAAACAGATTATCTGGTCATTATCACATTGCTGTTTGTGGCAGCTTGCTGTGCGCTAATTGGCTGCTGGGTTTCCTACAGTGACTACATTTCAAAAGTACTTCATTGGCTGTAAAAAGGGCTTTGGGACGTTCGGTAGTCATGAAAGGCGCTATATAAATGCAAGTCTTTCTTTTTCTTTTAATGATGTTGGTTGAGGGGCAAATATTGGCCAGGACAGGAGAAGCGAAACGGATATGCAGAAGAAAAGGCATTGATTAGCCCGACAATACAGCACCTTCAAGAGTTTTTCTGTGTTGCAACGTGAGGAGAATAATAATTAGCCGCCTGTCTGTTAGGTTACTCTACCTATACGGTAACCTCTTCCCAACAGCTGCTATCAAACTTGCTTGACATATGGGAATTGCAAGCTATTTTTTGACGGATGTTTCAACGCTTTGTATTTCTTTAGAACATAAGAACATAAGAAATAGGAGCAGGAGTAGGCCATACAGCCCCTCGAGCCTAGTCTGCCATTCAATAAGATCATGGCTGATCCGATCATGGACTCAGCTCCACTTCCCTGCCCGCTCCCCATAACCTCTTATCGCCTTATCGTTTAAGAAACTGTCTATTTCTGTCTTAAATTTATTCAATGTCCCAGCTTCCACAGCTCTTGGAGGCAGTGAATTCAACAGATTTACAACCCTCAGAGAAGAAATTTCTCATCTCTGTTTTAAAGATCATGCCCTCTAGTTCTAAGATCATGCCCTCTAGTTCTAGTCTCCCCCATCAGTGGAAACATCCTCTCTGCATTCACCTAGTGAAGCCCCCTCATAATCTTATATGTTTCGATAAGATCACCTCTCATTCTTCTGAATTCTAATGAGTAGAGGCCCAACCTACTCAATCTTTCCTCATATGTCAGGCCCCTCATCCCCGGAATCAACCTAGTGAACCTTCTCTGAACTGCCTCCAAAGCAAGTATATCCTTTCGTAAATATGGAAACCAAAACTGAACACAGTATTCCAGGTGTGGCAAGACTGCCCTGCTTTTATACTCCATCCCCTTTGCAATAAAGGCCAAGATATCATTGGCCTACCTGATCACTTGCTGTACCTGCTTACTATCCTTTTGTGGTTCATGCACAAGTACCCCCAGGGTCCCGCTGTACTGCGGCACTTTGCAATCTTTCTCCATTTAAATAATAACTTGCTCTTTGATTTTTTTTCTGCCAAAGTGCATGACCTCACACTTTTCAACATTATACTCCACCTGCCAAATTTTTGCCCACTCACTTAGCCTGTCCAAGTCCTTTTGCAGATTTTGTGTGTCCACCTCACACGTTTCGTTGCCTCCCATCTTTGTATCGTCAGCAAACTTGGCTACGTTACACTCAGTCCCTTCTTCCAAGTCGTTAATATAGATTATAAATAGTTGGGGTCCCAGCACCGATTCCTGCGGCACCCCACTAGTTACTAGCCAACCAGAGAATGAACCATTTATCCCAACTCTCTGTTCTCTGTTAGTTAGCCAATCCTCTATCCATGCTAATATATTACCCCCAACCCCATGAACTTTTATCTTGTGCAGTAACCTTTTATGTGGCACCTTGTCAAATGCCTTCTGGAAGTCCAAATACACCACATCCACTGGGTTCCCTTTATCCACCCTGTTCGTTACATCCTTGAAGAACTCCAGCAAATTTGTCAAACATGACTTCCCCTTCATACTGACTCTGCCTGACCGAATTTTGCTTTTCCAAATGTCCTGCTACTGCTTCTTTAATAATGGACTCCAACATTTTCCCAACCACAGATGTTAGGCTACCCTTTCGTAATCATTACTCGTCACGGCTGGGGAATAAATCTATTTGCTTCTGTAGTTTGTTTAAACTGAAACCGAGGCTGAATGGCTAATGCAAGAATTATGGGTAGGATAAAATGTAGCATCATGGGTAAATAAAGTTAGCCTTTCTGAAATGCTTGACTCTAGGCAAAACTTCCTTCAGCAAGCAAACAGCAATCAGAGGTTTTGCACTTTACTAGCCACCAGGAAAGTATTCCGTTAGAGACATGTGTAATGAAAGATAGATGACCACTGTAACCTTACACAATTTTATTTTTATTCACTGGATGTGGGCGTCACTGGCAAGGCTGGCATTTATTGCCCATCCCTAATTGCCCTTGAGAAGGTGGTGGTGAACCACCTTCTTGATTATATCGGAGTGGCTCGCTGGGCCATTTCAGGGGGCAGTTAAACGTCAACCACACTGCTGTGGGTCTGGAGTCACATATAGGCCAGACCGGGTAAGGGCGGCAGATTTCCTTCCCTAAAGGGCATTAGTGAACCAGATGGGTTTTTATGACAATCCGGTAGTTTCATGGTCACCATTACTGACACTAACTTTTTATTCCAGGTTTATTTTTAATTGAATTTAAATTCCCCAGCTGCCCTACTGGAGCCCCATCTCCAGTAACATAACCACCATGTTACCGTTCCCGTATGGGGGCAGGATATCGAGGAGGTCAGAGTCCCTATAGAATGTTGATGTTCAGCAATCTGTTCCATAACCCAAGGGTCATAAAAGGTCCAACAAAAGTTAAACTTAAGGACCCACGGGCCACAAGCTGAAACTTAGACCTGAGCGAGTTGTAGAAGTCACAAATGCAACCAGTACATGGCGCGTGAAACAGGCGTATAAAGAAGGGTCACAAACTCATGAAATCTGTCACTTTGGGAGAACAGGAGAAGCATCCAATCCCGACAGAGTGTCCAGAGCGTAGCGATGCAGTCCACTGCTTAATTCCGGCTTGTATTAGAATAGGTCTGATAGACTCTTACACTGTCCATTAAGTCTGCATGGACTTTTGACTAATAAAGTGATGGCCTGTAATTTGCGCTCCTGCGGCCACGTACGAGGTGCACACCCACCCGTCGGGGGCTGCGCAAGCTCCGGGTTTTCACACTCGAAGTGCATGCGCGAAAACCCGGGACTTGCAATCTGTCAAGGATTTTCTTGACAGATGCAGCGCATCCCTGGGAGAAGGGCCTCCGCGAATGCCTGTGAAATTCTTACGCCTGGTAAAAGCAGTGTAAGAGTTTAAAAAACATAAAAATAATTTATTGGATTTTCATTTGGGGATCGATACAGGACCATGGGGAGAGAGTGGGCCTGTGGGATTAGTTTGGGATTGATACAGGGCCACGGGGAGAGAGCGGGCCTGTGGGATTAGTTTGGGATTGATACAGGACCACGGGGAGAGAGCGGGCCTGTGGGATTAGTTTGGGATTGATACAGGGCCACGGGGAGAGAGCGGGCCTGTGGGATTAGTTTGGAATTGATACAGGATCACGGGGAGAGAGCGGGGCTGTGGGATTAGTTTGGGATTGATACAGGGCTATGGGGAGAGAGCGGGGCAGTGGGATTGATACAGGGTTATGGGGAGAGAGCAGGGCAGTGGAATTAGTTTGGGATTGATACAGGGTTATGGGGAGAAAGCGGGGCAGAATTAATACTTTTAGATTGCGCAGGAGCTATCCTGCAGACACACAGTGGGCTCCTCCTGTCCCATCAACCTGCGTAGTTACCAATTACTTTAGGTGCAGTTCCTAGCTGCTGAATGAAATGGACCTCTTGGTTTGCCTCGACATTACCAGCCTGAACCACCCGAGGACATGTATTTCTTGGCTCCAACGAATGCACAGTGACTGAAAGTATTTAGAACTGAGCATCTGATTGTTACACAGACGATCATGCGAAGTCAAGCAATCAGTCACTGCTCCCCCATTAGCTTACACTTGACTGTCACATTTTGAAGCGATGTTAGGATAATCAGTAAAAGCTTCACTTCACAGCGTCTCAGCTCCAGGGATCATACTTTTCCACTTTGGCACCATTGTGTAATGTGAAGACCTGAATTCTCAGCCCCGCAGTGCAGCCTCGAGTGAGCCAACAGGTCTGTGCATGGAGATATTTGGTCACTCAACGACTTGGGTTAGTGGGCACAGCTAATGTATCGTGGAGCAAACAAATGGCAAATCAATTAGCAAAAGTGATAAAGAGCATTAATGCAAGAAAACACAGTTCCATTTAAAGAAAGAAAGACTTGGATTTATATAGCGCCTTTCACGACCACCTGTTGTCTCAAAGCGCTTCATAGCCAATGAAGTACTTTTTGGAGTGTAGTCACTGTTGTAATGCGTGAATCGCGGCAGCCAATTTACGCACAGCAACCTCCCACAAACCGCAACATGATAAGATAATGGCCAGATAATGTGTTTTATTTTGTTATGTTGATTGAGGGATAAATACACCGGGGATAACTCCCATGCTTGTCTTCAAAATAGTGCCATGGGATCTTTCACGTCCACCTGAGAGCAGACGGGGCCTCGGTTTAACGTCTCATCCAAAAGACAGCACCTCCGACGGTGCAGCACTCCCTCAGCATTGCACTGGGAGGGTCAGCCTATATTTATGTGCTCAAGTCCCTGGTCCTCAAGTGAGACTTGAACCCACAACTTTCTGTCTCAGAGGCGAGAGTGCTGCCCACTGAGCCACCAGCTGGCTCCAGAGTTGCCAACTTAGGTTTTCATACAGCCTTTAGAAACAGAACTCCCAATGAGTGAAGGTTGCTTGTGAATGCTTGGCACACTGGTACCACACTGCAGTATGTGCTGTTTGGACACAGACAGCATGTTCTACCCTAATATTGTCCAGCAACAGAATGCTGAGGCTCTGCTTGGAGTGTGGAAAGAAAAAGTATTTCTTGTTCCTGGACTCAGTCCAAAGCCTTGCAGACCATAGTTTGGTGAGAATGGCTTACTCAATTATCAGCAGAGTCCGTCCGGTGCAATACAAGAGGGGAAAGCATTTCTGGGCTGTGGGGAAAGAGCAGGGAGTGGGACTAATTGGATCGCTCTTTCAAAGAGCCGGCACAGGCACGATGGGCTGAATGGCCTGGGTTCCTATGTTCCTTCTGTGCTATAAGATGTTATGGGGCTGAAATTGCCCCTTCCAATAAGGCCGCTGGTTGCCTGAAACATAGAAACATAGAAAATAGGTGCAGTAGGCCATTTGGCCCTTCGAGCCTGCACCGCCATTCAATAAGATCATGGCTGATCATTCCTTCAATACCCCTTTCCTGCTTTCTCTCCATACCCCTTGATCCCCTTTACCAAGGGTCATATCTAACTCCCTCTTGAATATATCCAATGAATTGGCATCAACAACTCTCTGCAGCAGGGAATTCCACAGGTCAACAACTCTCTGAGTGAAGAAGTTTCTCCTCATCTCAGTCCTAAATGGCTTACCCCTTATCCTAAGACTATGTCCCCTGGTTCTGGACTTCCCCAACATCGAGAACATTCTTCCCGCATCTAACCTGTCCAGTCCCGTCAGGATCTTGTATGTTTCTATGAGATCCCCTCTCATCCTTCTAAACGCCAGTGAATAAAGGCCCAGTTGATCCAGTCTCTCCTCATATGACAGCCCAGCCATCCCGGGAATCAGTCTGGTGAACCTTCGCTGCACTCCCTCAATAGCAAGAACATCCTTCCTCAGACTAGACCACCAAAACTGAACACAATATTCCAGGTGAGGCCTCACTAAGGCCCTGTACAACTGCAGTAAGACCTCCCTGCTCCTATATTCAAAAGCGGCAGCCACGGGGCGGCACGGAATGGCCGGCGAATCTCCGCGGAGGGGCCGCCATTTTGGAAATTGCCCTCGTTTACTTTTGGGACCGCTCGCCTGGTTTCCCGCCACGGCGTGCACGCGGCAACCCCTTACTGACTGGTGGGGACCCCCTCGCGAAATTGCCCCTTTCCCGGAATTGCCCCGCGGGAGCGGCTCGACTGTCGGTCGGTGCTTTTGCTGCCGGTACGCTCTCTGTGGCTTGTTGACAAGGCCGCTCTTAAAGGGGAAGGCGCACTGCCGCGGCCACCATCTTATTTTTTAGATGACTACCAGGTCATGCCGACAATTATGGCCGCGGGTTCGGCCGGGCAGCCAACAGGCATCCAAGCACCCTCTCTTGGGAAACCCTCCCTGCAGGCCCAGTGTTTGCCACTAAGATGTCTGCAGAGATCCCAGCGGCCCTCCCCTTTAACTGAAGGGCAGAGACGTTGTGACGCGCGGCGCTTTGACTGAAAGCCTCAGCTTCTCCGCCCCGCCCCCAAAACAATCCCCGGCGTGCTGAATTTCGAGGGTCAGACGCCCCAGCGCACGGGGCCGCTAGAACACGCAGGAACCAGCAGGTGTGCCTCGTTTCGGCCCCAATCTGCAGGAAGACAGGTAGTGAACGGGTGGAGGCTGATTAGCGATCTTTAGCAGCGGATGTTGGAGCCACAAGTGACAGGTGATTGGTCCAGGTCATCCACTGTGCTTCTAGCTGGAGATGCATGTGTGTATTCTTCCTTATTAACAGGAAAAACAGTCCCCAGGATACAAGGCTGGGAATTAGCAGAACCCAGAGCCCAGTGAACAATCATTATTATACAACTTGCTGCATCAGATCTTATCTTATCTCATGGGGGGCAGGGGGGGGGGGAATGAAATTCAGCAACAGCTTGAAGTGTGGTCTTCTCTCTGCCAATCTTCTGTAACCCTCCCCTCCCAAGTGTGTTCATAATTGGAATTCTCTACCCCCAAAGGGCTGAGTCGTTGAGTATAGTCAAGGCAGAGACTGATAGATTTTGGGACTCTGGGGGAATCAAGGGATATGGGGATTGGGCAGGAAAGTGGAGTTGAGGTCGAAGATCAGCCATTATCTTATTAAATGGCAGAGCAGGCTCAAGGGGCCGAATGGCCAACCCCTGCTCCTACTGTGTTCTTGCTGGGAGGCTCTTTCAGGAGCAAAGGAGTCCTCCAACAGCACGTCCAAGTGGTCTTCCTTTATGCGTGATCGTAGACAGCGAGTGCCACCCGACTATTTGACACTGGGAGCTTCACAATGCTTGGTCCTCAGGCAACACCCACATGCGCTCATTTTCTGGCTGGGTGGGGATTAAATAGCTGATGATTTTTTTCCCCTCCCTTCACCAGGCTGGGATCGCCGAGGTTAATTGTCACGGCTCCCGCACAGCTGCACTAGCTGACCCAGCACAGGCCAGGGATCCCACCCTGCGGTATGCCACACATTTCAACACTGACTACACTTTAAAACAAAAAGTACTTCATTGGCTGTAAAGCACCTTGGGACATCCTGAGGTCATGAAAGGCGCTATAGAAATGCAAGTTCTTTCTTTCTGGTCTGCCCTACGTAAACTTGAGCTCATCCAAATCTCGGCTGCCTGTCCCCTAACTTGCACCAAGTCCCGCTCACCCATCACCCCTGTGCTCGCTGACCTACTTTGGCTCCCGGTTAAGCAACGCCTCGATTTCAAAATTCTCATCCTTGTTTTCAAATCCCTCCATGCCCTCGCCCCTCCCGATCTCTATAATCCCCTCCAGCCCCACAACTCCTCCAAGATATTTACACTCCTTAAATTCTGCCCTCTTGAGCATCCCTGATTATAATCGCTCCACCATTGGTGGCCATTCCTTCTGGTGCCTCGGCTCCAAGCTCTGGAACTCCCTCCCTAAACCTCTCCACCTCTCTACCTATCTTTCCTCCTTCAAGACGCTCCTTAAAACCTACCTCTTTGCCCAAGTTTTTGGTCACCTGCGCTAATTTCTTCTTATGCGGCTCGGTGTCAAATTTATTTTTTGTCTCATAATACTTCTGTGAATCGCCTTGGGACCTTTTACTAGATTAAAAGGTGCTATATGATTACGAATTGTTGTTATATGTGTCAGTATTGCATCACTCACCCGCTGAGGGACGGGACGTGGAATATTTTGTTTTGTGTTAGTTGCAAAATCGGGAAAATTTGCATTTAAAAAAATCGCGGCTGCCGCTTGGTACTATATTAAAGCTCACTGACGTCACTCTGCTAATCTGAATCATCTCATTGAGAGATCACTCCCTTTTTGTAAGGAATTAGCCTGAGGGGATAATAAATACTGATTGCATTTGAACATGATAGAAGTAAAGTATTGCCCCGTTGGGCTGGTAAAGTAACCGAGGCTGTGCAATAATGTGCAGTTAGAATGCACTTTCCATCATTTCAGTGGCCCAAGGCCTGATGGATTGATATTTAGCAAATTAGCTCTTTATTACTCAGAGAGTGTTACAGGGATGACAGATGCCTGATGTAGAGAACGCAATATCCAGTTTATGTGGGCGGAGGAACAGTTAATCCTTCCTGAAGACATTATTCTGTTGTTTAGCTTTTTCTTTTTAGTAAGATACCAATGACAACCAAGACAGGGGCCCTTTTGTTGCACAGCCCTGTGTATAATAACGTGATCTCGGGAGGATTCTCCTCAGGCAGCTGAGCATTTCTTCAAATAAGCACTATCGCTGGCGAGCCGCTTCTTCCCCAACAGCATCCTTCTGACAGGCAGCCGTGGCTTTTTATCTCTGTGTTTGGAAGTGTGTCGTTCCCTCCCCCCCCTGCCCCCTGACAGTTATACGGGTTTAGTTAAGCCCAGCCGTGCAGACGAGCCCCAGATTTAAACACTGGTCTGTGCAAAATGAGTTGATCTAAGCCCAAGGTGACAAATGGTGCAAATCTTTACAATTCTCTACCCCGGTGAGTACAGGCTCAGTCGATCCAGTCTCTCCTCATATGTCAGTCCTGCCATTCCGGGAATCAGTCTGGTGAATCTTCACTGTATTCCCTCAATAGCAAGAACATCCTTCTTCAGATTAGGAGACCAAAACGGAACACAATATTCCAGGTGAGGCCTCACCAAGGCCCTGTGCAACTGCAGTAAGACCTCCCTGCTCCTATACTCAAATCCCCTAGCTATGAAGGCCAACATACCATTTGCTGTCTTCACCACCTGCTCTACCTGCATGCCAACTTTCAATGACTGATGTACCATGACACCCAGGTCTCGTTGCACCTCCCCTTTTCTTAATCTGTCACCATTCAGATAATTTTCTGCCTTCGTGTTTTTGCCACCAAAGTGGATAACCTGACATTTATCCACATTATACTGCATCTGCCATGCATTTGCCCACTCACCTAACCTGATCAAGTTACCCTGCAGCCTCTTAGCATCCTCCTCACGGCTCACACTGCCATCCAGTTTAGTGTCATCTGCAAACTTGGAGATATTACACTCAATTCCTTCATCTAAATCATTGATGTATTTTGTAAATAGCTGGGGTCCCAGCACTGAGCCCTGTGGCACCCCACTAGTCATTGCCTGCCATTCTGAAAAGGACCCGTTTATTCTGACTCTCTACTTCCTGTCTGCCAACCAGTTCTCTATCCACGTCAGTACATTACCCCCAATACCATGTGTTTTAATTTTGCACACCAATCTCTTGTTTGGGACCTTGTCAAAAGCCTTTTGAATGTCCAAATACACCACATCCACTGGTTCTCCTTTGTCCATTCTACTAGTTACATCCTCAAAAAACTCTAGAAGATTCGCGGGACATAGGCAGCCGAGTTTTGGATCGCCTCTAGTTTACGTAGGGTAGAATGTGGGAGGCTAGCCAAGAGTGCGTTGGAATAGTCAAGTCTAGAGGTAACTAAGGAATATATTTATATATTTTGAACTTACCAACTGTGGTGGTGGCACAGGGTAAAAAAGTACAGGAAAGGTCAAGCATACAGAATTGAACACTGTACAGGGGGTCTCTGCTGATCTGGGACAAAATTATAATGGACTCGTCCTGTCTAAATTTGGGTAGAGGAACATAGGCATCTGGAGGTACAGATACACGGATCACAGAAAAGCAAAGAATGCACTAGATTTCATTTCTAGAGGAATAGAATTGAAAAGCAGAGAAGTTATGTTAAACATGTTTAGAACCCTGGTTAGACCACATACGGAGTACTGTGAACTGTTCTAGTCTCCATATTATAAAAATGACAGAGGCACCGGCAACGGTGCAAAAAAAAGCTTTACTGGAATGGTATCAGAACAGAAAGGTTGAACCGATTAGGAAAGATTGAACAGGCTGGAACGTATAGCTGTCAGCCGCAGCACTCTCGTCCCAATCCAGTGGAGTACAAAATCTAGGCCAACACTCCCAGTGCAGTGCTGAGGGTGTGCTGCACTGTCGGAGGTGCCGCCTTTCAGATGAGACGTTAAACCGAGGCCTCGTCTGCCCTTTCAGGTGGACTTAAAAGATCCCACGGCCACTATTTTGAAGAAGAACAGGGGAGTTATCCCCGGTGTACTGACTAATATTTATCCCTCAACCAACATCATTAAAAAAAATGATCTGGTCATTATCACATTGCTGTGTGTGGGAGCTTGCTGTGGGCAGATTGGCTGCCGCGTTTCCTACATTACAACAATGACTGAATGTCAAAAGTACTTCATTGGCTGTAAAGCGCTTTGAGACCTCCGGTGGTCATGAAAGGCGCTATATAAATGCAAGTCTTTCTTTTATATCCTTATGGTATCAGGATTCTCACTTTTGAGCAGGGGATTTTGTCAACCTGACTCCTTTCAGGCAGTCAATGCCAGCAGGGAACGAGGGCCTGTATCACTTTGCGAACTTCTCCAGCGTGTTGTTTCCACTCCGATGGGCGTCAGGTTTGCAAAGGCGGGGTTTGCATGCGTGCTCGATGCGGCAAGCAGCTTTCAACATTCCTGCTGTTCTGCCATGCTTCCAGACACAGCAACTACATCCTCACATATTCACGTTAATTAAACACCCCAGTGGAGCAGAATAAAAAACATAACCAGAAGGCGCTGGAATTGCACAGCAAGTCTTGGGCAGTCTCAAAGAGAAGAGAGGGATTAATACTTCAGGTGGCTTCCTTTCATCAGGACTTTACCCGTCTTTACTCTCTCGGATAGTGACTGACCCGCTGTGCACAACCACTGCTTCGCTCCAGAGTTCAGTTCGCCAGCATTCTTTTCTTATTAAATCTCGGCTGAGTAGAAATGTCTGCTGTGTCGTCTCCAGCTACAGGACAAATTCAAAATTCCTCCCCGCTGATGGCATTTCTAACTGACCCTACACCTGTACCTGTTTATAACCAAGAACCTGATCATTTGTAAGCGTGTGAGGGTGGTGAATCTTTGGAATTCTCTATCCCAGAGACCCGCTGAGGCATTGAGTATATTCAAAGCCGCGATCGCTAGATTGTTGGGCACTCAGGGAATCAAGGGATCGGGCGGGAATGTGGAGTTGAGGTAAAAATTCAGCCATGATCTTGTTGAATGCCTCTAGTGCAGCCTTTGGCCGCCTGAGGAAGAGAGTGTTAGAAGATCAGGCCCTCAAATCTGGCACCAAGCTCATGGTCTACAGGGCTGTAGAGCTACCCACCCTCCTGTATGGTTCAGAGATGTGGATCATGTATAGTAGACACCTCAAATCGCTGGAGAAATACCACCAATGATGTCTCCGCAAGATCCTGCAAATCTCCTGGGAGGATAGACGCACCAACGTTAGTGTCCTCGATCAGGCCAACATCCCCAGCATCGAAGCACTGACCACATTCCACCAGCTCAATTGGGCGGGCCACATTGTTCGCATGCCCGACACAAGACTCCCAAAGCAAGCGCTCTACTTGGAACTCCTACATGGTAAGCGAGCCTCAGGTGGGCAGAGGAAACATTGCAAGGACACCCTCAAAGCCTCCTTGATAAAATGCAACATCCTCACCGACACCTGGGAGTCCCTGGCCAAAGACCGCCCTAAGTGGAGGAAGAGCATCCGGGAGGGCACTGAGCACCTCAAGTCTTGTCGACGAGAGCATGCAGAAACCAAGCGCAGGCAGCTGAAGGAGCTTGCGGAAAACCAGACTCCCCACCCACCCTTTCCTTCAACCACTGTCTGTCCCACCTGTGACAGAGACTGTAATTCCCATATTGGACTGCACAGGCACCTGAGAACTCACTTTTAGAGTGGAAGCAAGAATGATGATGAAGAATGGCGGTGCAGGCTCGAGGATGCATAAGGACTGCTTCTATTTCTTATGTTGCGTCTTTGGCTGCAGTTTCCCTCTGTGCATTGGCACACTCGTCTGCCCATGTCCTAACTCACACCAAGGCCCACTCACCCATCACCCCCTGTGCTCGCTGCCCGTGTACCCCCCCACCACCCACCCCAGCCCGCCCGAGATATCTGCGCTCCTCCAATTCCGCCCTCTTGACTAACCCCAATTTTAATCGCTCCACCATTGGGGGCCGTGCCTTCAGCTGCCTAAGCTCTGGAACTCCCTCCCTAAACCTCTCCGCCTGTCTACCTCTCTTTCCTCCTTTAAGACGCTCCTTAAAACCTCCCTCTTTGACCAAGCTTTTGGTCATCTGCCCTAATTTCCCCTTATGCGGCTCAGTGTCAGATTTTGTTTGATAATCGCTCCTGTGAAGTGCCTTGGGACGTTTTGCTACGTTAAAGGCGCTATATAAATACAAGTTGTTGTACGGCATTTACAAAATAGCCAGCTGTGCCATTTAAATACAAACATTGAGCAATTTTTACAAACATTAAAAATTCACCAAAGGACCTCAACCCATTTGTGTTTTAGAACATATCGCTGCTTTGCATTTATTTGGGGAATTTGCTCATGATGTAGCAAAATATATTTTTAATAGGATCCTATCAACACTCTAAAAATAACATGTTAAACCTACTCTGAAGTGTCAGCGGTAGCAGATTGGCAGAAGAACCAAAAGCGTCATGGGGAAAAACGTTTTTACACAGCGAGTGGTTAGGATCTGGAATGCACAGCCTGAAAGGGTGGTGGAGGCAGGCTCAATCGTAGTTTTCACAAGGGAAGGGAAAACATTAGCAGGGCTACGGGGAAAGGGGGGGGGAGTGGGACTAGCTGAGGTGCTCTTGCAGAGAGCCGGCATGGGCTCGACGGGCAGAATGGCCTCCTTCTGCACTGTAACCGTTCTAAGTCTATCCCCCGAGTCCGACGTTTGTGGATTTAAGCCCCACTCCAGGAATGCACGTAATGCAGGCGTGTAGTATTGGGAGAAATGCAGTATTGCTGGACGTGCTGTCTTTCGGATAAGGTGTCAAACCCAGTCCCTATCGGCCTGGTGGGAATTAAACCAACATTTATCCCTCCACCACCAAATTGGCTGCCAATATTCCAACAGCAATCATTGGCTGAGGAGCATTTTGGGATGACCCGAGGACGTGAAAGGTATTAGCTAAACGCAGGCGCTTTCTGCTGTGAAGAAAGACTTGCATTTATATAGCGCCTTTCACGACCACTGGACGTCCCAAAGCGTTTTACAGCCAATGAAGTACTTTTGAAGTGTCGTCACTGTTGTAATGTAGGAAACGCGGCAGCCAATTTGCGCACAGCAAGCTCCCACAAACAGTAAAGTGATGATAAATAGATAATCTGTTTTAGTGGAGTTGATTGAGGGATAAATATTGGCCTCAGGACACTGGGGATAACTCCCCTGCTCTTCTTTAAAATAGCACCCTGGGATCTTTTACGTCCACCTGAGAGAGCGGGCGGGGCCTCAATTTAACGTCTCATCTGAAAGACGGCACCTCCAACAGTTCAGCGCCCCCTCAGCCCTGCACTGGGAATGTCAGCCTGGAGTGGGACTCAAACCCACAACCTTCTGATTCAGAGGCAAGCGTGCTGCCCACTGAGCCACATCTGACACCTGATGAACACAGTTAGAGGTGTGCTTGTAGCTCAGCTCGACAAAAGCACGGTAAAACTGGGGGCATGCTGTGGGTATTGTCCTGCGATGTAGCGCACTGCACTTCCTGCCCCAATGCACTCCCCCTTTTCACCCCGTTAGTCCTGCCCCTGAATTAGGGGCACTATAGGAACAGGAAAGGGCCCTTTAGCCTCTCGAGGCCATTCTGCTAGTCAATTAGTTCGTGGCTGATCGGATTCTGACTCATTATTTGGTGCATTTGCCAGTATTTGAGTTGACAATGAAGGTGGGCGTTGCAATTTGGGGGATTAACAGGATCTGCTCACTTTGAAAACCTACCTCTCGCCCATTGGAAATTGATGATTTTTCTTTAGATTTAAAACTAGTTTCATTCTGCAGCATATAATCCATTGCTGCGGGGGAATTACTGAACAAAAAATAGGGATTTCAAACAATTCCAGTCAAAACTGTTATCAGCAAATTTAGAATTGAAAGAAAGAAGACTTGCATTGATATAGCGCCTTTCATGACCACTGGACGTCTCAAAGCACTTTACAGCCAATGAAGTGCTTTTTGGAGTGTAGTCACTGTTGCAATGTGGAAAACGAGGCAGCCAATTTGTACACAGCAAGCTCCCACAAACAGCAATGTGATAATGACCAGATAATCTCTTTTTTTTGTTAATGTTGATTGAGGAATAACTATTGGCCAGGACACCGGGGATAACTCCCCTGCTCTTCTTCGAAATAGTGCCATGGGATCTTTTATGTCCACCTGAGAGAGAGAACAGATGGGACCTCGGTTTAACGTCTCATCCGAAAGACGGCACCTCCAACAGTGCAGCACTCCCTCAGCACTGGACTGGTGTGTCAGCCCAGATTTTTGTGCTCAAGTCTCTGGAGTGGGACTTGAACCGAGAACCTTCTGACTCAGAGGTGAGGATGCTACCCACTGAGCACTGGCTGATACACATTTTTGAAAGATCTGTCCAAATGCTGTTCCCAATGGCACTCAACCCCATCCAACCCCCCTCCCCATGTTCCAATAGACACTTTACGCTCTCCAATCCCCCTCAGCCAATGTTGCCATTTTATCCCTTCTCTCCTCCTTCATTCAAGCCGTCACTTTTCTCACTCTCCAGTTCACGTTGATATTCTCTCCTTTGCCCCTCCCCCACCTCGACTTCAAAGTGCTGGAGAAGTACCACCAACGCTGCCACCACAAAACACCGCAAATTCATTGGCAGGATAGGGCCACCAACATCAGCATCCTCTCTCAGGCCAAGATCCCCAGGCATTGACCACACTCGACCAGCTCTGCTGGGCAGGCCACACTGTCCGTATGCCCGACACAAGACACCCAAAGCAAGTACTACTCGGAGCTCCGACACAGCAAGCAAGTCCCAGGTGGGCAGAGGAAACGTTTCAAGTACACCCTCAAATCCTCCTTGATAAAATGCAACATCCCCACCAACATCTGGGAGTCTCTGGCCAACGACCGCCCTAAGTGGAGGAAGAGCATCCGGGAGGGCGCCGAACACCTCGAGTCTCTTCGCCGGGAGCAAGCGGAAGCCAAGCGCAAACAGCGGCAGGAGCGCACGACAACCCAAGCACCCCACCCACCTGTCCCTCCAACCACCGTCTGCCCCACCTGTGACAGAGTCTGTAGGTCCCGCATTGGTCTCATCAGTCACCTTAGAACTCATTAGTGTGGAAGCAAATCTTCCTCTACTCCGGGGGACTGCGTAAACAGAGGAGATTCTTACTGCCATTCTCTTTACCACCAGCATCATGCAGGCTGGGACATTGAATAAATTTAAGACAGAAATAGACGGTTTCTTAAACGATAAAGGGATAAAGGGGTTATGGGGAGCGGACGGGGAAGTGGGGCTGAGTCCATGATCAGATCACCACGATCTTATTGAATGGCGGAGCAGGCTCAAGGAGCCGTATGGCCTACTCCTGGCTCCTATTTCTTATGTTCTTATGTTCTTATAACCCCCGCTGTCCAAACCATGGTTTGGTCACTCCTCCCTCCACACGGTCAGCTGTTCCTGGGTTCTGTCCCGCCCTACCCTACCCGCGCCCCCCCACATCACCCCTCGTTACTCTCTCTCCGCCCCCCGCCTTGTGCCTACTTTCTCCCCACTTGCTCTAAACCTCCAGGTTGCCCCCAGTTTCTCCCCTCTCACTTTAACCCCCCCAGAATCCACCCGAGTATCTCTTATTTCGCTTCACGTACACCCCGCCACCCCCAAGCCCACAGTGCTGTCCCTAGATTCTCTCCTCTAACCCAGTAGCCATTGTGGATCGGCGAGCACAGGGGGGTGATGGGTGAGCGGGACTTGCTGCGAGTTAGGACATGGGCAGCAGAGTTTTGGATGAGCTCAAGTTTACGCAGTGGGGGGCCTGCAGAATGGCTCATTCTGGGAATGCCCGAGCTATTGTTGGGCTGGTCCTGTCCAATGGTCCCTCTCATTTGTTTTTGGCCCACCCTTTAACGGGGTTTTTCTATTTAAAAAACAGCTGACGGGGGCCTGCAGAGCGCTGTGTGGCTGTGCAGCTTAAAGGGAACATTGCACATGTCCATTCCGACTCTCCAGCACCACCCCCCACCATTAGTCTCCCTGCCCGCTGCTCTCGGTTGGGATGACAATAAGCGGGTCAGTAAACACGCACTAAAATCACATCTCCCCATGCTCTGGGCAGCTATTGTAACTTTTCTTTCTTCTGCATGGTAGTTTCAAAGCAAATCAAACATCCATATCCAATTTGGATATCCAGGCCAAAGCTTCCTGTGTAACAGCGTGGATATCCTGCAGGCTGCCTGCGAATTCCCTCTGAGGGCAGTGCTCGATGATGTGCCCCAGGGTCTGATTAGGAGCTCCACAGTCACATGATGGGGAGGCTTTAATCTTCCACCAATGGAGAAGGTGGCAGCATCGACCGTGACCGGTTCCAAGGCGGTTGATGGTTGTCCACTGTTTGCAAGGAAGGTTTGATCCTTCCGGTTTGTACTGTGGGCTCCTCGATAAGGAATCCATTCCGTATGTCGCAGTTCTTCCAAGCATTTCGCCGTCGGTCAAAGAGGCTGAGGGGAGATCGCTGAAGGGCTTCGCGACGGTCCAGATGGCAGTCTAGATTTGAGACGGGTCGGTGGCCTGAATCGGCATGTCTGTGTTGGTGTAGCGGTTGTATTCTCAGGAGACTGCATATTCACGGCGTAGGTGTGGTGGAGCGATGGTTGATAGGGTGCCTTATGTGTGGGCCACAGATCTTTTGTTTGGTGTGGGTAGTTGGGTGGCTGATTGCTTTATACAGGAGAATATTTGCTAATGTATCATGTTGTATAAACCAGGAGGTAATCCTGCGCTGTGAACAGCTGAGATACATGAAGCTGTGTTGTTCTATTCTTCGACTGACATAACCAGGCCCCCTGTCCGTCAGTTTCACTGGCCCCTGTATGGGGCTGAATTCAAACACTCAGTTGTTTGAAGGTGCAGCTCGCAAACAATTGAGAAAGCCAGCGCTATAATTACACAGGCCCGTCAGTCCAAAAACTGCAGAGCAATTACCAACCAAACAGGCAACAGGGGAAAAAAATACCCCACGGCGCTATTCGAAGAGAAGCAGGGTTCGCCTGTTCAATATCTGTCCCGCAACCACCAGCACTAACACAGTTTATCTGCTCATTTATTTCATTGCTGTTTGTGGGAGCTTGCTGTGCGCAAATTGGCTGCTGCGTTTCCCACATTACAACACCTCAAAAGTACTTCAGGGCGTCCCAATGTGTGCTGCAGCCAATGAAGTTGTGAAAGGCGCTATATAAATACAAGTCTTTCTTTGATCCTCAGTAGCAGTGTCGGGAACTCTTTGGTCTGTTGCTGTCTCTCCCCAGACACCCCTCTACCTCACTCATTGCCTAATGTCAATTCAAAAACATTGCTTGCCCAAAGATTCCAGCTGCAATGCAGCTACAAAGCCAGCAAATTAGCTAATTAGGAAGGCAAATGGAATGTTGGCCTTTTTTGCAAGGTAAATGGAGTATAAAAGCAGGGAAGTCTTGCTACAACTGTACAGTGCATTGGTGAGACCATACCTGGAATGCTGCATACAGTTTTGGTCTCCTTATTTAAGGAAGGATATACTTGCATTGGAGGCAGTTCAGAGAAGATTCACGAGATCAATTCCTGAAATGAAGGGGTTGTCTTATGAAGAAAGGTTGAGCAGGTTGGGCCTATACTCATTGGAGTTTAGAAGTATGAGAGGTGATCTTATTGAAACAAATAAAATTCTGAGGGGGCTGGACAGGGTAGATGCAAGAGAGGATGTTTCCCCTCTTGGGGGAAGCTAGAACTAGGGGGCATAGTTTCAGAATAAGGGGTCGCCCATTTAAAACTGAGATGAGGAGGAATTTCTTCTCTCGGAGGGTCGTGAATCTTTGGAATTCTCTGCCACAGAGAGCTGTGGAGGCTGGGTCATTGAATATATTTAAGGTGGAAATAGACAGTTAAGGGGAGTGGGCAGGGAAGTGGAGCTGAGTCCATGATTGGATCAGCCATGATCGTATTAAATGGCGAAGCAGGCTTGAGGGGCCAAATGGCCTACTCCTGCTCCTATTTCTTGTGTTCTTATGTAAAGCCAGTGGATGTGCACATAGCCTGGTCATTGAAAGAAGCTCATGGTCTACAGGGCTGTAGTGATACCCGCCCTCCTGTACAGCTCAGAGATGTGGACCATGTACCTCAAGTCGCTGGAGAAATATCTCCAACGATGCTTCTGCAGGATCCCACAAATCCCCTGGGAGACAGACGCAACAACATTAGCATCCTTGACCAGGCCAACATCCCCGCATTGAAGCACTGACCACACTTGATCAGCTCTGCTGGGCAGGCCACACTGTTCGCATGCCAGACACGAGACTCCCAAAGCAAGTGCTCTACTCGGAACTCCTTCACGGCAAACAAGCCAAAGGTGGGCAGAGGAAACATTACAGGGACACCCTCAAAGCCTCCCTGAAAAAGTGCGACATCACCACCGACACCTGGGAATCCCTGGCCAAAGACCGCCCTAAGTGCAGGAAGTGCATCCGGGAGGGCACTGAGCCCCTCGAGTCTCGTCGCCGAGAGCATGCAGAAACCAAGCGCAGGCAGCGGAAAGAGCGTGCGGCAAACCTGTCACACCCTCCCTTACCCTCAACGACTACCTGTCCCACCTGTGACAGGGACTGTGGCTCTCGTATTGGACTGTTCAGCCACCTGAGAACTCATTTTAAGAGTGGAAGCAAGTCTTCTTCGATTCCGAGGGACTGCCTATAATGATGATGATGATAAAAGAAAAAAACCTAGAGAGAGAGAGAGAAAGACAAAGAGAAGGAAAATGATCAAAGTTCTTGCAACAGGACGGTGGAGGAGGGTGGAACACGTGTCATTAACAGCTGCCCAACTCGTCACCAACACCGGCGCGCGCTCCCATCAGGCCCATCACTGTCTCTGCCTCCCGCTGAGGTCCGTTTGTGGCTTGCTGTCGGAGCGGCAGCTATGCAATGGCACGCAGCCAGGGCTTTTTCGCCTCAGCCTGTCAGCTCAAGTTCCTGTGCAGCCGATGATCCGAGATAATGGATTGAAATATTCCAAAGAATTCAGGCCACTTGCAGGAAAGACAGGAGCAACTCGCTAGTAATAAAAATAATAATTGGGCTTAGATAAGAAATTGGCGGCGGGGTTAGTGGCCGCAGGTGCTCGCTGGTGGGAGTGATGTCAGGGTGGGAGAGTGGGAGATATTCCACGTGGAGTGCCTCAGAGATCAGTGCGGTGATCCCGATTGTTATTCATTCACATTAACACGTTAAGAGTTCAGAAATGCAACATGCGTTGGTCAGAGGTTTTCAAACTGGAGGAGCAGTCAATTCTAACAAGGTCAGTCAGGAACTACAGAACATACGAACATAAGAAATAGGAGCAGGAGTCAGCCATTCGGCCCCTCAAGCCTGCTCCGCCATTCAATAAGAGCATGGCTGATCTGATCTTGACCTCAGCTCCACTTCCCTGCCCGCTCCCCATAACCCTTGACTCCCTCATCGCTCAAATATCTGTCTCTCTCCACCTTAAATATATTCAATGACCCAGCCTCCACAGCTCTCTGGGGCAGAGAATTCCAAACATAGAAACATAGAAAATAGTTGCAGGAGTAGGCCAGTCGGCCCTTCGAGCCTGCACCACCATTCAATAAGATCATGGCTGATCATTCCCTCAGTACCCCTTTCCTGCTTTCTCTCCATACCCCTTGATCCCCTTAGCCGTAAGGGCCATATATAACTCCCTCTTGAATATATCCAATGAACTGGTATCAACAACTCTCTGCGGCAGGGAATTCCACAGGTTAACAACTCTGAGTGAAAAAGATTCTCCTCATCTCAGTCCTAAATGGCCTACCCCTTATCCTAAGACTGTGTCCCCTGGTTCTGGACTTCCCCAACATTGGGAACATTCTGCCCGCATCTAACCTGTCCCGTCCTGTCAGAATCTTATATGTTTTTATGAGATCCCTTCTCATCCTTCTCAACTCCAATGTATGAAGGCCCAGCTAATCCAGTCTCTCCTCATATGTCAGTCCAGCCATCCCAGGAATCAGTCTGGTGAACCTTCGCTGCACTCCCTCAATAGCAAGAACGTCCTTCCTCAGATTAGACCACCAAAACTGAACACAATATTCCAGGTGAGGCCTCACCAAGGCCCTGTACAATTGCAGTAAGACCTCCCTGCTCCTATACTCAAATCCCCGAGCTATGAAGGCCAACATATCATTTGCCTTCTTCACCGCCTGCTGTACCTACATGCCAACTTTCAATGACTGATGAACCATGACACCCAGGTCTCGTTGCACCTCCCCTTTTCCTAATCTGCTGCCATTCAGATAATATTCTGTCTTCGCGTATTTGCCCCCAAAGTGGATAACCTGACATTTATCCACATTATACTGCATCTGCCATGCATTTGCCCACTCACCTAACCTGTCCAAGTCACCCTGCAGCCTCTTAGCGTCCCCCTCACAGCTCACACCGCCACCCAAAGATTCACAAACCTCTGGGAAAAGAAATTCCATCTCATCTCCTTCTTAAATGAGCGACCCCTTATTCTGAAACTATGCCCCCTAGTTCTAGATTCCCCCACGAGGGGAAACAGTCTCTCTGCATCTATCCTGTAGCGAAATAAAATCTGTAAATAGGCAGAACATCGGCAGATGAAATGTAATACAGGTACAACATCCGAAATCCAGAATCCTCAGGACAGAGCCCGTGACGGTTTTGGAGTTTTTCCCGGATTTCAGACAAGAAAATCAATCGTCTGAAATCTGAAATCCGGAATCCTCGGGACCGAATCCGTGCCGGGTTTTCGATTTTGCCGGATTTCGGACCTGGGCGGCCACCGATCCTCTGCTCTCGTCAAAATATAGGGTTTTCGAACAATTCCGGCTTTCGGAGTACTGGATTTGGGACGTTGCACCTGTACAGATAAACGAGGGGTGCCACACTTCGGAAGAGTAAGTGAATGACACGAATAGTGTTGAAATGGCCAACAGGGATTGGAGCTGTTCTGGGAGGTTGCATCATCTGACCTTCCACCTCCAATCGCCCCGCTCCCAAGCTGCTGGCATTGGTCGCCCAACAAGTCCATCCTCATGGCCCTCTGCTTTCCGCAGACAACTGGAAAGCAAACAAGCCTCGTCACTGCTCGAGTGGAGTCACGTAACTTTTCTGCCCACCTCCAATCTTTTTCAAAGTGTCAGCCGTGACTCAGTGGGCAGCACCCTCGCTCTCAGAGTCAGAAGGTTGTGGGTTCAAGTCCCACTCCAGAGACTCGAGCACATAAATCTAGGCTGACACTCCCAGTGCAGTGCTGAGGGAGTGCTGCACTGTCGGAGGTGCCATCTTTCGGATGAAACGTTAAACGTCTGCTCTCTCAGGCGGACTTAAAGCATCCCATGGCACTATTTCGAAGAGCAGGGGAGTTATCCCCGGTGTCCTGGGGCCAATATTTATCCCTCAAATCAACATAATAAAAAAAACAGATTATCTGGTCATTATCACATCGCTATTTGGGGGAGCTTGCTGTGCGCAAATTAGCTGCTGTGTTTCCCACATTACAACAATGACTATACTCAAAGTACTTCATTGGCTGTAAAGTGCTTTGGGACATCCTGAGGTCGTGAAAGGCGCCATATAAATGCAAGTCTTTCTTTTCTCAAGGGAATACAAGCCTAGTCTATGCAACCTAGCCTCATAATTTAACCCTTTTCGCCCCGGTATCAGGGGAGGAAAACAAACATAAATTTGCCTTTTAAAGGGGGCTGTTAATTCTTGTAATGATGGGTGGCATCCTTTTCTTTTATTCACTGATGCTGCATAACTCTCATCCGCAAATTGCATCTCTTACGTCAGGAAGGAAATGGCGTAGAACACCGCCCCCCTACCCCCATCAGAAGCCAACACCCCTTTAAGATGTGAGCTGGATTCTGTGAAAATTGTTTTTTGTATTTCGAGACTCCCTTTAAATCCTGGGATCTCTTGAATTAAAAGTATTTTAAAAATCTGAGCAGGAAGCAGTAACTACAAGCTCGCTGTCTCCCACGTCAGTGCAGGCTGCTCACTCCATGCTGTACAGCCGCTATTAATTCCTCAGCCGTCTGTCTCACTGATCCATTCCACGGGTTATCTATGGGGACCCTCATTGAGCCTGGCACGGAAGTTTCGCTTTTAATTAGGAGCTGACTCTGGCCCATGTGCGAGATATATTAGTGTGTGATACGCAGAGACATCCTCAGCCCCCCAATCTGCACACTCGCGTTGCCTCTCACATCCATCGCTGGGAACTACCCTTGCGGCTCTCTCCAATCATTAGTAATTGATCCGATTCACTTCCACTTTAACACTGCTGGGTCTGCAGAATACGACCACGACCCTCCCCTCTCCACCACCACCGCATAAAAGGTTCAAAATATTCATATCCAGTCTTTGGCTCCTGTGCAATCCGTGGCGAAAGGGTGTTCCCAGTTGACGCTGAGCCAAGGGCCAGCTGTCAGTCACTGTGATCGCAGCAGTTCCCTGCAGACTACAGAAACAAGCCAGGTCGGCTCGTTCCCGAGTTGCACTGCAGACAGAGAATGTAATCTGTGTCTGCACATCTCGCTGTATCCGAATTAACACCGCTCCATTCGATTCACTGCCGGTAACATCACTGCAGCACAATCCAATGGACTTCAGTTGAAGGGGATAGTGAGCTCACTGTAACACAAGCTCCATTCAACCTGACAGGATTGTAATCAAACTGGGTCACAGTTGCAGCCAATTCAGGGGCTGCGATCTTATTGTAACGCAGTTGCTTTCAATTCAAAAGGCTTGAAATCTGACTGCGACCAATTTTTCCTGTTTGTAATCCGTCAGGGTCCAGGCAGCGGGCGGTTGAGGGGGTCTTTCAGCCCGACTGCCTGCCTCTCTTCCGCGCTTACATCCGAGCCAGGGTGTCCCTGGAGATGGAGCACGCAGTGTCCACCGGTACGCTCGTGGCCTTCCGCGAGAGGTGGGCGCCGGAGGGACTGGAGTGCATCATCACCCCCGGCAACCAAATTTTAATTTGAACCATGTAATGTCTAAAGTTTAATTTGTTTAAGTTTGTCGGTTTTAGTGCCCCTACCCCCCCCCCCCCCCTTTAATCAGGGGGCACTTGATTTAATGATTTATTGTTTTACAGATACAACAAAATAATTGTAGAGCTGTTGAGTTGGGAGTGGCTTAGCCAGTCAGGTGATGTTCACAAGACTCAATAAAACCCCAGCCAGTTGGGTTCGGGGGATCCACGGTGAGGCAGGTGGTTGTGAGCCTGGTGGATGAACTGGTAATGTGTAGTGTGATTGTTAAACCTTTTGCTAATAAACCAACTAGTTCTTAATAGCAATGTGTTGCTGTGAATTCTTAAGCAAAGAACCCTTGAAGCAAATACATCACAGGCTCGAAGGAGAACAACCCCAGCTTCCCCAGTCTCTTCACATAACTGTGTTCCTCCTGCATGAAGAGATTCCGAAAGAGGCAAATGGAGAAGGATTTGTTTAGCGGACATTTTCTCCTTTTGTAAAGTAAAGCTAATCATAGGGAGATTAAAGGAAGTCTGACGTCACAGTGGGAAATGGTGCAGCTCAGTGTAAAGCTGGGGTTGTTCTCCTTCGAGCCTGTGATGTATTTGCTTCAAGGGTTCTTTGCTTAAGAATTCATAGCAACACATTGCTATTAAGAACTGGTTGGTTTATTAGCAAAAGATTTAACAATCACACTACACATTACCAGTTCATCCACCAGGCTCACAACCACCTGCCCCATCGTGGATCCCCCGAACCCAACTGGCTGGGGTTTTATTGAGTCATGTGAAAAAGTGTGATACTGAGCTACATGTACCGGGAAGGGCACAGGTTCAATCTATGATCTGTGCTGATTTATCTGTTCCCAGCTAGGGCAGCAGCAGGGTGAAAGAAAAAGGACTTGCATTTATATAGTGCCTTTCACTACCTCAGGACATCCCAAAGTGCTTTACAACAACAACAACTTATATTCATATAGCGCCTTTAACATAGTAAAACATCCCAGGGCACTTCACAAGGTTATAAGACAAAACAAATAAATTTGACACCGAGCCACATAAGAAATTACGGCAGATGAACAAAAGCTTGGTCAAAAGGTAGGTTTTAAGGAGCGTCTTGAAGGAGGAAAGAGAGGTAGCGAGACGGAGAGGTTGAGGCAGGGAGTTCCAGAACTTGGCGCCCAGGCAGCTGAAGGCACGGCCACCGATGGTTGAGCGATTATAATCAGGGATGCTAAAGAGGGCAGAATTTATTTAGATAGGGCCTTTAATGTAATAAAACATTCCAAGGTGCTTCACAGGAGCGTTATAAAACAAAATTTAACACCGAGCCACATAAGGAGATAATAAGGCAGGTGATCAAAAGGAGCATCTTAAAAGGAGGAGAGATTTAGGGAGGGACTTCCAGAGCTTGGGGCCCAGGCAGCTGAAGGCACGGCCGCCGATGGCTGAGTGATTATAATCAGGGATGCTCAGGAGGGCAGAATTAGAGGAGCGCAGATATCTCGGGGGGTTGTGGGGCTGGAGGAGATTACAAAGATAGGGAGGGGCGAGGCCATAGAGGGATTTGCAAACAAGGATGAGAATTTTGAAATCGAGGCGCTTAACTAGGAGCCAATGTAGGTCAGCGAGCACAGGGGTGATGGGTGAGCGGGACGGTGCAAGTTAGGACACAAGCAGCTGAGTTTTGGATGACTTCTAGTTTACGGAGGGTAGAATGTGGGAGGCCAGGCAGGGGTGCGCTGGAATAGTCAGGCCTAAAGGTACAGCTAATGAAGTACTTTTGAAGTATAGTCACTGTTGTAATGTGGGAAATGCAGCAGCCAAATTGTGCACAGCAAGCTCCCACAATCAGCAAAGAGATAATGACCAAATAATCGATTTTTAAAAATCAGGCCAACATCCCCAGCATCGAAGCACTGATCACACTCGACCAGCTCCGCTGGGCAGGCCACATCGTCTGCATGCCCGACACGAGACTCCCAAAGCAAACTCTCTACTTGGGACTCCTGCACGGCAAGCGAGCCCCAGGTGGGCAGAGGAAACGTTTCAAGGACACCCTCAAAGCCTCCCCGATAAAGTGCAACATCCCCACCGACACCTGGAAGTCCCTGGCCGAAGACCGCCCTAAGTGGAGGAAGAGCATCTGGGAGGGTGCTGAGCACCTCGAGTCTCGTCGCCGAGAGCATGCAGAAATCAAGCGAAGAAGCGTGCGGCAAACCTGTCCCACCCTCCCTTTCCTTCAACCAATGTCTGCCCCACCTGTGACAAAGACTGTAATTCCTGTATTGGACTGTTCAGTCGCCTGAGAACTCACTTAGAGCGGAAGAAAGTCTTCCTCGTTTCCGAGGGACTGCCTATGATGATGATGAATCTATTTTTTTTTTAAAGTGACATTGATTAATGAAGAATATATTGGCCAGGACACCGGGGAGAACTCCCCTGCTCTTCTTCAAAATAGTGACATGGAATCTTTTACGTTCACCTGAGAAGGCAGATAGGGCCTCAGTTTAACGAAAGACGGCACCTCTGACAGTGCAGCACTCCCTCAGTGCTGTCAGTCTAGATTTTGTGCTCAAGTCTCTGGAGGGTGCTGCCCACTGAGCCACAGCTGACACCTTCGAATGCCTCCGTGGCCCAGGATTAGGGAGGGAGGGAATATAATCGTGACTCTGGCCACTATATAGAGATCTCTGCATGGGACTAGAAGATATTAGGTAAGGCCAGGATCGGCTTTAGCTGTGCTGCTTTAATTAGACTGTCAAACAGTCGCTGCCGAGACCCACACATTAGGAATGGCCACAGGTGTTGGTCTATAACCAACACTCGAGCAACTGTACCCCGGGGGTACGGTGACATACTGGTTATGTTACTGGGCCAGTAATCCAGAGGCGTGGACGAATGATCCGGAGGCACGAGTTCAAATCCCACCACGGCAGCTGGGGAATTTAAATTCAATTAAAACAAAACAGGAATAAAAAGCTAGTATCAGTAATGGTGACCAGAAAACTATCAGCTTGTCATTAAAAACCCATCTGGCTCACTAGTGTCAGCTGTGGCTCAGTGGGCAGCAACCCCTGCTCCGAGTCAGAAGGTTGTGGGTTCAAGTCCAACTCCAGGAACTTGATCACAAAAATCTAGACTGACACTCCCAGTGCAGTGCTGAGGGAGTGCCGCACTGTCAGAGGTGCCATCTTTCACAGGAGAAGTTAAACCAAGGCCCCGTCTTCTCTCTCAGGTGGGCATAAAAGATCCCACGGCACTATTTCAAAGAAGAGCAGGGGAGTTATCCCCAGTGTCCCAAGTCAATATTTATCCCTCAATCAACATAACAAAAATAACAGATTATCCAGTCACTATCACATTGCTGTTTGTGGGAGCTTGCTGTGCGCAAGTTGGCTGCCACATTTCCCAACAGTGACTACACTCCAAAAGTAGTTCATTGGCTGTAAGATGCTTTGAGACGTCCGGTGGTCGTGAAAGGCGCTATATCAATGCAAGTCATTCGTTGCAAGGAAATCTGCCGCCCTTACCCGGTCTGGCCTATAGGTGACTCCAGACCCACAGCAATGTGGTTGACTCTTAACTGCCCTCCTAAAGTGGCCTAGCAAGCATCATATTCAAGAAGGCAGCTCACCAGCACCTTCCCAAGGGCGATTAGGGATGGGCAATAAATGCCGGCCTTGTCAGTGACGCCCACATCCTGTCGGTGAATTTTTTTTAAAAGGGTGGGGCGAACAGAAGCACGATTTCCGCCTAATAATTTTAAATTTAAAAAAAGAAACACTCATGTGTTAAAAATCCACAGGTCGCTGACCTCTCAGAAAACAGGAAGTGTGTGCTTGTGGTAGACTAGGCCACACACATTGCTGCACTCCCTCCTTCTGTCCACAGTCCATCCCTCTCCTCGGCAACTCAGCATTCAGCCAATATTCTGTCCCATCCCATTAAGTCCAGTTCACAATCAGCAAAGTGTTGATCCTCACAGCTCTGCACTGAAGCAATTCACACCAGCCCTTAAACTAAAGCTATTGAATTCAGACGGTGGCAATCTAACCGAGTTGAAGTCATTCCCTCGCCCGAATCTCTCTCTCTCTCTCTCGGATATAAGCGCTTCCCCCAATTTTCAACGTTAAGATTTGACACTCAGTGATCCACTTAGTGATGTGTGCACACTAGGTCCGTGCAGCAGAGCAAGTCTCCAGTTGTCTTGGTTAACCCTTGCCACTGGACCAAGACCTAGCTCTGTCAAGCCAGTGTGGTGGCTGGTGTGCAATGGCCACCCCACGTTAAAAAAATCCATGCACAGGCATCTTCCACCCTTCAGGATGTCGTTCAGGACCTGGAATATTAGGTCCTTCATTGAAACACCTGTGAACTCATCCCTTTTTGGCATGGAAGCAAGTCATCCTCGCTTCGAGGAACTGCCTATGATGAGTGATCCAGTGCGCACAGTAATACATACAGGGATCACTCTGACCGTGTCACTGCTTCTTGTTACACAGAAAATGCTTATCCAAACCACAGCTCCAGACTGTGGGGTCTTCTTATTTAAAAGGAGAGCTCCAGGCTCCAAAATAAGCTATGCTCAAAGATTAGAGTACAAACAATTCTCCGATTGTATAATTTCAAAGAAAAATGTTGACTCCCTCCCACGTATTCCCAGCTCCACAGTGAATGGTCTGCTCGGTATTATACTGAGTCTTGCACGCTGGAAAAGTTCCAGGCTCTAACTACGCTCCTCACAGATCCCAGCCAAGTCGGTGACAGACATGTAACAATTTGTCTCCTTCTTCCTGCGTCAACAACAACTACCTGTATTTATATAGTGCCTTTAACGTAGTGAAACATCCCAAGGTGCTTCACAGGAGTGTTATAAGATCAAAAAATTTGACAGAGAAAGTAGACATTAGGGCAGGTGACCAAAAGCTGGGTCAAAGAGGTAGGTTTTAAGGAGAGTCTTGAAGGAGGAAAGAGAGGTAGAGAGGCGGAGGGGTTTAGGCAGGGAGTTCCAGAGCTTGGGGCTCAGGCAATAGAAGGCACGGCCACCAATGGTTGAGCGATTATAATCGGGGATGCTCAAGAGGGCAGAATTAGAGGAGCGCAGACATCTCCGGGGGTTCTAGGGCTGGAGGAGCTTACAGAGATAGGGAGGGGCGAGGGCCATGGAGGGATTTGAAAACAAGGATGAGAATTTTGAAATCGAGGCGTTGCTTAACCGGGAGCCAATGTAGGTCAGCGAGCACAGAGGGTGAGACAAGTCACAAAATGTTCCAGCACAGAAGCAGGCCATTCAGCCCATCAAATCTGCGGCGGTATTTCTATCTCTCCGTGAACCACCCAGTCTAATCTGACACCCCTGCTCACTCTCCATATCCCTTTAATATTCCTCCTTTATTTGACCAACTATCTAACGATCTTTCCAATAGGTTTTAAGAACCCTGCGTTAGAGAATTCCACATTGAAAGTACTGCTGGGCTGCTGGTGCCAGTGGATGGGCTCAGATCCGCAGCAGCAAAGGTGGGGCAAGATTGAAGGTGGGTTTAATACAAATTCTGACACTTCAGCTACTGAATTCAATATGTACGATACCAGCTGAACCAGGAGAGTGGGTGACTAGGCCTTGGAGGTCACTCCAGGACTTACAATGTCAATGCTTTCAAAATTCTCATCTTTGTTTTCAAATCCCTCCATGGCCTCGCCCCTCCCTATCTCTAACCTCCTCCAGCCCACAACCCTCCCGAGATCTCTGCGCTCCTCCAATTCTGACCTCTTGCAGTTCCCGATCTTAATCGCTCCACCCTTGGTGGCTGTGCCTTCATCTGTCTGGGCCCCAAGCTCTGGAATTCCCTCCCTAAACCGCTCTGCCTCTCTACCATCTTTAATTCGCTCCTTAAAACCTACCTCACCTGTTCTATTATGTTGCTCGGTGTCAAAAAATCTAGGCCGACGCTACTGACGGAATATTGCACCGTCGGAGGTGCTGTCTTTCGGATGAGCTGTTAAACAGAGGACCTTTCTGGCCTCTCAGGTGGGCGTAAAAGATCCCACGGCACTATTTCAAAACACAGCAGGGGAGTTATCCCTGGTGACCTCGGCCAATATTTATCCCTCAATCGACATCGCTAAGAAACCAAAAGATTATTTCATCATTGTCATATTGTTGCCGCCTTTCCCACATTACACCAGTAAAAAGGGACACCCTCAAAGCCGCCCTGATAAAGTGCAATATCCCCACCGACACCTGGGAGTCCCTGGCTAAAGACCGCCCTAAGTGGAGGAAGAGCATCTGGGAGGGCACTGAGCGCCTCGAGTCTCATCGCTGAGAGCATGCAGAAATCAAGTGCAGGCAGCGGAAGGAGCGTGCGGCAAACCAGACTCCCCACCCACCCTTTCCTTCAACCACTGTCTGTCCCACCTGTGACAGAGACTGTAATTCCCGTATTGGACTGTACAGTCACCTGAGAACTTACTTTTAGAGTGGAAGCAAGTCTTCTTCGATTTCGAGGGACTACCTATGATGATGATGATTACAACAGTGACTGTACTTCAAAAATATGTCATTGGTGAGAAGCACTTTGGGATGTCGTGAGGACGTAAAAGGCGCGATATAAATGCTAATCTTTTCTTTCTTTCAGGTGAATCACCGCTTAACAAAATATCTTTGTAAAAATCCTTTGAGCACTGGAATCAAACCATCCTGCACTCAAAAAAAACTTCTCACCAAGTCTTGGGCCGCATCCAGTCATGAAATCTCTGGCTGCCGTGAGTTTGTTATTCTCAACATCTGAGGGCAAGAAATGATGAATCATGCTTTGTAATGTTATTCTTGTGCTCAGAGCCACAGAGATAAGACGGAGCAGCACAAAGTGTTGGGCAGACTTTGGGGTAAGCCCTTCCTGTACATCGTAAATCAGAACGTCCTTTATCACACAAAGGTTAGACGACAGCTGGAATTCTCTGCCCCAAAAGGCTGTGGATGCTGGGTGGGTCACCTAGAGCTTTCAAGACATTGATCGGCAGATTTTGGGCGGGTGGGTGGGGTACATAGGAACAGGAGTAGGCCATTCAGTCCCTCAAGCATGTTCTGCTGGTAAGGTTGTCAAGGGATACAGAACTAAGGTGGGTAAATGGGGTTGAGGTGCAGATCAGCCACGATCTAATTGAATGGCGGAGCAGGCTCGAGGGGCAGAATGGTCGACTTTTATTAATGGCCTCTAGCTTTGCTCTTCCCCACAAGTGGAAATATTCTCTCTGTATCCACTCTATCAAAACCATTCGTCATTTTAAAGGCAAAAATGGAAAGGTAAACCCTGGCTTCTATTCTCTACTGCTAACTGTCGTCTTAAACCCCTCGCCCCTGTCTCCTCAACCCTCACCTCTGACAAGGGTGAGGGGCTCATGGACTTCTCTATCTCCAAGATTGAGACCATCTGTTCAGCTGCCTCTGCCTCTTCCCTTCCCGTCGCCCACCGGGCCAAACTTCCTCTTAAGATCCCCCACCCCAGCCATCCTAGCCCTGACCTCTCATCTTTCGCCAGTTTCTCTCCGATCTCCACTCATGACTTTTCCGAGCTCACCCTGTCCATGAGACCCACTTCCCGCTCCCATGACCCTATCCCCACCAAACTGCTGACCACCCAACTTCCTTTTCTGGCTCCCATGTAAGCGGACATTGTTAACGGTTCTCTCTTCTCCGGTACTGTCCCCTTCTGCCTCAAATCCTCCAGTCAGTACCCCTCTCCTAAAAAACTACAAGTCTTAACCCCTCCGTCCTTGCAAACTACCTCCCCATCTCCAACCTCCCTTTCCTCTCAAGTCGTTGAACATGTTGTCGTCTCCCAAATCCGTGCCCATCTTTCCCGCAAATCCCTCAATAAGGTCATCCCCGTAAGGTCACCCCTTGGCCTTTTCTTTTCAAGAGAAAAGAAACCCAGCCTGTTCATCCGTTCCTGATAGGTATCACCTTGCAGATCTAGTGCAATGCTTGTAAATCTTCTCTGCACCCTCTCCAGTGCTTCTATATCCTTTTTATAATATGGTGACCGGAACTGTGCAAAGTACTCCAATTCTTTCAATTGTCAGGCAGGCAAATGGTGGGGGGGGGGGGGGGGGGGAGGGGGGGGGGGGGGAGCATACAAAAGAAAGACTTGCATTTATATAGTGCCTTTCACAACCACCGGATGTCTTGAAGCACTTTACAGCCAATGAAGCACTTTTGGAGTGTAGTCACTGTTGTAATGTGGGAAACACGGCAGCCGATTTGCGCACAGCAAGCTCCCACACACAGCAATGTGATAATGACCAGATAAACTGTTTTTGTTATGTTGACTGAGGGATAAATATTGGCCCCAGGACACCAGAGATAACTCCCCTGCTCTTCTTCGAAATAGTGCCATGGGACCTTTTACATCCACCTGAGAGAGCAGACGGGGCCTCGGTTTAACGTCTCATCCGAAAGACGGCACCTCCGACAGTGCAGCACTCCCTCAGCACTGCACTGGAGTGTCAGCCTAGATTTTTATGCTCAAGGCCCTGGAGTGGGACTTGAACCCACAACCTTCTGACTCAGGCGAGGGTGCAGGCCACTGAGCCACGGCTGACTCATAAGGGGAGGCAGTCGCGGAGGGACGCTGATAATAAGAGACCGACTAGAATTGTGCCTCCTATTGGCTGTTTGCAGACCAGTGCAGATGGTTACCATGGAGACGTCACGGCCCCAGTGATCCATCCCTGCTGATTGGCAGATCCAGCACGGTGGCAAATTAGCAAGTTCGGGACCGCAAGTAAATGGGGTTTGAAAACAGAAGCAAAACTCAGCAGCGAATCGGAGTTTAGAGGCTGAATTCCAATTCACTGCTCAGTCTCACTGATTTGCCACATGTTGCTGACACTTTAACATTTTGCTGATTCAGTCTCCAGTGTCAGAAATGCAAATTAGCTAAACAAATCTGGGGGAGAAGAACCAACAGCTGGAATATTTCGGCTTTAAATCCCGAGCACTCTCAGCGTTCCCCCCCCGAGGCAGATTGTCAAAGGATTACCTCCCTTGCTGATTCATGCCATTGTGGAGTGATCGCTGGTGCAGTCAGTCACTGGGCCCACGTACCCAGCAGATGGGGTCACTGGGTGTGTCGTACAGTGGCTGGGAGCAGCACCGGGAAAACTCACAGCAGCACTGAGCTGAGGGGCAGCTGGGCACTCAATCCCACAGGCCAACACAAAAAAACAACACTGCGCGACACCTCCCCGAGGGGCCTGTTGGGGAATGCAGGAACCGGTGTGGGCAAGAGACGACACAGGGGCAGCGCCTAAAACCCCCAACCCTCGGGACCGAGGCCATTCTGGATTCCAGGCTTTTCCGGACTGTCGATTTGCTTTCTGGCATCACGAATCCGGAAACACCCGAAGCAGGGGAGTTATCCCCGGTGTCCTGGCCAATATTTATCCTTCAACCAACATCACTAAAGCAGATAATCTGGTCATTATCACGTTGTTGTTTGTGGGAGCTTGCTGTGCGCAAATTGGCTGCTGCGTTTCCCACATTACAACAGTGACTACACTCCAAAAGTACTTCATTGGCTGTAAAGCGCTTTGGGTTGTGAGGTTGTGAAAGGCGCTATATAAATGCAAGTTCCTCCTGTCTTGATTGCAGTATGCCAACTGTCACATGGTCGGGTAAATCAGCACGGCCCAGGGATGGTACCTGGGACAGTCCTGGTCTGTATCAGTCAGCCCCCCAGCGGGAAGCAATGTTAGCAACTGAGCGTGGTGGGGGCGGGCTGCATCAGTATACAACTTGACCAGGTGCCTTGCTGCTTGGTGCAACCATCAGCTGTCATCCCAACACCCTCCACCATCAGTCAGCTGGCCCCACTTGACTACTGCACAATTTAAGCTTCACTCCGCACATGTTCTGTTTAAACTGGCTGTCTACACTGTGCTTCGTAGCGTTGTTGAGCAGCCAGGGGAACGTCTGTCTCCTCAAGCTGTCAACACAAAAGTGGTTTAATTTTTCATAAAACACCTGCTTCGGATATGCCGTTTATTTTAATGGCTTCCTGCTAAAATATTTCCCCTCACTCGATGTGCTCGCTTGCCCCGCGGCCTCCCGCTCTCCAAAAGCGAAACCGTCCCTCATGTAAACTTTCTATAAAACAAGCCACTAATATCACAACCGCTCCGAGACACTTGCCCCAGTGCTATCTGTTGGTTATGGGCCAAGTGAAGACGGACCAAATCTCCACACGCACTAAAAATAACATTGGTTGCAAGATTTAGTCAAGCTTTGGGGGGGGAGGGGGGGGCGGGTGCAGAGAAAAGGAGGGGCGAGGTATACCGGAGGAAAGTAGGTGAAGAGGAACACAAGAATCAGGAGCAAGAGTCGGCCATTCGAGCCTGTTCCGCCATTCAATAAGATCATGGCTGGTCTTCCACCTCAACTCCACCTTCCCGTCCGATCCCCATATCCCTTGATTCCCTTATGGATAGTGGGAAGGGGGAAGGGATGAAGGGAAGTAGGTTGTGGAGGTGAGGGGGGGGCGTGGGGAGAGGGCGTGCGCGGAGGGGAGGATGTGGGAGGGAGCGTGGAGAGGAGGGGAGTGAGTGCGGGGAGGGGAGGGACGGTGCGAGGAGAGGAGGTATGGTGCGGGGAGGGGAGGGACAGTGCGAGGAGGGGAGTGAGCGCGGGGAGGGGAGGGGCGTGAGGGCGGGGAGGGGAGGGGCGTGAGGGCGGGGAGGGGAGGTACGGGGAGGGGAGGGACGGTGCGAGGAGGGGAGGAGCGTGGGGAGGGGAGGGGAGGTACGGTGCGGGGAGGGGAGGGGAGGGACGGTGCGAGGAGAGGAGGTACGGTGCGGGGAGGGGAGGGACAGTGCGAGGAGGGGAGTGAGCGCGGGGAGGGGAGGGGCGTGAGGGGAGGGGCGTGAGGGCGGGGAGGGGAGGTACGGGGAGGGGAGGGACGGTGCGAGGAGGGGAGTGAGCGCGGGGAGGGGAGGGGCGTGAGGGCGGGGAGGGGAGGGGCGTGAGGGCGGGGAGGGGAGGGGCGTGAGGGCGGGGAGGGGAGGTACGGGGAGGGGAGGGACGGTGCGAGGAGGGGAGGAGCGTGGGGAGGGGAGGGGAGGTACGGTGCGGGGAGGGGAGGGGAGGGACGGTGCGAGGAGGGGAGTGAGCGCAGGGAGGGGAGGGGAGTGAGGGTGGGGAGGGAAGGGACGGTGTGAGGAGGGGAGGGACAGTGTGAGGAGGGGAGGGACAGTGTGAGGAGGGGAGGTACGGTGCGGGGAGAGGAGGTACGGTGCGGGGAGAGGAGGGACGGTGCGAGGAGGGGAGTGAGCGCGGGGAGGGGAGGGGCGTGAGGGCGGGGAGGGGAGGTACGGGGAGGGGAGGGGAGGGGAGGGACGGTGCGAGGAGGGGAGGAGCGTGGGGAGGGGAGGGGAGGTACGGTGCGAGGAGGGGAGTGAGCGCGGGGAGGGGAGGGGCGAGGCGTGAGGGCGGGGAGGGGAGGTACGGGGAGGGGAGGGGAGGGGAGGGACGGTGCCAGGAGGGGAGGAGCGTGGGGAGGGGAGGGGAGGTACGGTGCGAGGAGGGGAGTGAGCGCGGGGAGGGGAGGGGAGGGGCGTGAGGGGGGGAGGGGAGGGGGGTGAGGGTGGGGAGGGAAGGGACGGTGTGAGGAGGGGAGGGACGGTGTGAGGAGGGGAGGGTGTGGGGAAAGGATGATAGAAAGGTTTTGAATGGTTACATGTGGCTGCACTGCAAACATTGTGGGGAATGGTGAATCACCAGCGATAGGAGCCCTTATCTTGCATCGTTACACCCACACCTTCCGATTCATTCATCTCCCGGGACTTTACTCTGTGCAACAATGCTCGCTGTGTTTCACTACAACAGTGACGGCACTTTTTTTAAATTCGAGAAGCAATTCACTGGCTACAAGGTGCTGTGGGAGGTACTGGGCGAATCCACCCAGCATTTTATCAATGCAAGTCCTTTGATTCCTTTACAAAGCAAACTGCAGCCATGTTGGGCTAATGTTTCTCGAGTGGGGCCCCGTCACAGACAAAAATGCAGATTGAAAATTAATTTATTTCGCACAAACCCACGAACTGAAAACAACAGCTGTGGGCTGATGGGCTGATTCTCCACTTGGGACAATCCTGGAACTCGTCATCATCGAATGAATACCACTGCTTTAACCCCTTCAGCCCTGCTCATCTTTCACAACGTCCAAAATGGCGAGGTCGCCAGAAAGCCAGCCTTGCAATTACCCGGCACACTGACCGGCTTCTCAGAAATATGCCAAAACACTTCATGAATAATGGATTACTTTTGGAATGCAATTGCTGTGGTTACATAGAAAAATACACTTTGTGCACAGTAAGATTCCACTAACAGTGCTAGGAGAATGACCAGCTTTTGGTTACATTCCGTTGCCCGTGTCCTAACTCGCACCGAATCCCGCTCCCGCTCGCTGACCTACCTTGGCTCCCGGTCTGGCAACGCCTCGATTTTAAAATTCTCATCCTTGTTTTCAAATCCCTCCATGGCCCTTGCTCCTCCCTATCTCTCTAATCTCCTCCAGCCCACAACCCCCGAAATATCTGCGCTCCTCCAATTCTGGCCTCTTGTGCATCCCTGATTTCATCGCTCCACCATTGGTTTGTCTCCCTTTCGAAAGTTGATCACATCGTTGGCAGAGCAGGCGTTCTCCCATCTTTGGGCCTGGTTGCTAGGGGCCCTGAGAGCAAGTCTCCTAGCAACCAGATTGACTTACCGCAGGGAGGTTATCAGGAATGGAGGAGAAACTTCTTTAGAATGTGGAACTCGCTACCACAGGGAGTGGTTGAGGGAAATAACGTAGATGCATTCAAGGAGAAGCTGGATAAACACGAGAGGGAGAAAGGAATTGAAGGATACGCTGATGGGGTGAGATGCTCGCGTGGAGCATAAACACTGGCATAGACCCATTGGGCCGAATGGCCTGTTTCCGTGCTGTAATTTCTACGTAACTCACCCAACTGAAGTCAGCTAAAGGAATGGGCAGCTGTCTGTCTCAAAACTGTAGGACTCCTTTCCTCCCTTGGGTCTTCCGTACAAGCTACAGGTTTTTTACAGTCCGAGCTGGTCATCGTCTCATTTTTTGATGCATCTCAACTTCCCTCCGACATTGTTGAATCTCAGTGATGCTTGCCACTTTCTCCAGGTTTCTCAATAATGCTTTTTTTAAAATCTCAAACCCACGACCATCTTGGTTCTGAGGGTTTCTGTGCTATAAATGTTCTGTAATTCTGTGTAAAAGGGAAAGCACTTTCTTGCAAAGCCTATGCAACAGACGTGGGTAAAAAGATCATTCCTTGCACAATATCACATTCAGAAAGAAAGACAGAGATTTCTATAGTGCATTTCACGACCACCGGATGTCTCAAAGCACTTTTTGGAGTGTAGTCACTGTTGTAATGTGGGAAACGCAGCAGCCAATTTGCGCACAGCAAGCTCCCACACACAGCAATGTGATAATGACCAGATAATCTGGTTTTTTTTGTTATGTTGATTGAGGGATAACTATTGGCCAGGACACTGGGGATAACTCCCCTGCTCGTCTTCAAAATAGTGCCATGGGATCATTTATGTCCACCCGAGAGAGCAGACGGGGCCTCGGTTTAACATCTCATCTGAAAGACGGCACCTCTGACAGCGCAGCACCCCCTCAGCATTGCACTGGGAGTGTCAGCCTAGATTTTTCGTGCTCAAGTCCCTGGAGTGGGACTTGAACCCACAACCTTCTGACTCAGAGGCGAATGTGATACCCACTGGCTGCTGCTGGCTGACACATGATTTCCACTGAGGCGATTCTATTTTAAAGATCAGGCTCACAATGGAGGGAACACCGGGGGACAGCAATGGGACGTTCACTTCAATATTACTCGTTTTTATGCTGAAAGGTTTTTGTTGAGTGCTCAATGGGATGGAGCTGTTTAGACAACCGCTCCGTGATTTCACGTCAACTCTTCAAAGAACGATGGGAACAATCCCTGTCTTCAATAAGAGCCGGAGGTTTCATTTGATGCAAACTATTTGTTGGCTGTTTTCAGTAAAAGGCTAATCATTCAAATGAAACGCTGTCATTTATTCAATGACCATTAGCGCTAATCTGCCTGTCCCCTGCAGAATAATTCAACACATGGAATTGTCACTTAGCGGCACTGCTGACAGGATCCACAATTTATTTGAATTTAAGTGGGCATGCTTTCTTCTCCAACCTTCTCGCTGATCGTTACTGGTACTGCCCATCCTCCAAACCCTTGTGGAACGGGCCTGTGCCCCCGTGTGTGAAGCTCGGCTCCAAGTGCGACAGGGTTGGACGTTGGAGGACCAGCTGTGGTGCAGTGGGCGGGGAGCTGGGGAAAGCACATCTCACTTCCCAACATTGGAAGACATTCCGACCGACCCATGTGGACCAGGAGGGTCCCAGCCGGTAAAACTTCCCTCCCCCAAAAGGCCGTGTGCGCTGCGACAATTGGAAGTTTCGAGACGGAGATATTACATCGGATTTTAAAGCACAGAAACAGCCCATTTGCTCACCTGTCCCAGTATCTCCTTCAGTGGCTGGCTGTCAAATGGTGTTTGATAATCGCTCTTGTGAAATGCCTTGGATCGTTTCACTACATTAACGGCGCTACAGAAATACAAGTTGTTGTTGTCGTATTCACTTTAACCTTTAGTCCATGGAACAGAAAATCCTAGTCAGACCAGACTAATATTCTCCGGCACATTCCACCCCGGCCAATCATGTGCTACAAATCATCCATGCTCAGTAAGTTTGGCAACAGAATCCAGAGACTCCTACGGAGCGGCTGCTGGTTTGGAGCCATCTGCGGACTCACAAACTAAGATGCACTACAGCTGTTTCCCCCCTGCAAACATCTCAGATTTGTTACGGCAGATTCCTCTCAATAATAATAATTACTCTTACTTATATAGCGCCTTTAACGTAGTAAAATGTCCCAAGGCGCTTCACAGAATTACAGACAAACAGATAAATTTGACACCGTGCCACAGAAGAAATTAAGGCAGATGATCAAAAGCTTGGTCAAAGAGGTAGGTTTTAAGGAGCGACTAAAAGGAGGAAAGAGAGGTAGAAAGGCAGAGAGGTTTAAGGAGGGTGTTCCAGAGCTTGGGGCCCAGGTAATAGAAGGCATGGCCACCGATGGTTGAGCAGTTATAATGAAGGATGTTCAACAGGGCAGAATTAGAGGAGCGCAGACATCTTGTAGGGTTGTGAGGCTGAAAAAGATTACAGAAAGAGAGGGGGGGCGAGTGATTTGTAAACAAGAATGGGAATTTTGAAATAGAGGCGTTGTTTAACCGGGAGCCAATGTAGGTCAGAAAGCACAGGGGTGATGGGTGAACGGGACTTGGTGAAGATTAGTTGCGGTGTGCCAAGATGGTGACATGTTGTGCAGTGGAAGGAAACACGATCTCCATCTGAGATTGGTGTGAGGAAGGTCAGAGCAGGGGCGGTCCCGGACAGTACCGGGCTCGATTCTGGCCTCACTCAATCTCCGGTTGTCGTGTCAATGCTGTTGTCCATCTTGCCGTCCGGAGGAGACGGGGTTCCCCAATGGAGTGCTCTCTATGCGGGAGTCCTCCCTTTATTTATTGGGGACTTGGCCTGGAGGGTGTTGCATGGAGCAGTCCCATGCAATCGGTTTTTAAGTCGGTTCACGGACTCCCAGGCCGCCTGTAAATTCTGCGGTCTGGAGGAGTCCATGTTCCACGATTATGTTCAGTGTGTGAGGTTGCAGCCCCTCTTCCAATATTTGAAGGGGCTGCTCTTCAAATTCTGGTTGCACTTCAGTCCCACGCTCCTGATCATTGGGCATCCTGTGCGGAGGGGAGCGGTCAGGTCAGAAGGCCTCCTCGTAGGACTGCTCCTGGGCACGGCCAAGGGGGCCATTACCCGGTCCAGGCAGCGGGCGGTCGAGGGGGTCGTTCAGCCTGACTGCCTGCCTCTCTTCCACGGTTATATCCGAGCCAGGGTGTCGCTGGAGATGAAGCAAATGGTGTCCATTAGTACGCTCACGGCCTTCCGCGAGAGGTGGGCGCCAGAGGGACTGGAGTGCATCATCACCCCCAGCAACCAAATTTTAATTTGATTTAAGTTTCCTTTAAAATTTTATTTGCAAATTTGTGGATTCTAGTGCACCTCCCAAAAGGGGGTGCTTGATTTAAAGTTACGCTCACAGGTTTGTAGAGCTCTTGCATTGTGAGTGGCCAAGCCAGGCATGTGATGTTCACAAGACTCAATAAAACCCCAGTTGGGTCTAGGTCATCCATAAAAACATAAGAATTAAGAGTAGGCCATATGGCCCCTCAAGCCTGCTCCGCCATTCAATATCATGGCTAATCATCAACCTTAACTCCACTTTTCTGCCTGATCTCCATATACCTTGATTCCCCTCGACCCCAAAAATCTAGTAATCTCAGCCTTGAATATATTCAGAGATTCAGCATCCACAGCCCTCTGGGGCAGAGAATTCCAAAGATTCACAACCCTGAGTGAAGAAATTCTTCCTCATCTCTGTCTTAAATGGCCGACCCCTTATCCTGAGACTGTGACCCCTGGTTCTAGACTCTTCAGCCAGTGAGAAAAAACCTCTCAGCATCTACCCCGTCAATCCCCTTCACAATCTTGTATGTTTCATTGAGATCATCTCTCATTCTTCTAAACGCCAGAGAGTATCAGTCCATTGTACACAATCGCTCATCATAAGACAGCCCTCTCACCCCACGAATCAATCCAGTGAACCTTTGTGGCACCGCCTCCAAGGCAAGTATATCCTTCCTGAGATAGGGAGACCAAAACTGTGCGCAGTACTCCAGGTGTGGTCTCACCCAGGCCCTGCACAATTGTAGCAAGACTTCCTTACTCTTATACTCCAACCCCCTTGCAATAAAGGCCAACATGCCATTTGCCTGCCTTATTGCTTGCTGTACTTGTGTGCGAGCTTTCTGTATTTCTTGCACAAGGACACCCAAATCTCTCAACGATATTTAAACATTTCTCACCATTTAAAAATTAGTTTTTTTATTCTTCCTACCAAAGTGAATAAGCTCACATTTCCCTACATTATACTCCATCTGCCACTTTACTGCCCTTTGCAGACACTTTGTGTTCTCTTCACAGCTTACTGTCCCACCTAGCTTTGTATCATCAGCAAAGTTAGATATATTACACTCGGTGTGTGCAGTGGATGAACTGGTAATGTATATTGTGATTGTTAAACTTTTGCTAATAAACCAACTCGTTCTTAATAGCAATGTGTTGCTATGAATTCTTCAGCAAAGAACCCATGAAGCAAATACATTACACCATGGGAAAATCTCATGCAGGATCTGTTACCACGACAACAAACTATCTATATGATAATAGATTTTGAGTCTAGAAATATACAATGTCAGCTGTTGGTAGGGTCTCTGCCTCTGAGTCAGAAGGTTGTGGGTTGAAGTCCTGTTCCAGGGACTTGAGCACATAAATCTAGGCTGACACTCCAGTGCAGTGCTGAGGGAGTGCTGCACTGTCGGAGATGCCGTCTTTCAGATGAGACGTTAAATCGAGGCTCCGTCTGCTCTCTCAGGTGGATGTAAAAGATCCCATGGCACTATTCTGAAGAGGAGCAGGGGAGTTATCCCCGGTGTCCTGGCCAATATTTATCCCTCAATCAACATAACAAAAACAGATTATCTGGTCATTATCACATTGCTGTGCGCAAATTGGCTGCCGTGTTTCCCACATTACAACAGTGACTACACTTCAAAAGTACTTCATTTGGCTGTAAAGCGCTTTGAGAAGTCCAGTGGTCATGAACGGCGCTATATAAATGCAAGTCTTGTTTTTATTATTCGTTCGTGGGACATGGACGTCGTTGGCAAGGCCGGCATTTATTGCCCATCCCTAATTGCCCCTTAAGAAGCTGGTGGTGAGCCGCCTTCTTGAACCGCTGCAGTCCGTGTGGTGAAGATGCTCCCACAGTGCTGTTAGGGAGGGAGTTCCAGGATTTTGACCCAGCGACGATGAAGGAACGGCGATATATTTCCAAGTCAGGATGGTCTGTGACTTGGAGGGGAACGTGGAGGTGGTGGTGTTCCCATGCGCCTGCTGCCCTTGCCCTTCTAGATGGTAGAGGTCGTGGGTCTGGGATGTGCTGCTGAAGAAGCCTTGGCGAGTTGCTGCAGTGCATTTTGTAGATGGTGCACACTGCAGCCACGGTGCGCCGGTGGTGGAGGGAGTGAATGTTTGAGGTGGTGGATGGGGTGCCAATCAAGCGGGCTGCTTTGTCCTGGATGGTGTAGAGCTTCTTGAGTGTTGATGGAGCTGCAACTCATCCAGGCAAATGGGGAGTATTCCATCACACTCCTGACTTGTGCCTTGTAGATGGTGGAAAGGCTTTGGGGAATCAGGAGGTGAGACACTCTCCGCAGAATACCCAGCCTCTGACCCGCTCTTGTAGCCACAGTATTTATGTGGCTGATCCCATTATGTGTCTGGTCAATGGTGGCCCCCAGGATATTGAGGGTGGGGGATTCAGCAAAAAGTGAACCAGACTGCAGCCATACAGTCATGGGTGCGCACACTTGCGGGACTCGACATTTGAATCTCAGGCCAGCACAGGGGACTGGGAATGAGACAAAACCAGCAGGATCCCAGCAACAGCACGATTCTGCACTCGGTCTGTTCTTCTGCTCCACCCATTTTCCCCAAACCATCCGTGATTGGCCATAACCCATCTGCAGATCCCAGACCCCGCACTGCCCCTGAGCAACATCAGAGGAGGTCAACCTAGAATCATTGAAGGGAAAGTGTTCAGCTTTTTAAAAATAAATTTATTGCTTTGCATAAACTTGGCTTGTATTCTCTTGCGTTGGAAGATGGAGGGGCTGATCTGATCGAGGTGTTTAAACCGTTAACAAAGGATTCGATTGGGTTGCTGCAAAGAAATTATTTCCTCCGATGGGGGAAATCAAGAAGAAGGGAGACATAGGGCTGAATTTTATTGGGGAAGGCAGGTTAGAAGCCGTGGATGGGGGGAGGGGGGGGCTCGGTGACAGTCGGAAAACCTGGAGTGTCAGCAAAGATCAGTGGCTGGAGGAGCTGGGCAAGGCAGATCTCCGATCACACGGAGTGGGGGTTAGGTAGTGTAATGTATGCACCTGGGAGTATGCTCATTGGTGCCAAGCCCCGAAACCTCCCTCAGGAGCCACCGCCTCATAACTTGAACCTCCTCCGGGAAATCCCCTCCGTGCCTTTCAGTTCTGCGCGGAGGGAATTCCTGTACAGGCTGCTCTTGCACACTCTCCACTTTGCCATCCTCGTCTGTCGTCTGGACACGCCATGGTGCACCATCTTGCCGTCCGGAGAAGGCGGGGGTCCCCAATGGAGTGCTCTCTACGCGGGAGTCCTCCCTTTATTAATTGGGGACTTGGCCTGGAGGATGTTGCACAGAGCAATCGCGTGCAATCGGTTTTTTAATTCAGTTCACGGACTCCCAGGCCGCCTGCAATTCCTGCGGTCTGGAGGAGTCCGTGTTGCAGCCCCTCTTCCAATATTTAAAGGGGCTGCTCCTCAAATTCTGGTTGCGCTTCAGTCCCACGATCCTGATCTTTGGGCACCCTGTGCAGAGGGGAGCGGGCAGGTCGGAAGGCCTCCTCGTAAGACTGCTCCTGGGCGTGGCCAAGGAGACCATCACCCGGTCCAGGCAGCGGGCGGTCGAGGGGGTCGTTCAGCCCGACTGCCTGCCTCTCTTCCGCTGTTACATCCGAGCCAGGGTGTCCCTGGAGATGGAGCACACGGTGTCCACCGGTACGCTCGCGGCCTTCCACGAGAGGTGGGCGCCGGAGGGACTGGAGTGCATCATCACCCCTGGCAACCAAATTTTAATCTGACCATAGTTTTTCAAAAGTACAATTTGTTGATTTGTCGATTTTAGTGCCCCTTTAACAAGGGGGCATTTGATTTAAAGTTTACTTAAAATAATTGTAGAGCGGTTGAGTTGGGAGTGGCTTAGCCAGTCACGTGATGTTCACAAGACTCAATAAAACCCCAGCCAGTTGGGTTTGGGGGATCCACAATGAGGCATGCAGTTGCGAGCCTGGTGGATGAACTGAAAATGTATAGTGTGATTGTTAAACCTTTGCTAATAAACCAACTCGTTGTTAATAGCAATGTGTTGCTATGAATTCTTAAACAAAGAACCCATGAAGCAAATACACATTGACCACGACACCGGGGAAAACTTCCCTGCTCTTCAAAACACAGGTTGAACCTCCCTTATCCGAAACCACCCCTCGTCCAGAACCATTCCCGGCTACCGGGGATGACACATGCGCAGAACTCCGATATGAACAAATTGAAGTCCTTCCTCGCTACCGACCCCCGCGATCCACTGCCGGGGAGAAGGCTTGATGGGCTGAATGTTCCTATGCTCAGACACTATACAGAACACGTTTTGTAGCATAGTTTGAGCTGCTTGAGGTAAGGGAAGACTGTACTGCGGGACTCTGTTCTTAAGGACACCAAGCGTTCCCAGTTCAGGGACCAGAGGCGGCTCCTGAAGCAACACTCGGTTCGAACCTTATGAAAACATCCCGAACTGCACAGTGCAAAATCCGCCTTCCAGATTTATGGGCAAGTTTCAATTTACAGCCTGTCAGAGAGAGATTGCACAATTCACACCAATCAGTGTCGGATGATGAAGAGTTGTGTTATTGCATTGCTTTCTGCATGTGTCGGACTGAACTCGGCCAATGATATTTCTCACTTAGGACCCTGAGTATCAACGAGAGTGATGTCACACACCTTTGGGAAAGATTGAAATCAAACTCTTGGCGATTGCACGACAAGTCTCAACCTGCCCAGTTCCCCAACTGAGAAAGGCATACACAAGCCATTAAGGTCAGTTCAATGTACAACTGCTAAAGAAAGATTTGCATTTCTGTAGCACCTTTCACAACCTCCGGATGTCCCAAGGTGTTTAACGTGTTACTACGTTAAAGGCGCTATATAAATAAAAGTTAGTATTAACATTCAATGAAGCACTTTGGAAACTGAAACACTGTTGTAATGTGGGAAACGCGGCAGCCAATTTGCGCACAGCAAGCTCTCACAAACAGCAATGTGATAATGACCAGATAATCTGTTTTAAACAAAGAAAAACTTGGATCTACATAGCGCCTTTCATGACCACTGGACATCTCAATACTTTACAGCCACTGAAGTATTAGTGATTGCTAGTTAATAACTCACCCCGCTCTTCTTCAAAATAGTGCCATGGAACCGTTTACATGCACCTGAGAGGCCGGACATATTTAACATTCAAAAGGCGGCACCTCTGACAGTGCGGCGCTCCCTCAGCACTGCATTGGGAGTGTCAGCATTGATTAGGTGCCCAAGTCTCTGGAGTGGGGCTTGAACCCACAGCCTTCTGACTCGGAGACGAGAGAGCGCTACCCACTGAGTCACTGGCTGACACGCTAACAATGTACCAATAAACCAGTGGTACAAACAGTGAAGGCAAGAGCTGGTGAAGGTATCAACAGAACAACATATCAAAGATCATGAGGCAAGGTCTCGCTTTCCCAGAAAACAGACTGATGGGACCTGGCTTGTCTGCACAACATTTGCTCAAGTAAAGTCTGCTGGGTAATATCTCAAACATTGCTGAAATCCATCGCACGTATCAATAGGCAATGCAGCATCTGGGCACATTAGAATACTGAATATTTCCACGTTGGGCACCGATCCATATCCTCCTATTCCAGCATTTACAGACTGCTGAACAAGACCATGAAATCAAACATCTGTCTTTTAGTTTGGATTCCCACTGAATAGATGGACAACAACCCTCCCATATAAATGGGAGAACACTTTGCTTCTTATTCCTCATGGTGCTTCTGAGCTCAGAATTAAAACAACGCTGCATTTAGATAGCGCCTTGTGTAGCCTCAGGACATCCCAAAGCGCTTTCACAGCCAATGAAGTACTTTTTGAAGCGTAGTCACGGTTATAGTGTAGGAAACGCGGCAGCCAATTTGCGCACAGCAAGCTCCCACCATCATCATCATAGGCAGTCCCTTGAAACGAGGATGACTTGCTTCCACGCCAAAAAGGGATGAGTTCACAGGTGTTTCAATGAAGGACCTAATATTCCAGATCCCGAACTACATGTTGAAGGCCTGTGCGTGGATTTTTTTAACGTGTGGTGGCCGTTGCACACCAGCCACCACACGGGCTTGACAGAGCTAGGTCTTGGTCCAGTGGCAAGGATTAACCAAGACGACTCCCACCATCAGCAATTTGACAATGACCAGATAACCTCTTTTAGGTGATGTCGGTTGAGGGAAAATACCCATGTCTGTAGGATCTACGTGATGGCCCAGCCTGCCTGCTTTTCACAGCGGGAACCCTCAGCAAGTTAAGTGTTCCACCTGCCCCTGGACCCCAGTCATGGGCTGCCCGGTCATGGGATGCTGACTGGTCCGAGAGGCTGCGCTGGTCCTTCTCTGAATCCCCGTCCCGCAAAGTGTGAAATGGCAAAACGCCACATGGGCACCATAAGGGACACTCGCCTGAGGTTGAATCTGAGGAACTTTGTTGGACAATGCAGACTAGCACCTAATCATGTTCTACCTGACCTACGAATGCTTAGAGCTGCAGACTGTACCCGCGGTCTAGGCACGATTGGCTGGTGGCGGGTTTTAGGCACATTCTAGTGAGCATTTTGCACACGATTTAGGAGGTCAGCTTATTGGCACAGCATCCATCAGGCGCGGATTTGGATAGGTGCAAGGGGCACACTAGTGCTGGGAGTGGAAAACTGCATGGAATTGAAATTTAAAGGGAAATGGGACAATTTAAGGCGAGGTGACCTTTCAAATGGGACAGAAAATCAGGATGACTGTGACACGGGTATAAATGGACACATCTGGCACAAACACTCGCAACAATTCTCGAAAGCTTTGGTGCTGTCAGAGGTAGCAGTGGCAGTACAGGGAAGAATTATAAGGCTGCTCCTTGGTGTCAAAGGACTGAGTCAAGAGAAAAGACTGTAAAAGGTGGGAAGGATTTTTGACAATATTCAGCCTTGAAAAAGGAGTCTGGCGAGGGTCTTCATACAGGTATGGGGTATGGGACTGTAAATGGTGTAGAAGTAGTAAATTGAGAACATTTCCATCAAATGAAACAAGACAGCGAGACAAGGCCAATCCATGCCTTTCTAACCTCCAGACTTGTCCATTCCACGCACTGCTGGCCAGCCTCCCACATTCTACCCTCCATAAACTAGAGGTCATCCAAAACTCAGTTCACCCGTGTCCTAACTCGCACCTAGTCCCGCTCACCCATCACCCCCTGTGCTCGCTGACCCGTGTCCTAACTCGCACCTAGTCCCGTTCATCCATCACCCCCTGTGCTTGCTGACCCGTGTCCTAACTCGCACCGGGTCCCGCTCACCCATCACCCCCTGAGCTCGCTGCCCCGTGTCCTAACTCACACCGGATCCCGCTCACCCATCATCCCCTGTGCTCGCTGACCCGTGTCCTAACTTGCACTGGGTCCCGCTCACCTATCACCCCCTGTGCTCGCTGACCAACATTGGTTCCCGGTTTGGCCACTCCTCGATTTTAAAATTCTCATCCTTGTTTTCAAATCCCTCCATGGCCACGCCCCTCCTTATCTCTGTAATCTCCTCCAGCTATAAAACCCTCCGAGATCTGTGCACTCCTCTAATTCAGCCCTCTTGACCATCCCTGATTATAATTGCTCCACCATTGGTGGCCGTGCCTTCAACTGCCTGGGCCCCAAGCTCTGGAACTCCCTCCCTAAACCTCTCCACCTCTACGACACTCCTTAAAACCTACCTCTATAACCAAGCTTTTGGTCACCTGCCCCAATATGTGGTTCGGTGTCAAACTTTGTTTGAAGTGACTGGAGACGTTTACCTCTGTTGCAAGTGCTACACAAATGCACTCTGTTGTTATTGTCCATACTGGCGAAAGGCTATTTAGGACAAACGTTAGGAAGTTCCTCTTCATACAGAGAGTGACCAACGTGTGGAATAGACTTTTGGGTAGCGCAGTGGGAGCAAAAATCCTGCAATCATTTGAGAAAATTGTAATGGTGGAATTGTAGGTTCTTTGTGGACTGGTGAGCGAGGCAGGGCTGAATAATCCTTCTCATCTGTCTTGTGACCTCATCGGAGATACTACGTACTACAAAATCAAAGTGGAGGATCGGAGAAGGATAGTGATGAGAATTGGGTTGTGATGGAACCCTTTGGGGATGACCATCTCTGCTCATTTTAAGTCTGGATTTTAAAAAATTGCACCAAAAATTCACTTTGAGGTTGGGTGTTACTGAAAGGGCTCAACAGTCAACATCCAACGTGACTGCTACACTAACCCTACAGGCACAGTAACAGAAAGAAACCTTGGAGTTTCTATTTATTACTTCCTGGGATCGGAGTGTCATTGGCAAGGCCAGCATTTATTGCCCATCCCTAATTGCCCTTGAGAAGGTGGTGGTGAGTCGCCTTCTTGAACCGCTGCAGTCCGTGTGGTGAAGGTGTTCCCACAGTGCTGTTAGAGAGGGAGTTCCAGGATTTTGACCACGCGACGCTGAAGGAACGGCCGATATATTTCCAAGTCATGGATGGTGTGTGACTTGGGGGGGGGGATAGCACTGAACACTGTGTAGTCATCAGTGAACATCCCCACTTCAGACCTTATGATGGAGGGAAGGTCACTGATGAAGCAACTGAAGATGGTTGGGCCTGGGACACTGCCCTGAGGAACTCCTGCAGCGATGTCCTAGAGCCAAGATGATTGGCCTCCAACCATCACAACCGTTATGTATTGATGTGTGTATCGTCCTGGTACCTTAAATGTAATATAAGCACAATGGTACACCACAGAGGGTGCTGGAAGTACCTGCAACAGGCAATATAAAAGGCTGACCACCACACCTGAGAGGCACTCTGAGGCTGTTCAATAAAGGACGAAGGTCACAGCAGTTAGATTTACACCAGACCGTGTGGAGTCAGTGATTTGTGTGCTACATACACCACATTGGCGCCAAGGAAGCAGATGAACTCCACGCAACCATGGCTACTCTGGGCTCGCTAAAGGATTTTACCGTGGGCAATGATTGGGAGGCCTTTACGGAAAGGCTCGAGTTCTACTTCACAGCTAACGACTTGACGGAGGACACGGACACAAGGAGATATAAGCGTAAGGCGATATTGCTCTCCAGTTGTGGAGATGAGGTTTACTGTCTCGTCAGGGATTTGCTGGCACCCGGGAGCGCCAGGGACAAGTCATACAAGGAGCTGACTGAACTCATTCGTGACCGAATGAGTTCAGTTGAAACCGAAGGAGAGCATCCTCATGGCCAGATACAAATTTTACCAGACCCGAGGGCCAGGATGTCACCAAATATGCTGCGGACCTCAGGAGACTCGCGGCGCTGTGTGATTTTGGCGCACACCTTGACGAGGCGTTACGGGACGTTTTCGTTATGGGGATTGGCCACGAGGGCCTCCTTCACAAGCTGTTAACCACGGAACCCACAGTCACTCTGACAAAGGCCATCACCATCAGCTGGGCACATATGACCTCGACTTGCAGCACCAAGCAAATAATCCACACAGTCTCGAACCCGGCAGGCACTGTCCACAGGATAGCGCCCACCATGGACAAAACTGCAGAACGTGGCTCTGCCCGGGGCAGAGTGCACGGACCTAGGGGTCCTGGAGCTCAGAGTCCGCCGAGGGGGGCCAATCAAGCAGCACCATGCTGGTGTGGAGGAAGCCATGGGGCTCACCGGTGCAGGTTTGCGGAGTACACGTGTAATACCTGCCACCTGAAAGGCCACCTTCAGCGTATGTGTAGAAGAAATCGGACTCACCATGTGGCTGAGGAGATGGGGGATGATCCACCATCCAGCGAGGAGCAGGCAGAAGATGATGTTGGGACTGTACACGTGTACCGACGATTTGCCCCCGGTGATAAGGGAAGTAAAAATCAACGGAGTCCCAGTGAGTATGGAAGTGGACACGGGCTTGGGTCCGTTGTTGATGAGTCGGAGAACTTTTGATAAACTGTGGATTAACCCAGCTGCACGACCCAAGCTGGTCCCGGTCACGGTGAAGCTGCGTACCTACACCAGGGAACTGATACCTGTTCTTGGCAGAGCGATGGTGCAGGTATCCCACCGGGACGAGACGCACGCTTTACCTTTTTGTGGGTTGTTGCAAGCGATGGGCCGACACTCCTCGGCCGGAGGTGGATGGGGATGGTCCGTGGGAGCTGGGAAGACTTCACCACTCCACAGGCTGCTGCTCCCCGGGGTGCTGCTGTGCCCCGGGTCCCCAGAGAACAGCGCTGACCGAGCTGGAGCTGCAGCCTCAATCCCCCCACAGGCAAGTCCCAGGCCTGGACCTCACACCGAGATCCTGCAGCCCCAGCCCCCACAAGCAAGCCCCAGCCCCGGACCTCACACACAGATCCCACAGCCTCAGCCCCCACAGGCAAGCAGCCCTGCAGAGGCGGGCCTAGTTGGGGGGGGGGGGGTGAGCCGGCAGGGCGCTGCGTGCGGCGTGCGAGGGATCCAGGATGGCCGGTGGATCGGAGGGGCCCACGCAGAGGGAGAGTCGGGCGGCGGCAGCAGCTGGAGGTCGGCGGCCATGACGGCCGCAGGGGAGGCCGCCGGAGAAGCGACGACGACGGCCGCAGGAGAGGCGGCAAGTCAGGTGGCAGCGGAGGGGAGTGGAGGCTGCGGCGGCGGAGGGCATCCGGAGCGGCGGAGAGCAAGATGGCGGCGGCCTCGTGTCCAGAGCAGCAGAGCGTCAAAGATGGTGGCGCCCAAGGAGAATCCTCATGGAATCCTCCTGCATCAAAGATGGCGCCTTAAAAAGGAAATACACCCGGGAGTCTTAAAAGGGCCTTACCATGTGGTGGTCCCCACAAAGGACTTCTGTAAGGCAGAGCAAGTCTAAAATGAATGAGCTATGTTAATGTGAGATGGCGGATTTATAATAAGAATTAATATTTTAATGCTGAATGGCCACTGTATGTGTGTAAAATAATGGATATGAAGTACAATTAATGATAAGAGCTAACAAGGAAATCAGGGATCCGTTACCAATCAATAACTAGCTAATGTACCAGATAACATGTACCATACTAATGCGCTGTCTATGCCTACCTGCCTTCCGTTGGACAAACAAGATCGAGATTCCTGGCATCGTCTTCGGGACTGGGGGGGGAAGTGAGATGTTATGTATTGATGTGTGTATCGTCCTGATACCTTAAATGTAATATAAGCACAATGGTACACCACAGAGGGCACTGTGGTGGGAAACCTGGAAGTACCTGCAACGGGCAATATAAAAGGCTGACCACCACACCTGAGAGGCACTCTGAGGTTGTTCAATAAAGGATGAAGGTCACAGCAGTTAGATTAACACCAGACCGTATGGAGTCAGTGATTTGCGTGCTACATACACCACAACATCTTCCTTTGCGCTAGGTATGACTCCAGCCAGTGGAGAGTTTTTCCCCGGATTCCCATTGACATCAGTTATACTAAGGCTCCTTGATGCTACACTCGGTCAAATGCTGCCTTGATGTCAAGGGCAGTCACTCTCACCTCACCTCTGGAATTCAGCTCTTTTGTCCAAGTTTAGATTAAGGCTGTAATGAGGTCTGGAGCCGAGTGGTCCTGGCAGAACCCAAACTGAGCATTGGTGAGCAGGTTATTGGTGAGTAAGTGCTGCTTGATAGCACTGTCGACAACACCTTCCATCACTTTGCTGATGGTTGAGAATAGACCGATGGGGCAGTAATTGGCTGAATTGGATTTGTCCTGCCTTTTGTGGACATGACATACCTGGGCAATTTTCCACATTGTCAGGTAGATGCTAGTGTTGTAGTTGTACTGGAACAGTTTAGCTAGAGGTGCAGCTAGTCCTGGAGCACAAGTCTTCAGCACGATAGCCAGGATGTTGTCAGGGCCCATAGCCTTTGCTGTATCCAGTGCACTCAGCCATTTCTTGATATCATGTGGAGTGAATCGAATTGGCTGAAAACTGGCTTCTGTGATGGTGGGGACCTCAGGAGGAGGCCGATATGGATCATCCACTCGGCACTTCTGGCTGAAGATGGATGACGTTGAGAGTTCAAATCCCACTCCTGCACTTTGTCACATAACCTTGGCCGACACTCCGTGTTGCAATGTCGGAGGTGTTGTTCTTCACATTGGCATTAAAATGGACTCCTGTCGGACTCTTCCACTGGTTTAGGTGCAAGGTAACGATCATGTGCCACTATCTGGGGATTTCTCTTAGTGTCCCGGCGATTCTTCTTCCTTCAAACAATGTCATCAAAAACTGATCAACTAACCTCATCTCATTGGTACTTGAGAGATCTTGCTATGAATCATGGACTCATACAACCATAGAACGGTTACAGCACAGGAGGGGGCCATTTGGCCCGTTAAGCCCGTGCCGGCTCTCTGCAAGAGCACCTCAGCCAGTTCCACTTCCCCGCCCTTTCCCCATAGCCCTGCAATTTTTTTTGCTTCAGATACTTATCCAATTCCCTTTTGAAAGCCACAATTGAGTCTGCCTCCACCACTCTCTCAGGCAGCGCATTCCAGATCCTAACCACTCGCTGCAGAAAATTGTTTTTCTTAATGTCGCCTTTGGTTCTTCTGCCAATCACCTGAAATCTGTGTCCTCTGGTTCTCGACCCTTCCGCCAATGGGAACAATTTCTCTCGATCCACTCTGTCCAGACCCCACATGATTTTGAACCCCTCTATCAAATCTCCTCTCAACCTTCTCTGCTCTAAAGAGAACAACCCCAGCTTCCCCAGTCTATCCGTGTAACTGAAGTCCCTCATCCCTGGAATCATTCTCGTAGATTTTTTCTGCACCCTCTCTCGGGCCTTCACATCCTTCCTAAAGTGCGGTGCCCAGAATTGGACACAATACTCCAGTTGCGGCCGAACCAGTGTTTTATAAAGCTTCATCATAACTTCCTGTGCAATATGGCTGCCACATTAGGCACATAACAGTCACTGCAGTGCAACGTATTTAGTTGCCCGTGAAATGCTCTCATTCACATGCAAGAGGCATGACAAATCTTTTTTTATTTTTTTCAAAATTGGAATACCAATTATCAACCAGTTAAAAATTGTGATGTAGAATCTGCTGACACAACTTCTTATCTATTCAGCTTTATCTCCTGCCATCCTACAATTACTGTTCATGCAACGAAGACATTTTCATAGAATTACTTAGAATTTACAGCACAGAACCATGCCAGCGTTTATGCTCCATTCGAGCCTTCTCCCGTCTTTCCTCATCTAACTCTATCAGCATAACCCTCTATTCCCTTCTCCCCCATATGCTTGTCCAGCCTCCCCTTAAATGCATCGATACTATTCACCTCAACCACTCCCTGTGGTAGCGAGTTCCACATTCTCACCACTCTCTGGGTAAAGAAGTTTCTCCTGAATTCCTTATTGGATTTATTGGTGACTATCTTATATTTATTGATCCTAGTTCTGGATTCCGCATAAGTCAAAACACTCTTTCTCTCTGTCTGTCTGTCTACTCTATCAAACCCCTTCATCATTTTACCCCTCAGCCGTCTCTCTTCTGGAGAAAAGAGACCCAGCCTGTTCAGTCTTTCTTTACTGAGAAAAACGATAATCAAAACAAGAGAAAAATGTACGGCAGGCAAGGATTGTGTGTAGACATAAATTGAGGGGTACTTAGTGAGAGGGTCTTAGTTAAGTGCCTCTTTTGAAAGAGCAAGGTGACTGTCACAAGCACTTAACGGAAGAGCAGTTGCATCTTTCCTGCTACTTCCAACAAAAAATAATTTAAATCAATCTCTAAATCTAGGCTGACACTCCAGTGCGGTGCTGAGGGAGTGCTGCACTGTCGGAGGTGCCGTCTTTCAGATGAGACGTTAAACCGAGGCCCCGTCTGCTCTCTCAGGTGGATGTAAAAGATCCCATGGCACTATTTCAAAGAAGAGCAGGGGAGTTATTCCCGGTGTCCTGGGGCCAATATTTATCCCTCAATCAACATAACAAAAACAGATTATCTGGTCATTATCACATGGCTGTTTGTGGGAGCTTGCTGTGCGCAAATTGGCTGCCGCGTTCCCCACATTACAACAGTGACCATGCTTCAAACTACTTGATTGTCTGAAAAGCACTTTGGGACATCCGGCGGTCGTGAAAGGCAGTATATAAATGCAAGTCTTTCTTTCTTTATTCAAGGCGAGCCAATTCTCTGTGGTGTTGGACATGGGGAGCCAAGATTAGCTGTGGCCTTCAGGTGAAGCAGGGCTAGAGGGCGAGCGAGAGTCGGACCAGGGAGTGCAGACACTAGTCAATCCGCATTTTAAAGTCATGCATTCTGTCCTTATTTTTATATCCCCATTATAAATTCCGTGGTGCATCCATTTAGGGGAAGGGGGGGGGCGTAGTTACAGCATTAGGCAAGAACCATTGAAAGTGCGGACAAGTAGTTAACAGTAACTATAGATTTTTAATATACTTAGAGATGATCATTAATAAAACTATTAGATTAGCAGATGATATAAAAGTATACGCATGGATTGAGAGTAAGCAGGTTTAGACAAGCTAAGTGAACGAGCTCATGAATGTCAGATGTTATTTCATGTAGGGATGTGTTGCGTTATGTTTATGCAACTGAAGGCCAATCAGTTCTCTGCATGGGTGCCCATCGAAACCATCAGAGCAGGAACACGTCGTGGGGGCAGACACTGATCAAAGGTTCAGAGCAATAGGCGGTAAACAGATAGGGTTATTGAAAATACTGCTCGAGTAATATGAGGAGAGATTGAGTAGACTAGGCCGATATTCTCTGGAGTTTAGAAGAATGAGAGTCGATCTCATTGAAACATACAACATTCTTACAGGGCTTGACAGGGTACATGCAGGGAGGATGTTTCCCCTGTCTAGAACCAGGGGTCATAGTCTCAGAATAAGGGGTCGGCCATTTGGGACTGAGATGAGGAGAAATTTCTTCACTCAGAGGGTGGTGAATCTTTGGAATTCTCTACCCCAAAGGACTGTGGAGGCTCAGTCTTTGAGTAGATTCAACACAGAGATCGATAGAGTTTTAGATATTAAGGAAATCGAGGGATATGGGGATAGTGCAGGAAAGTGTTGAGGTAGAAGATCAGCCATGATCTAATTGAAGCGGAGCAGGCTCAAGAGGCCAAATGGCCGACACCTGCTCCTAATTCTTATGTAATAAAGTACAAATGCAAGAGCTCTAAACTTGGGTAATATGAGGCACTGGCTGAGTAGCACTCGGAGTAATGTGTCCAGCTCTAGCCCCCCTTCTGCTGATGGATACGGAGACTGTAGAGAGGGTGCAGAGGGGAGAGAGCAAGGATGATACATCAACTTCGATAATTTAGTTATGAGGAGTTAGGGATATTCACTTAGGAGAAATGTAAGCTCAGGGGGATTACAAAATGAATTGGATTGAATAGATTTTGATGAGGTACTAAAAATGGGTAGTCATATTATGAAGAGAGGACCAGGTTAGAAGACAGGAATTATTTATTTACCCAGAGGGCAGGAGGTCGCTCTAACAGTAAGTGGATGTGGTAAGGAAAGTGTAATAGAAATTTATAGCACGGAAGGAGGCCATTCGACCCATCGTGTCCATGCCGGCCGGCAAAGAGCTATCCAGCCATGTATGCACCTGTGAGTATGCTCACAGTTTACGTAGTGTAGTGGTTATCACGTTCGCCTCACAAGCGAAAAGGTCCAAGGTCTAAAATAGTTGTAGAGCTGTTGCATTGTGAGTGGCTTTGCCAGTAACATGATGTTCACAAGACTCAATAAAACCCCAGTCAGTTGGGTCTAGGTCATCCACGATGAGGTATGCAGTTGTGAGCCTGGTGAATGAACTGGTAATGTGTCGTGTGATTGTTAAACCTTTGTTAATAAACCAACTAGTTCTTAATAGCAATGTGTTGCTATGGATTCTTAAGCAAAGAACCCATGAAGCAAATACATTATACAGGGTACTCAACAATGCCTTTACAATGGGACTGCACACGTTCCTGAGTGCAATGTGTTTGCTTCACGGGTGGTAGAAGATTGGAGCTCTCTTCCGCAAACAGCAATTGATGCAAGGTCAATTGTTAATTTTAATTGAGCTTTTTGTTTGCCAAAGATATTAAGGGTTATGGGGCAAAGGCGGGTATATGGGATCAGGTCACAGATCAGCCATGATCTCATGGCATGGCAGTGGAACAGGCTCGAGGGGCTGAATGGCCTCCTCCTGTTGGCTTCAAAGTAAAGCCAGATTACAATTTGTTCTCTCCTATTAATTTTCACTTTACACCGGTTCCGGAGAAGAGCAGATCTTGGTGTTCAGATTTGGGTTTCAGTCACGAGATGGGGCAGCAGAGCTAAGGGCAGCCCTTTCTACATTGTCCAGGACCACACAATGCAAACCACTCACAAAGACGTAGAATTGCAAACAGGACTGAGCTGCCAAGAGTTGGGAGAGCAGCAGACTGCCAGAGGCCAGGGCCTGCACCTGGCCCGAAGGCCAGAGGTTGGACACCCTTTGGTCCGCTGGGGAGGTCGAGCATTGATGGGCCTCATGGTCCCTTATCAGCCATCACTTCCCATGTGTCAGCTGTGGCTCAGTGGGTACCACACTCGTCTTGGAGTCAGAAGTCTGTGGGTTCAAGTCCCACTCCAGGGACTTGAGCACAAAAATCTAGGCTGACATTCCAATGCAGTGCTGAGGGAGTGCTGCACTTTTGGAGGTGCCGTCTATTGGATGAGACATTAAACTTAGGCCCTCTCAGGTGGGTATAAAGGATACCGCGGCACTATTTCGAAGAAGAGCAGGGGAGTTATCCCTGATGTCCTGGGCCAATATTTATCCCTCAATCAACATAATAAAAAAAAAAAGAGATTATCTGGTCATTATCACATTGCTGTTTGTGGGAGCTTGCTGTGCGCAAATTGGCTGCCACATTTCCCACATTACAACAGTGACTACATTTCAAAATGTATTTCATTGGCTGTAAAGTCATCCAGTAGTCGTGAAAGGCGCTATATAAATGCAAGTCTTTCTTTTATGTCTGTATCTGAGCCTTGACCCTCCACCGAGGGTTTTTTATAATTATAAAGAAAAAGGAAAAGAAAAACGTAAACTGTTGTAATTATCAGCTATTACTTTTATTCTGCAGCTCAGTCGGCACAAAAGGACACAGATCACCAGCTGTTGTTGCTCTTCCGTATTGTCCACAGCAGATGCAGGGTATGTGCATCATGGGTTCCTCGCTTAAGAATTCATAGCAACGCATTGCTATTAAGAACTAGTTTGTTTATTAACAAAGGTTTAACAATCACACTACACATTACCAGTTCATCCACCAGGCTCACAACTGCATACCTCATCGTGGATGACCTGGACCCAATTGGCCGGGGTTTTATTGAGTCTTGTGAACATCATGTGACTGGCTAAGCCACTCACAATGCAACAGCTCTACCAATCTGTGAGTAGACTCACTGGTGCGCATGTTACAGCAGTAAACCTCCTCTGTCGGACTGAAGATCTTGCAACGTGGAGAGAGGAGTATCACTGTTGGCTACCAATTAAAGTCGGATGGCAATTTGTTGTCCCCTCAGTACATGGACACTGGTTGCTGAAATGGGGGAATGCTGAGCAGGAGGAACGGACATGGACTACATAAAACGGGACCCACAAGTGGTTTGCATAGAGTAACTGCTAGCATTTGTTTGTCCCTGGTAATCTTGGGATCCCAGCCAAGAAACGCTCATCAGTTTAGTTTGCCTCTCGTCTGCACAATAGCCAATTTTATACATGAGATCTACCATAATATTGCTCACTGTGAATAGGCTGTTTTACAACATGGGGTGGTGTCAACAGTGTGACAGGAACGGTGTTACAGGAAGTATGTGCGACACTTACAGGATGTGCTTGCTACATGAAAGACTTGTCCATAAATATACAAACCCCTCCCATGCAATTGCTCACGATTTGAGAGAGAAAATAGTGGTTTGTTTTCAAATCCCTCCATGGCCTCACCCCTCCCTTTCTCTGTAAACTCCTCCAGCCCCACAACCCGAGATCGCTGTGCTCCTCCAATTCTGGCCTCTTAAACACCCCCAATTTGGCGGCCGTGCCTTCAGCTACCAACTCTCTCCCGAAACCTCTCCGCCTCTCACCTTCTTCAAGACACTGCTGAAAATCTACCTCTTTGACCAAGCTTTTGGTCACCTGTCCCAATATCTCATGTGGCTTGGGGTCAAATTTTGTTTTGCTACATTAAAGGCGCTCTATGTTGTTCTGTTTTACCAATCTTGCTCTAGGAAGGGTGGGTAGGTCTTCTGACCTGCCCTTGCTTTGACCCTGGCCCATCTTCCTCCTCCCCCTCTTGGTCTGTGTTCAGGGTGGACAGTCGGTGGGATCTCAGCCACCGAGAGGCACTGCGCACCCTGCAGGTGAAGGAAATGGAGCAACACTGCAATATCAGCTCGTGGCAGAGAGGCTCTTAAAGAAAATCTCAGGAATATTGCTAAAAGTAATTTGTGGAGTGTAGTCACTGTTGTAATGTAGGAAATGCAGCAGCCAATTTGCGCACAGTAAGCTTCCACAAACAATGACAAGATAATCTGTTTTTTGTTATGTTGATCGAGAGATAAATATTGGCCCCAGAACACTGGAAATAACTCCCCTGCTCTTCTTCAAAATAGTGCCATGGGATCTTTTACATCCACCTGAGAGAGCAGACGGGGCCTCGGTTTAACATTTCATCTGAAAGGTGACACCTCCGACAGTGCAGCACTCCCTCAGCACTGCACTGGAGTGTCAGTCTAGAGTTTTTTTGTGCTCATGTCCCTGGAGTGGGACTTGAACCCACAACCTTCTGACTCTGAGGCGAGAGCGCTGCCCACTGAGCCACGGCTGCCTGCAAAAAGCCCAAGATTTTGTCAGTTTCCCTGATTTCACAGATTACACTAATTGCGGACTATGGGGAGGGTTGCAGAATGCAGCATCAGCATCATCATCATCATCATCATAGGTAGTCCTTCAGAATCGAGGATGACTTGCTTCCACTCTAAAAAAGTGAGTTCTCAGGTGACGGCACCGTCCAATTCAGGAATTACAGTCTCTGTCACAGGTGGGACAGACAGTGGTTGAAGGGGTGGGAAGTCTGGTTTGCCGCACGCGCCTTCCGCTGTCTGCGCTTGGTTTGTGCATGCTCTCGGCGATGAGACTCGAGGTGCTCAGCGCCCTCCCGGATGCTCTTCCTCCACTTAGGGCGGTCTTTGGCCAGGGGCTCCCAGGTGTCGGTGGGGGTGTTGCACTTTATCAAGGAGGCTTTGAGGGTGTCCTTGAAATGTTTCCTCTGCCCACCTGGGTCTCGCTTGCCATGTAAGAGTTCTGAGTAGAGCGCTTGCTTTGGGAGTCTTGTGTCGGGCATGCAGACGATGTGGCCCGCCCAATGGAGCTGGTTGAGTGTGGTCAGTGCTTCGATGCTGGGGATGTTGGCCTGATCGAGGACGCTAACGTTGGTGCGTCTGTCCTCCCAGGGGATTTGCAGGATCTTGGAGACATTGCTGGTGGTATTTCCTCAGCACTTTGAAGTGTCTACTGTATAGGGTCCACGTCTCTGACCCATACAGGAGGGCGGGTATCACTGCAGTCCTGTAGACCACAAGCGTGGTGCCAGATTTGAGGGCCTGGTCTTCGAATGCTGTCTTCCTCAGACGACCGAAGGCTGCGCTGGCGCACTGGAGGTGGTGTTGGACCTCAGTCAGTGAATGACTGAGCCCAGCTTGAGGATTTCCAGGTTTAGATGCGTGCATACGCGCCACATCCTGAAGTTGCCGTCAGTTTCAAAGGGGTAACGACAGGGAGCGCTGACAGTCTGCCGTGGTTGCCCACCGCAGAATCCGAGCCATTGTGATGCGGGCCGAGAAACGAACTGCCCAGGGGCAGCTCGGTAACGTCGAACCCTTCCATTATCTTGCGTATCAGCTTAGAAACGCTTTCACTCATCACTGAGGGAGTGAAAGAGCCAATTAAATGCTGTTTGCACAAATCCGCTCCATTCACAGTTCATTTAACAGCTAAACCACTTGTTTGATATGCAAATATTCTGTTAACCAGTACTATACTAATTAGCATAAACAAGTGTCTTTTCATTAGGCGTATTTAGAATCGAAGAGAATGACGACGTTTCAATTGGTTTCGCTCTGAAGATATTCACTTCCTTCTCACACAGTCTAGCTCTCCGGCCGGGAGACCAACACAACAAGGCCCCTCTGTCACAGGAACATTCACAGCCTGCACAACATTCTGTCGGCAAGTTCCACATTCGCACCGCTCTCTGGATAAAGAAGTTTCTCCAGAATTCTTTATTGGATTATTAGTAACTATCTGAAATTTATGCCCCCAGTTTTGGTTTCCCCCTAAAAATGACCACAAATGTGCTGTTGCAACACAAGTCACACACCCACTGAGTGAAACAGAGGCAACAAAACTCACAATGCCAGGGTCTGAGAATGAAAGCTCATTTTCAAAAACACATATCTATATAGCGCCTTCAACGTAGTAAAATCATAGAATCAAAGAATTTACAGCATGGTAGGAGGCCATTCGGCCCATCGTATCCCCGCCGGCCGACAAAGAGCTATTCAGCCTCATCCCACTTTCCAGCTCTCGGTCCATAGCCTTGTAGGTTACGGCACTTCAAGTGCGCATCCCAGTACGTTTTAAAATGTGGTGAGAGTTTCTGCCTCCACCTCTACCACCCTTTCAGGCAGTGAGTTTCAGATCCCCACCACCCACTGGGTGAAGAATTTCTCAACTCCCCTCTAAACCTCCTACCAATTACTTTAAATCTATGCCCCCTGGCTATTGATCCCCCTGCCAAGAGAAACAGGTCCGTCCCATCCACTCTATCTGGGCCCTTTGTATTTGAGACATTAAATCAAAGCTTGGCCAGGTGTAGGTGAAGATGGCGTTACTTGAACCTCAGACATCCCCTGCTGTGCTGAGCACCAGCTATCTCTCACCCAACACCAGCAAAAACAGCTTCGTTGGGAATTCATGCCGTTTGCTGTTTGTCGGGCCTTGATGCGTGTGGACTGATTGCTGCATTTGCCTACCTAATAACAATGGTCGCACTTCAAGGCTGACTAACTGGCTGTGAGGCAGTCAAACATCGGAGAACCCGAAGTTAAAAAGGAAGGAATTTCCCAGTATCAGCTCATCGTCATCATCATAATCATAGACAGTCCCTCTAAATTGAGGAAGAGTTGCTTCCACTCTAACAGTGAGTTCTCAGGTGGCTGTACAGTCCAACACGGGAATTACAGTCTCTGCCACAGGTGGGACAGACAGTGGTTGAAGGAAAGGGTGGGTGGGGAGTCTGGTTTGCCGCACGCTCCTTCCGCTGTCTGCGCTTGCTTTCTGCACGCTCTCGGCGACGAGACACGAGGTGCTCAGCGCCCTCCCGATGCACCTCCTCCACTTAGGGCAGTCTTTGGACAGGGACTCCCAGGTGTCGGTGGGGGTATTGCATTCCATCAGTATCAGCTATGGCTCAGTTGGTAGCACTCAGAGCCTAGAAGGTTGTGGGGTCAAGATCCACTCCAGAGACTGGAGCACAAAAATCTAGGCTGACACTCCCAGTGCAGTGCTGAGGGAGTGCCGCACTGTCGGAGGTGCTGTCTTTCAGATGAGACGTTAAACCGAGGTCCCGTCTGTTCTCTAAGATGGCTGTAAAAGGTCCCATGGCAATATTTCAAAGAAGTGCAGGGGAGTTATCCCCAGTGTCCTTGGGCCAATGTTTATCCCACAACCAAACTAACAAAAACAGATTATCTGGCCATTATCACATTGCTGTTTTGGGAGCTTGCTGTGCACAAATTGGCTGCCTTCTTTCATACATTGTGTTAGTGGCTACACTCCAAAAGTACTTCATTGGCTGTAAAGTGCTTTGGAGCATCCAGTGGTCGTGAAAGGCGCTATAGAAATGCAAGTCTTTAAGCTCCTCATCATATTCCCTTGTTTGAGACCGGGGTACTGATCTTTTGAAAGCTTTGACGGTGCCAGAACATGGAGCAGTGGCTCACACTGGGACTAAGAACTAATAATGGAGCGGTTACTTCGATTGTAACAGGGAATTTCAGGATGGTGAGCTGCTTGTGGTTTTACCACAGTTTGGCCTATTACTGTCCCGGCAGACATGTCGAGGCGTGCTACATTGAATAAGTGTAGAGTGCCTCGACACTGGCAGCTGCACGGTCAACTGTACAAATAACAGGCCAAAGGACGCTGCTGTTGGACATGATGCAGCGAATATACAAACAAGGACACGGTGTGGGATCTGTACAAGACCCTGGTTCAGTCACTGTACTTCGTCCAGTTCTTGTTATAGAAAAGGAAAAAAGAAAGACTTGGATTTATATAGCGCCTTTCACGACCACCAGACATCTCAAAGCATTTTACAGCCAATGAAGTACATTTGGACTGCTGTAATGTGGGAAACGAGGCAGCCAATTTGTGCACAGCAAGCTCCCACAAACAGCAACGTGATAATGACCAGATAATCTGTTTTATTTTGTTATGTTGATTGAGGGATTAAATATTGGATGTGTTTATTTGCACTGGAAAGTTGGCCAACATGCTCCACCCTTTGTCTATGATTGGTCACCTTGGAGGATAAGACCCACCCTGAAGTTTTACAGGACTGTGTAACTGGACCCGCCCATCCCAAGGTCTCACTGACTTTGCAAATTGTAACAAGATCCACTTTGACTTCCTGAAGTGACAGAGGACAGAGCTCCCTAGAAGACAGCAAGGGCCAGCCCAAGTACCTTACCCCAGTCCCTCTAGATGGGGCAGGCATTGTGTACGGATTGTTAACAGGTTTATTGGGTATGAAGTGAATTGTGACAGTTTCGTGACTTCTGGATAGCATCCACTCCAACACCTGCCGCCACTATCGGAGGCGTCGGGGGAGAGTCGGAGCCTCAGGTCTGCTTCTCGGCACCACATGGAGGGAATGATTCGGGCCGGGACGGGACGGGGCGGGGGGAGGGGGGGGGAGGGTGGGTGATGGAGATTGACAGGGGGCGGGTCAGGAAAAGTGCAGTACAAATAGTTACACTGTTAAATATTGGCCAGGACACTGAGGATAACTCCCCTGCTCATCTTCAAAATAGTGCCATGGGATCTTTTACGTTCATCTGAGAGAACAGACAGGGCCTCGTTTTAACGCCTCACCCGAAAGACGGCACCTCCAACAGTGCAACACTGCACTGGGAGTGTCAGCCTAGATTTATGTGCTCAAGTCTCTGGAGTGAGACTTGAACCCACAACCTTCTGACTCTGAGGCAAGAGTGTTACCCACTGAGCCATGGATATAAGGCAGGAGACCTTTTGTATCCAGTGGTGTCTGAGATTCAAACTTTTGTTGGTCCCTTAAGCTACCATCAGGTCTCAACGTGATTGTAAATTCACGGGGCTGGACGCCATTGCTGTGTAACCATGGACTAATGATCTCTCGTCTCTCAGGTCAATGGCAGAGGATTAACAGGGTTAGAAAGGAGGAAAACATTAACCAGGGTTCCTGCTCCTGATCACTACCCAGTCATTCCTTCTGCAGATGTGCGGACATCAGGCAAGGACAGGCTCGGGCCTGGTTTGTGATGCTCCCCACTGCCGAATAGCCTGCAGCCACTCACTGTCTGGAATTGCCCCTTGGAGGGCCAAAGTGCCCCAACAAGAGGCAGCTCCCTGAAGAGAGAATGGGGAGAGAATTGGAGAGAAATATTAAAAAGCTCTCATCAGTATCTCATCCTGTGTTAAAGGCCCACCCTCTATTTAACGGAAAAACACACTAGGCGGGTGGCACTTACAGAAAGAATGCAGCAGGATTTTCCAATGGAAAGCTTCCTATTTCTCAAACCACTCCAGGATTTTCCATGTTGACTGAAAAATCCAATCCCCTCTGATAAGTTAAAAAGGAAAAGGCTCCCAGTGACCTGCACCTGATGAATTAGCCAGGAGTGGCTGGTGGAAAAGAGACTTAAAATAGCACGACAAGCAAGATGTGTCGCGTGATTCCAAGGGTGGGGACCATGGCTCATCGCTGATCAAAGTTGTCGCTGCAGCTCTGGTGTTGAGTAAATCTCAGAAAACTACGTTCTGGAGAATATAAGCTTAGAAATGATAAAAAAGACTTGCATTTATATAGCACCTTTCACGACCACTGGATGTCTCAAAGCACTTTACAGCCAACGAGTGTAGTCACTGTTGTAATGTGGGAAATGCAGCAACCAAATTGCGCACAGCAAGCTCCCACAAGCAGCAATGTGATAATGACCAGATAATCTGTGTTTGTGATGTTGATTGAGGGATAAATATTGGCCAGGACACCAGGGATAACTCCGCTGCTCTTCTTCGAAATAGTGCCAATGGATCTTTTATGTCCATCTGAGAGAGCAGACAGGGCCTCAGTTTAACGTCTCATCCGAAAGACGACACCTCCAACAGTGCAGCACTCCCTCAGCACTGCACTGGGAGTGTCAGCCTGGATTTATGAGATCAAGTCCCTGGCGTGGGACTTGAACCTACAACCTTCTGACTCAGAGGCGAGTGTGCTGCCCACTGAGCCACAGCTGACAGTGTCAGCATCAGGGTTGAAGTCACATTGTCAAAGGTTAAGCGTGTGGCTCCAAAAGGGATTTGTGTGTCTTCACACGGTGGCAAGGGGTGTTGTTGTGACCGGATGCAGTGATGCCAGAGGATACAGTGTTGGATTGTTGGAAATGCAGGCATTTCTGGATTGCAAGCTTAAAAATAAAACCATACAAGGTGTTTACTCTGTGGTTTTCAGATTTGCATCAACATATCTCTGGTGGGCGGAGGCAGGAGGGCACAAGGGCAAACCCCCATGTCTTGTGCCACGCTGCCTGCCGATGCTTTGAGGCATCTGGTTTGAGTTCTGCAGATAGTGATCAACACTAGAAAGAAGGATCATCAAAATAGACTCGGCACAGGCTGCCAAAAGTGGCTGCGCTGTGCAAAAGTGGGACTGACAGTAAGTACACACATGACAATATATATATATATATTATGTGTGTGTGTGTGTGTGTGTGTGTGTGTGTGTGTGTGTGTGTGTGTGTGTACAGAAACACTTCCCACATGCAGAACTAACGCATTCTCCGTGGATCCCTGTTAATGGGGCGCGAGCTCTCCTCACAGCACACCTGCCTTCGATTGCAGTCTCACATAGCAGCTTGGCTCAGAAGCTGGAGGCGGGGAGACGAGCAGCCCAGATGGACAGGACAGATGGCGTTGAGATGTCCTCACACCACGGCCCTGGCAGCGTCTTCCATCTCAACTGGTGGCTTCGCTCTCTCGTCCTCCCTCCCGCTTCCAGTATCGGCATCAATCACGCTCGGATCTTGCAGCGAGCATTAGTGAAAGGAACAGGCTGCCCAGGGAGCATGCTTTCAGTGCCACCTCCAATCCTCACTCGCATGTAAAGCACCTCTCCTAGTTTTAACCTCAAAGCAACAGCACCGATTTCACGGCTTGCATGCTTGCAAACTCTGCAGACTCTTGCCCCACGAGGAATTGGCTTGAAACTGCTCAGGAACCATCCCATGCGAGACCCTTACAGAGGGTGGAGGGAGTCAGAACTGGATCCAGAGCCAAGTGCCCGAGATGAAAGGGCTGCAATGAATCCACTGAACCACCCAGTCCCTGAAACATGTCATTATTAACAGGCCGCCTCCTTGCTCTTGCAAGTGCTCTGACGCAGGCTGAGGAATGTGTGGTTTTAGCTTCTTTTTTGGGTAAGAGGGAGGTGAATTTTTGTGCTCATTAAAATTTCACTGCGAAGAGAAGGACATGTGGAGGTCCAGCGGCAGTGACCGCGCACAGCATAATCCCGCGCCGAGCATGTCCGAGCGCGGTGCAGTGTGCGCCATGGCGCCTCTGGGTGTCCGTGCACTGCGTGTCCCTGTGCACTGTGACCCTGTGACCTTGCACGGTGTGACCCTGCACGGTGTGACCCTATGACCCCGTGACTCTGCGCAGTGTGACTCTGTGACCCTGTGCCCCTATGCCCCTTGACCCTGTGACCCTACGCGTTGTGACCCTATGACTCTGTGCGCTGTGACTCTGCGTGGTGCGCCAATTTAATCCCCAACATTTTGATAATATTGTCGTAAGAACTTTTAGGGATCATTACAACCTCTCTCATTATTACTTCAGTAATCTACATGCTTTTCAAAATCAAAAAATTACCCTTCATGAATTGCACTGATATTCATTTATTAATATGTCTGTACTAAAGACATACATGCACACACATGTACATACACACTTGCACACGCGTACAGACACACACGCACATGGGCACACGTGTACAGACACACACGCATATATGCACACGGGCACAGACACGCAAGTATGTACACACTCTGCTGAAGGAGGAACTGAAATGTTTCATCGCAAACTATGTGACACCGTATCAAAGATCAGCGATTCTCAGGTAGCCATCAGTGATTTCTGACATTTTCAAACATGAATTACCCGGTTCAAGCAGGAAATAAACCACGAGCGAGGGCGGTCAATGGCAGCCAACACAACACAACCCAGAACGTGATGCCAAGGAGTGTCACGGGGGTTGGGTAGGAGATGGGGTATTGGGAGATGGCAGCGATTGAGCAGGGAGGTTTATGGAACTATGCCATGGGTCGAAGAATGTAATGGGAGTGACCCAAAATAATGACTGTCCTTCGAAGATTTATTAACAACCCTGCTAATGGAGGAGCTGAATCACTGCTTGGAGGATGGTCAGTGGTGTGTTCTACAATTCCTTTACTGTATCACTGATGTTCCAATCCTGCACAGTTCCCAGACAGAGCTTCGAGGGCTCCCGGTCTCACCCATTCACCTTCTCTCCAAATCTTTCAATCCTTTCTTTCTGGAGGAACATGTTAATACGGTCCATATCTACGTCCGTCCCTTCTACAACTCTCCCTCGCTTTGGGTGGAACGTTTTTCTCAGCTTCCCTTTATACCTGTAACTTTCTCACTTTAACCCCCCAGGGATTTGAACCCTTTCGCCACAGCTAAGTATTTGCCTGGGTTCACTCACTCTTCCAAATCCCCTTCCCACCCGCGAATCCCCATCCTTTCCGTGAATAAAGCCAAGCTCATCTCACCATCTACCGGGGCTTGCTGCTCCTTACCCAGCTCCCTCCACCAGCACGATGGACTTTTATTGGACTGTCAGAACCCGTCAACAGTTCAACAAGAGTAACTGATGATTACTGACACATGATACCGCGAGGAACCCAGCCAGAAACTTCCCATCGCAGGGATATTTATGGGACCAAGTCATTCTCGGGCATTTTTCAGTTCATCAGCTGCCTACACTTTCCCGAGCGAACGCTCGGGTGTCAGAATAATAACTGTCCTTCATTCTTCGATTCCATGACTTTCTGCAATTACTTAAAGCGAATGCTGACCTGCAGCTCTTGGCTCTCGGTGTGTCGGGGGAGGGGCTGAGGGGACAGGTCCTTCTCAGATCGCCCAGGTCCCTCCCTCATCGCCACGGTAACATAGAAACATATAAGTAGGTGCAGGAGGCAGCCATTCGGCCCTTCGAGCCTGCACCACCATTCAACATGATCATGGCTGATCATGCAACTTCAGTATCCCATTCCTGCTTTTGTCGCCATACTCCTTGATCCCTTTAGCCATAAGGGTCACATCTAACTCCCTTCTGAATATATCTAATGAACTAGAGAATTCCACAGGTTAACAACTCTGAGTGAAGAAGTTTCTCCTCATCTCAGTCCTAAATGGCTTACCCCTTATCCTTAGACTGTGATCCCTGGTTCTGGACTTCCCAACATTGGGAACATTCTTCCCACATCTAACCTGTCTAATCCCATCAGAATTTAATATGTTTCTATGAGATCCCCTCTCATTCTTCTAAATTCCAGTGAATATAAGCCTAGTCGATCCAGTCTTTCTTCATATGTCAGTCCTGCCATCCCGGGAATCAGTCTGGTGAACCTTCGCTGCACTCCCTCAATAGCAAGAATGTCCTTCCTCAGATTAGGAGATCAAAACTGAACACAATATTCAAGGTGTGGCCTCACCAAGGCCCTGTACAACTGCAGCAAGACCTCCCTGCTTCTATAGTCAAATCCTCTCGCTATGAAGGCGAACATGCCATTTGCCTTCTTCACCGCCTGCTGTACCTACATGCTAACTTTCAATGACTGATGCACCATGACACCCAGGTCTCACTGCATCTCCCGTTTTCCTAATCTGCCACCATTCAGATAATATTCTGCCTTCCTGTTTTTGCCACCAAAGTGGATAACCTCACATTTATGTACATTATACTGCATCTGCCATACATTTGCCCACTCACCTAACCTGTCCAAGTCACCCTGCAGCCTCTTAGCATCCTCCTCACAGCTCACACTGCCACCCAGCTTAGTGTCATCTGTAAACTTGGAGATATTACATTCAATTCCTTCGTCACTCCCTCATCGCCAATGTCGCTCGTTGATCCCCAAGGTCCCTCACTGATCCCCAAGGTGATCACCAAATTACCTTTGTTAATTATTCCAATGCTCCCCTGTCCACCTGCCTTCTGCCCTCCGTAAACTTGAAGCTCTTCCAAAGCTCTGCTGCCCATGTCCTAATTCGCCCCCATCACCCTGCCCCCTGTGCTCGCTGAACTTCATTGGCTCCCGGTCCTTAAAAGCCTCAGTTATAAAATTTTCATCCTCGTTTACAAACCCCCCGTGGTCTCGCCCCTTCTATCTGTGTAATCTCCTCCAGCCCCACAACCCCCCACCCCCGAGATCTCTGCGCTCCTCCAATTCTGTCCTCCTGAGCATCCCTGATTATAATCACTCAAGCATCGGTGGCCGTGCCTTCGGCTACCTGGGCCCCAAGCTCTGGAACTCCCTTCCTAAACCTCTCAGCCTCTCTTTTCTCCTTTAAGACGCTCCTTTTTGTCCTCTTTGACCAAGCTTTTGGTCACCTGTCCCAATATCTCCTTAAGTGGCTTGGCGTCAACTTTTGTTGATAATTGCTCCTGTGAAGAGTCTAGGTATGTTTTTATTACGTTGAGGGCGCCTATATAAATGCCAATGGTTGTTGTAATGGGCCAGTGGAGGTTCACGGGACAGTGGACAATGCCACCGTTTGCCCTCCGCAGGGGTCTGACTAGGAAACGCTCGCATCAGCGACAGGTGGAATGGAACGGCGGGGAACCCTTGGGGACTGGATCACATGCCCCCCCCCCCCCCACCCCTTTGACGGGGGTCCAAATGCTGTTTCCGTTTGCACTTCCAGGCCAAGGCATTCCGATAGACATTTTCTGGAAGAATCTCACTCACCTTTGTGCGCTTTTCCGGGTTGATGAGGTGGAAGTCTCCTCTCCTTGTTGGCTGTAAAGGGGTTTACGTACACAAAGTGAGTTTGGGGACAGTACAGCCCGGTTACTGGACATGAGACACAGATCAAATAAACAGCAAAATAATGGAAACCTCACAGCAGCACATTATGGAGCACAACTTAGCTTGGCGGGGGGGGGGGGCGGGGGGAATTCAAGCACATTGTTGGGATGTAGTAGAGGGAGTTTGGAGTCATAGAACATTACAGCAGAGAAGGAGGCCATTCGGCCCATCGTGTCTGTGCCAGCTCTTTGAAAGAGCAAAGCGATTAGTCCCACTCTCCCCTGCTCCTCTCCCCATGGCCCGCAATTTTTTTTTACCTTTTCAAGTACAAGTCCAATTCCTTTTTGCAAGTTACTGTTGAATCTGCTTCCACCGCCCTTCTAGGTCGCAACAACTCGCTGCGTTAAAAGATAAATGTCCCTATCTTCCCCGCTGGTTGTCAGCCGTGGCTCAGTGGGCAGCACACTCGCCTCTTGAGTCAGAAGGTTGTGGGTTCAAATCCCACTCCAGGGACTTGAGCACAAAAATCTACGCTGACACTCCCAGTGCAGTGCTGAGGGAGTGCTGCACTGTCGGATGAGACGTTAGGCAGACGTGGCCTCCATTTCTCAGGCGAATGTAAAAGATCCCACGGCAGTATTTTGAAGAAGAGCAGGGGAGTTATCCCCGGTGTCCTGAGGCCAATATTTATCCCTTAAATCAACATAGCAAAAAACACATTATCTAGTCATTATCACATTGCTGTTTGTGGGAGCTTGCTGTGCGCAAATTGGCTGCCGCATTTCCCACATTACAACAGTGACTGCACTCCAAGAGTACTTCATTGGCTGTAAAGTGCTTTGAGACGTTCGGGGGTCGTGAAAGGCGCTATATAAATGCAAGTCTTTTTGGTTCTCACCTCCCTTCTCCCTCACCCAGAATAGAACTATTACCAATTAATTAAGATATTGAATAGTTACAGACTCACGGACCTTGGGTGCAATAACTGCTGACATTGTACGTTGGGTGGGGGGGGTACATTCTCTAGCACATTACCTACGTCATAAATCCAGGAATGCATTTAAGCATCTTTCTAACTCTTGACTGTACAGCAGTAAGATTCATAATACATCCCAGGGTCATTTCAGCCTCATTTACTAATCTGTGGCCCTTCCCACAGACCTGATGAAATTCTGGGCCTCGAGTCACGGCCTGTCGAAGGTCAGCAGTGACTCAGTGTTGGCATCTCTCCTTCTCGAGCTCTCATCATGCGACAGCACGAACAGTGGTCCGGCCAGTCCAGCAAGAGAAAACTGTCCTATTAAACAGAGCATCTTAGGTCTACTTTCCCACTGCCTTTAAAATAAACTCGGACATTCGATCAATGGCTCGACTCAGGAGGCGAGATGGAAATCAGGAGCCCACCACAAGGAAAATCACAGCCCTGCGGCCCGTCACTCAATGGTGCCGCGTGTTACAGTGTTCCCAAAAGTGGTTCTTGAGGAGAAATTAGTACAATCTCTCACTAAACTGTCTTAGTATAATATCACACTGAACCGTTGTGTTATTATAACAAGAATATAACATAAGAAATAGGAGCAGGAGTCGGCCATACGGCCCCTCGAGCCTGTTCTGCCATTTAATACGATCATGGCTGAGTTGATCATAGACTCAGGTCCATTTCCTTGCCCACTCCCCATAACTCCTTATTCTCTTATCTGTTAAGAAACTGTCCATCTCTGTCTTAAATGTATTCAATGTCCCAGCTTCCACAGTTCTCTGAGGCAGCGAATTCCACAGATTTACAACCCTCAGAAGAAATTTCTCCTCATCTCTGTTTTAAATGGGCGACCCCTTATTCTAAGATCATGCCCTCTAGTTCTAGTCTCCCCCATCAGTGGAAACATCCTCTCTGCATCCACCTTGTCAAGCCCCCTCATGGTCTTATACGTTTCGATAAGATCACCTCTCATTCTTCTGAATTCCAATGAGTAGAGGCCCAACCTACTCAACCTTTCCTCATAAGTCAACCCCCTCATCCCCGGAATCAACCTAGTGAACCTTCTCTGAACTGCCTCCAAGGCAAGTATATCCTTTCGTAAATATGGAAACCAAAACTGCATGCAGTATTCCAGGTGTGACCTCACTAATACCCTGCTTTTATACTCCATCCCCTTTGCATTAAAGGCCAAGATACCATTGGCTTTCCTTATCACTTGTTGTACTTGCATACTAACCTTTTGTGTTTCATGCACCAGGACCCCCAAGTCCCACTGTACTGCAGCACTTTTCAATTTTTCTCCATTTAAATAATAACTCGCTCTTCGATTTTTTTCTGCCAAAATGCATAACCTCACACCTTCCAACATTTATACTCCATCTGCCAAATTTTTGCCCACTCACTTAGCCTGTCAATGTCCTTTTGCAGATTTTTTGTGTCCTCCTCACACATTGCTTTTCCTCCCAGCTTTGTATCGTCAGCAAACTTGGCTATGTTACACTCAGTCCCTTCTTCCAAGTCATTAATATAGATTGTAAATAGTTGGGGTCCCAGCAATGATCCCTGTGGCACCCCACTAGTTACTGATTGCCAACCCGAGAATGAACCATTTCTCCTGACTCTCTGTTAGTTAGCCAAACCTCTATCCATGCTAATATATTACCCCCTAATATCACACTAAACCCCATTAGTATAAGATCACACTGAACCGACTGTTAGTATAATATCACACTAAACCATTTCCTATTGATTGCTATCTCACTGATATACAGTTAGGTTGTGGTTAGAAATGAGTAAAAAGGTTTACATTTAATCAACGGGTTCAGATGACAAACGCAGGAGCAAAATTTAAGTACTTTATGAACATTTGAACCCCTTGATTACATTTTCTAATCTTTATTCTGCTTTGCAATCAAACCAAATGAGCCTTAATGACAGAAGAGGGAGGGAAGTGGACTGATTGATGTTTGTGAGACCTTCGTTATATCACAGTGGAGTATAGCTGACTGACAAGAAGACTCCTGGGATGCCGTAATGAGAGAAATTCGCATCTCAAATGCAAAATTACAAGTTAATTAAAGAGGCTCGTTATAAAACATTACTTCATCTCATGTTCGAACAGGGTATTCTAGATGAAGATAGCTGAAATGGCACAGCTTAACTTGCAAGCGGGTAAATGGGGTTCAATACAGGCCAGCCACAATCTCATTGAACAAGCTAGAGAGGCTGAATGGCCTCCTCCTGTTCCTCAGTGCCCACAACAGAAGTTCAGCTTCAATTGGGCCCCCTTATTATATTATCACCCAGGCAAACAGTTCAACTTGTCAGTGAAATTCGTAACTCTCTCGCACCTGTTGTCTTGATTGATATTTATAACCTTACAGTTAATCACACTCTAGATTCTTCCAATTTATTTCAGATCAGATGCTGTTTTTCTTAAAAAAATGAACGAGTTTGGGTGATTATGATCGTAATAGGTCTGTACAAAAATGCAATGGAATATTGTCCCACGCCACAGAGATTCCTCACAACATTATTTGTTCATCAATAACTTACCAGTTTTTTAAAAACAAACACATTTTCGGTTGCCTAATGGCTCAGTTAGCGGCCAGAGGGGGTTAATGGGAGCGCGAGAGGTTACCGACCGGGAGTGCAGTGTTTGGCACCCGACCGAAAATTCATTAGAGGCTCACCGAGGGCGCAAACCAGTAGTGCCTGGCTGCTGCCGATCGCTCCGATCCCGACATATTCCTGGTGCAACGCCCACGCTTGCGCCCCAGTCGGTAAATTCGGTGCAGCAGCCTCATTGAGCGCATGCCAAGAACAACGTCTGGAAAAGCCAGTCGGTGCAGGCTTGCAGAGCCGTTAACTGGTGGCTACTTCAAGGGATGAGGAAGCGCCTCCCTCGGAGGTCACAGTCAGTGCAACGTTTACACACAGCACGGTGCGTGAGCCTCGGAGGTCACAGTCAGTGCAACGTTTACACACAGCACGGTGCGTGAGCCTCCGAGGTCACAGTCAGTGCAACGTTTACACACAGCACGGTGCGTGAGCCTCCGAGGTCACAGTCAGTGCAACGTTTACACACAGCACGGTGCGTGAGCCTCCGAGGTCACAGTCAGTGCAACGTTTACACACAGCACGGTGCGTGAGCCTCCGAGGTCACAGTCAGTGCAACGTTTACACACAGCACGGTGCGTGAGCCTCGGAGGTCACAGTCAGTGCAACGTTTACACACAGCACGGTGCGTGAGCCTCGGAGGTCACAGTCAGTGCAACGTTTACACACAGCACGGTGCGTGAGCCTCCGAGGTCACAGTCAGTGCAACGTTTACACACAGCACGGTGCGTGAGCCTCGGAGGTCACAGTCAGTGCAACGTTTACACACAGCACGGTGCGTGAGCCTCGGAGGTCACAGTCAGTGCAACGTTTACACACAGCACGGTGCGTGAGCCTCCGAGGTCACAGTCAGTGCAACGTTTACACACAGCACGGTGCGTGAGCCTCCGAGGTCACAGTCAGTGCAACGTTTACACACAGCACGGTGCGTGAGCCTCCGAGGTCACAGTCAGTGCAACGTTTACACACAGCACGGTGCGTGAGCCTCCGAGGTCACAGTCAGTGCAACGTTTACACACAGCACGGTGCGTGAGCCTCCGAGGTCACAGTCAGTGCAACGTTTACACACAGCACGGTGCGTGAGCCTCCGAGGTCACAGTCAGTGCAACGTTTACACACAGCACGGTGCGTGAGCCTCGGAGGTCACAGTCAGTGCAACGTTTACACACAGCACGGTGCGTGAGCCTCCGAGGTCACAGTCAGTGCAACGTTTACACACAGCACGGTGCGTGAGCCTCCGAGGTCACAGTCAGTGCAACGTTTACACACAGCACAGTGCGTGAGCCTCCGAGGTCACAGTCAGTGCAACATTTACACACAGCATGGTGCGTGAGCCTCGGAGGTCAGTCAGTGCAACGTTTACACACAGCACGGTGCGTGAGCCTCCGAGGTCACAGTCAGTGCAACGTTTACACACAGCACGGTGCGTGAGCCTCCGAGGTCACAGTCAGTGCAACGTTTACACACAGCATGGTGCGTGAGCCTCCGAGGTCACAGTCAGTGCAACGTTTACACACAGCACGGTGCGTGAGCCTCCGAGGTCACAGTCAGTGCAACGTTTACACACAGCACGGTGCGTGAGCCTCCGAGGTCACAGTCAGTGCAACGTTTACACACAGCACGGTGCGTGAGCCTCCGAGGTCACAGTCAGTGCAACGTTTACACACAGCACGGTGCGTGAGCCTCCGAGGTCACAGTCAGTGCAACGTTTACACACAGCACGGTGCGTGAGCCTCGGAGGTCAGTCAGTGCAACATTTACACACAGCACGGTGCGTGAGCCTCCGAGTTTGCAGCGGCAGACAGACATAACAGTGCGGGTTGAGAAAAAGTGATTTTGAAAACTTTAATGGGTGCATTACTGTGCCGCGCCTTTAAGACTCGGCTTTTCCCGGGATCGCAATCGGAATTCCGCACATGCGCGATGACTCGGTTAAATTTAGCGCTGGCATTTTCGTTATCGCCCCCAGCTCTGGTGTGCAATGGCTGATTTATTGCCAGTCAGCTCTTCGACTGATTGACGAATTTCTGGGCAGGAGACGCAAACTTTTTCAAGGCGCTAAAATTACCGCCCCACCTGGGTCACCGCCCCAGATGAGGCGCAGCCGAATTTCACCCTCACTAATTATCCCCATATCATTACTGTTTGTCCCTCCAACTCTCTTGCTCCCGATGGCAGCGAGGCAGGCCAGGATACAGCGCGAGAGGTGGAGGCCGCTCGCTGATACTGCGGCCAAGCAGCCTATCTGCATGCGCAGGCCTAAACAGTAGGAAATTCAACTGCAGAGGAGTCACAGCCAGATGCAGCCCTGCTCTCGCTGAACGTCAGCCAGGATCTGCCTCCCGCTGGGAGTCAGGATCGGAGACCTGGCAGAGAACGAGTAACCCAACCAGCGAACAGCTTTACTGCCCATGACCACTCGGTGCCACACAGTGCAGTGCGGACAGAGTCACTGGGGAAACAATGTCAAAGGACATCTTCGTGCATCTCTCCTTGCCAGTAAGCCCAAGGTTTGTTCACAAATCAGGAAAGAAATAGAAAGACTTGCATTTATATAGCACCTTTCGCGACCTCGGAACGTCCCAAAGCACTTTACAGCCAATGAAGTACTTTTTGGACTGTCGTCACTGTTGTAATGTGGGAAACACGGCAGCCAATTTGCGCATAGCAAGCTCCCACAAACATCAGTGAAATAAATGATCGGGTCATCTGTTTTGGTGATGTTGGTTGAGGGATAAAAATTGGCCGAGGACACCGGGGATAACTCCCCTGCTCTTTTTTTTTTTAAAAAAACAGTGCCATGGGATCTTTTACATCCACCTGAGAGAGCAGACGGGGCCTTGGTTTAACGTCTCATCTGAAAAACGGCACCTCCAACAGTGCAGCACTCCCTCAGTACTACATTGGGAGTGTCAGCCTGGACTTTTTGAGCTCAAGTCACTGGAGTGGGGCTCGAACCCACAACCATCTGACTTCGAGGTGAGTGTGCTGCCCACTGAGACACAGCTGACACCCTAGATACCTCAGAGTTGCTCTAAAAATTAAATAAACACACTGGGTTTCTACATGCCATCATTTCTAAACATCTTGCTGACACAGGGACACGAGCAGTCCCATCTGTGGACTCAAGGACTGAGATTGTCACAGGTCAGAAAGAAGTTTCATACTGATCCGACCCCATATCTCGCAGGGAACATGCGCAGGCTAATCATTTTGTAAAATCTTAACTAGGAGAAAGTTCACGGATCAAAAACTTAACTGGGAGAAAACCCACATGGATCTTACCTCGGGTCCGGCTGTTTAAAAACCAACTACAGTTCGACTGTCAGCTGTGCAGGTTCCAGAGTCAACAACTGTTCCTGCCCCACTCCTTCCCCCACACACTCTGTACCTGTCGGGGAGATAACCCGTGTCCTTAAGACCCAAGTGAGAGACTCAATGCAAACACCGACCGTCATGAATAAAAAAAACTGCAGCCCTTGTTTAAATCTTCCTTTAGTAACGTACTCCAGGCTCCTCCCCCATCTCACACAATACTATCAATGGGAGAGCTTCACCAATTGCATGCAGTGCATCACTTTGTCAAGCAAGCCCTTGTAATTCTCGTTTCCTGGCCTCTGCCCAAAGGGGAGGAATGCTGCATTCACAGTCAGCACCAGATACGGAAGAGAAAGAGGAGGAAATAGAGGAAAGGAGAATGAGAGAGGGTGGGGAGGGGAGGGGAGTGGAAAGAGATGGGATGGAGAATTAGGGAGGGGGGCAGAGAGGAGAGGAGAGCAGGGGGAGGGGGCGGAGAGGAGAGGGGAGCCGGGTGGGGTGGGGGAAGAACAGGAGAGGGGGGTGGAGCAGGAGGGGGCAGCACAGGGGAGGGGCGGTGGAGCGGGGGGGGGAAAGAGAGTGGGCGGGCGGGAGCGGTGGTTGGGTGGGGGGGGGGGGGGGGGGGAGGGGAGAGGCAGTGTAGCAGGAGGGGGGCAGGAGGGGGGGAGTGGAGAGAACGGGAGTGGAGCGGGAGGGTGGGGGGAGAGTGGGAGGGGGGTGTAGTGGGGCAGGAGGGGGGGGGGGATGTATCGGGGGGGGGGGGAAGAATGGGAGTGGAGTGGGAGGGTGGGGACCAATGCTCCCATTAAGCTGCGCGACCATGTAGCGCTCTTGCTGCCGGTCCATAAATTGGATTAACCGCGCCTGCATGGTGTGGCGAATGGGCTGTGCGGCCCATTAAATGGCCTGTGCGGCCCATTAAATGGCCTGTGTGAAGGGAACAGTGCTGGAGAAGCACTCAGACAGACAGAGCTCCAAATACGAAAACTGTAACAGCTGCGTTTCCATCAGAGATGTAAACAATCGGAAAGGAAACACTTGTTGCCCTGATTACCGGCTATAATTTCACTTGCAATAAATAAGAGCTCGATAATTACCTGGGTCATTAGCCGAGGCGAACCTCCCTGGCCCCAGTGTCCAGGGTTTCTGGGCAGCCTGGGTTTTGCCATGCCCAAAGTACTGCACTGTGCTTTCACTTTTACTGACTCCTCTTTTCCTCTTCCCTCTGATCCTGACGGCTGACACTTGCTGGGATATTTCTGCACTTCTGTTACACCCTCACCCCACCCTCTCTCCGTTGCCAAAACCCTAATCCACATCTTAATCACCTCAAGGACTCATTTCTCAAGCACTCCCGTTACTGCCCTCCCCCTCACCCGTCCTTCACAAGAACAACTTGCATTTTCACAGTGTCTCTGCTGTAGAAAAACCTCCCAAGGCGCTTCACAGAGGCATAAATCAGCCAAAAGATTCTACTCCAGAATGTCCGGAATTCTCATGACCCTGTCCTCTCCAGTACAGAGTCCCACCCATCACTCCTGGCTCGCTGCCTGGCAACACGTTCATTTCAACACTCTGAGGGGGAAGAAATTCGGCCTCGCCTCATCTGGGGCGGTAACCTAGCGGGGCGATAATTTTAGTGCCTTGAAAAGATTTGCGCCTCCCGCCCAGAAATTCGTCAGAATCAGTCGAGGAGCTGACAGGGGCGATAAATCAGCCGTTGCACACCAGAGCTGGCAGGGGGGGGGGGGGGGGGGGGGGGGGCGATAACAAAAGTTTAGTCGGTACATTTTGCAGAGTCATCGCGCATGCGCGGAACTCCGAATCAGACCCTGGGAAAAGCCGAGTCTTAAAGGCATGCTTTCAAAACCACTCATTTCCAACCCGCACTGTTATAGAAACATAGAAACATAGAAAATAGGTGCAGGAGTAGGCCATTCAGCCCTTCTAGCCTGCACCGCCATTCAATGAGTTCATGGCTGAACATGAAACTTCAGTACCCACTTCCTGCTTTCACGCCATAACCCTTGATCCCCCGAGTAGTAAGGACTTCATCTAACTCCCTTTTGAATATATTTAGTGAATTGGCCTCAACTACTTTCTGTGGTAGAGAATTCCACAGGTTCACCACTCTCTGGGTGAAGAAGTTTCTCCTTATCTCGGTTCTAAATGGCTTACCCCTTATCCTTAGACTGTGACCCCTGGTTCTGGACTTCCCCAACATTGGGAACATTCTTCCTGCATCCAACCTGTCTAACCCCGTCAAAATTTTAAACGTTTCTATGAGGTCCCCTCTCACTCTTCTGAACTCCAGTGAATACAAGCCCAGTTGATCCAGTCTTTCTTGATAGGTCAGTCCCACCATCCCGGGAATCAGTCTGGTGAATCTTCGCTGCACTCCCTCAATAGCAAGAATGTCCTTCCTCAGGTTAGGAGACCAAAACTGTACACAATACTCCAGGTGTGGCCTCACCAAGGCCCTGTACAACTGTAGCAACACCTCCCTGCCCCTGTACTCAAATCCCCTCGCTATGAAGGCCAACATGCCATTTGCTTTCTTAACCGCATGCTGTACCTGCATGCCAACCTTCAATGACTGATGTACCATGACACCCAGGTCTCGTTGCACCTTCCCTTTTCCTAATCTGTCACCATTCAGATAATAGTCTGTCTCTCTGTTTTTACCACCAAAGTGGATAACCTCACATTTATCCACATTATACTTCATCTGCCACGCATTTGCCCACTCACCTAACCTATCCAAGTCACTCTGTAGCCTCATAGCATCCTCCTCGCAGCTCACACTGCCACCCAACTTAGTGTCATCCACAAATTTGGAGATACTACATTTAATCCCCTCGTCTAAATCATTAATGTACAATGTAAACAGCTGGGGCCCCAGCACAGAACCCTGCGGTACCCCACTAGTCACTGCCTGCCATTCCGAAAAGTACCCATTTACTCCTACTCTTTGCTTCCTGTCTGACAACCAGTTCTCAATCCACGTCAGCACACTACCCCCAATCCCATGTGCTTTAACTTTGCACATTAATCTCCTGTGTGGGACCTTGTCGAAAGCCTTCTGAAAGTCCAAATATACCACATCAACTGGTACTCCTTTGTCCACTTTATTGGAAACATCCTCAAAAAATTCCAGAAGATTTGTCAAGCATGATCTCCCTTTCACAAATCCATGCTGACTTGGACCCATCATGTCACCATTTTCCAAATGCGCTGCTATGACATCCTTAATAATTGATTCCATCATTTTACCCACTACTGAGGTCAGGCTGACCGGTCTATAATTCCCTGCTTTCTCTCTCCCTCCTTTTTTAAAAAGTGGGGTTACATTGGCTACCCTCCACTCGATAGGAACTGATCCAGAGTCAATGGAATGTTGGAAAATGACTGTCAATGCATCCGCTATTTCCAAGGCCACCTCCTTAAGTACTCTGGGATGCAGTCCATCAGGCCCTGGGGATTTATCGGCCTTCAATCCCATCAATTTCCCCAACACAATTTCCCGACTAAAAGATTTCCCTCAGTTCCTCCTCCTTAATAGACCCTCTGACCACTTTTATATCCGGAAGGTTGTTTGTGTCCTCCTTAGTGAATACTGAACCAAAGTACTTGTTCAATTGGTCTGCCATTTCTTTGTTCCCCGTTATGACTTCCCCTGATTCTGACTGCAGGGGACCTACGTTTGTCTTTACTAACCTTTTTCTCTTTACATACCTATAGAAACTTTTGCAATCCGCCTTAATGTTCCCTGCAAGCTTCTTCTCGTACTCCATTTTCCCTGCCCTAATCAAACCCTTTGTCCTCCTCTGCTGAGTTCTAAATTTCTCCCAGTCCCCAGGTTCGCTGCTATTTCTGGCCAATTTGTATGCCATTTCCTTGGCTTTAATACTATCCCTGATTTCCCTAGATAGCCACGGTTGAGCCACCTTCCCTTTTTTATTTTTACGCCAGACAGGAATGTACAATTGTTGTGTCTGTCTGCTGCTGTAAACTGGGAGGTGCAATCACGTGCTCTGTGTAAATGTTGCACTGATTGTGACCTCCCAGGGAAGGGCTTCCTCATCCCTTTAAGTAACGACTCTGCAAGCCTGCACCGACTGTTTGTCCAGACAGTGCAGCGCACCCTCGGTACTGCACGGGGGTGTCAGCCTCGATTTTTTGTGCTCAAATCCCTGGAGGGAGACTTAAACCCACAACCTGCTGACTCAGAGGCAAGAGTGCTACCCACTGAGCCACAGCTGACACATCTGACTCCACACTTACTCTGCGATGTGACAACCCTGTGGATTTTTGGGGCCAATAAGTTTTTATGACAACGCAACATTCAGATAAACCTCGAAAATGACTTGGCGAGATTAGCGATGGAGGCTAAATGCTCTTGTTTGACATTCCTTGGTACCGTTTCAGCAAAGCTGTAAACATGTTATTACCACGGCTTAACGCCTGCATTTAAATAGCCGCGAAATGCCATGACAACGAACAGAGCATTTCCAGCTGATACTACCAATCATTTCCTGCCAATTGGATACTCTTCACAATTATTTCAGTTCAGCCGAATCCCCCGTCCTCAACATCCCAGGGGCCACCATTGACCAGACACATAACTGGACCAGCCACATAAATACTGTGGCTACAAGAGCGGGTCAGAGGCTGGGTATTCTGCGGTGAGTGTCTCACCCCCTGATTCCCCCAAAGCCTTTCCACCATCTACAAGGCACAAGTCAGGAGTGTGATGGAATACTCCCCACTTGCCTGGATGAGTGCAGCTCCAACAACACTCAAGAAGCTCGACACCATCCAGGACAAAGCAGCCGCTTGATCGGCACCCCATCCACCACCTTCAACATTCACTCCCTCCACCACCGGCGCACCGTGGCTGCAGTGTGTACCATCTACAAGATGCGCTGCAGCAACTCGCCAACTTCTTCAGCAGCACCTCCCAAAACCCACGACCTCTACCACCTAGAAGGACAAGGGCAGCAGGCACATGGGAACACCACCACCTCCACGTTCCCCTGCAAGTCACACACCATCCTGACTTGGAAATATATCGCCGTTCCTGCATCGTCGCTGGGTGAAAATCCTGGAACTCCCTCCGTAACAGCACTGTGGGAGCACCTTCACCACACGGACTGCAGCGGTTCACCACCACCTTCTCAAGGGCAATTAGAGATGGGCAATAAATGCTGGCCTTGCCAGCGACGCCCACATCTCAGAAACAAACTTTTTTTTTAAAGTATTAAGGGCATGAGGTCGTATGACACGGAATTTGAACACTGGCCTGAAAAAACAGACGGTATAATGGTGCAATCTAGTCCAGTGACACAATCCATTCAAAGGAAAATGATATTCAGTTCTGGTAAACAGGAAGGGTTTTCGTTTGAACATTCCAAGACGTGATCCAAAACCCGGCTGCCCGTGTCCTAACTTGCACCAAGTCCCGCTCACCCATTACCCCCTGTGCTCGCTGCCCAGTGTCCCAACCTGCACCAAGTCCCACTCGCCCATCACTCCCTGCCCCATGTCCTAACTCGCACCAAGTCCCGCTCACCCATCACCCCTGTGCTCGCTGACCTACATCAGCTCCCGGTTAAGCAATGGCTCGATTTCAAAATTCTCATCTTTGTTTTCAAACCCCTCCATGGCCTCGCCCCTCCCTATCTCTGTAATCTCCTCCAGCCCCACAACTCTCCTCCCCCTCCCCCCCCCCCAGGGTTGTCTGCACTCCTCTAATTCTGCCCTCTTGAGCATCCCTGATTATAATCACTCAATCATTGGTGGCCATGCCTTCTGTTACCCAGGCCCCAAGCTCTAGAACTCCCTCCCTAAACCTCTCCACCTCTCTTTCCTCCTTCAAGATGCTCCTTAAAACTAACCTCTTTGACCAAGCCTTTGATCACCTGCCCTAATTTCTTATGTGGCTCGGTGTCAAAACTCACATGCGTTGGGACGTTTCACCACGTTAAAGGCACTATATCAATACAACGGCAATCGGTTTGTAGCGACTGAACCACAGCTCAGCCTTGGTGCAGAAGCAAAAATTTAAATTAGAAACACTTTCAGAAAGTAAAGTTGACCTGTTATGAGACGTTCTTGGCAAAGGATGTGTAAAATGTACTGGAACTAACCTGGTCAGAGGCACCGACGGTAAAAATCGGAATTCAGCAGGGGGCGATCAGATTTTTACCATTGAAATATTGTGTAGAGCAGCAACCCCATATGATGGGAATGAATGGGGCTTGGCTCAAAGCAATACATTCCATAGGTTGGGAGAGTCATGGAGAAAGAACCCATTGGGTTCCATACACTGGGGGAGGGACAAGGGGCCAATCCATTGGTTCTATACACAGGGGGAGTGACAGGGGTCAGTCCATTGGGGTCTATACACTGGAGGAGGGACACGGAACAATCCATTGGGTTCTATACACTGGGGGAGTGACACGTACCAATCCATTGGGTTCTATACACTGGAGGAGGGACACGGAACAATCCATTGGGTTCTATACACTGGGGGAGTGACACGTACCAATCCATTGGATTCTATATACTGGGAGAGGGACAGGGATCAATCGATTGAATTTTAAACATTGCCTGGGAGAAACTGACCATTTGGAAACTGACACACAGGGAATGTCCTGGGGGCAGAAACAAAAGGTATAAAGGAAAAAAGTAAAAGTGGAGGACAGAAAAATCAAAGGCAAAAATCAAAAAGGGCCACATTACAACATAAAAGGACAAAGAGTGATAACAAAACAAGCCTGAAGGCTCTGTGTCTCAATGCGAAGAGCATTCGTAATAAGGTGGATGAATTAACTCTGCAGATAGCTGTTAACGGATATGATGTAATTGGGATTACGGAGACATGGCTCCAGGGTGACCAAGGCTGGGAACTCAACATCCAGGGGTATTCAACATTCAGGAAAGATAGACTGAAAGGAAGAGGAGGTGGGGTAGCATTGCTGGTTAAAGAGGAGATTAACGCACTAGTAAGGAAGGACATTAGCGTGGATGAGGTGGAATCTGTATGGGTAGAGCTGCGGAACACCAAAGGGCAGAACACGCTAGTAGGAGTTGTGTACAGACCACCAGTCATAGTGAGGTTGGGGATGACATCAAACAGGAAATTATGGATGTGTGCAATAAAGATACAGCAGTTATCGTGGGTGACTTTAATCTACATATAGATTGGGCTAAACAAACTAGTAGCAATACAGTGGAGGGGGATTTCCTGGAGTGTATAAGGGATGGTTTTCTAGACCAACATGTCGATGAACCAACTAGAGAGCTGGGCATCCTAGACTGGATGTTGTGTGTAAAGTCCTTGCTCTACAGTATGAAACCACACGAGGCACATTCTGGGGACAAGGTCACTCTGTGATCTTAACTCTTTATTGACAGGACTCCAAAGCTGATGACCCTGCGTGGGACCTCCCCTTTTCTACTTATGTGATCAGGTAAGGAGTGTCTCCCACAAGTTCACCCCTTGTGGTCAAGGTGTGCATCTAGGTTGAGTGTATACAGTAATACAGTGGTGTTACATTGTGGTTACATACATGACATCACCTCCCCCTCTCTCCCCACCCCACCCAAGTCTTATTGGGATCAGAGGTTTAGTCTTTCAGATGGTCTATGCTCCCTCATGGAGCGCCGCAGTTGGGGCTCTGGTTGTTGGACACTGAAGTGAGTGTCTGTCACCTGTGGTGATTCCGGCCTGTCCGGGCTGACCGCAGGGACTGTGCATTCCTCTGATTGCTCTTGTTGCTCACTCACTGACGGTGTTGTGAGCTCCATCTCATGGTCTTCTTCAGGTTCCTCCGTGTCGATGCTGAACCTTTTTTTTAAACTTGGTCCAGATGCTTACGGCATATCTGACCATTGTTGAGTTTTACCACGATGACCCGATTCCCCTCTTTGTCAATTACAGTGCCCTCAAACCATTTGGGCCCCATGGCGTGATTGAGGACGAATATAGCGTAATTTATTTCTATACATCTCCCCCTCAAATTATGGTCATGGTATTCGTTTGGTGACTTGCGCTTGCCCTCAACTATGTCGGTCAGGACTGGGTGAATGAGGGACAACCGAGTTTTGAGTATCCGTTTCATTAGTAGCTCTGCGTGTGGGACCCCCATGAGCGAGTGCGGTCGGGATCCATAGGCCAGCAGGAGACGCGATAGGCGGCATTGTAGGGAGGGTCCTTGAATCCTGAGCATACCATGCTTAATGATTTGGTTCGCACGTTCCCCCTGGCCATTGGAGGCCGGCTTGAACGGCACTGTCCTGACGTGGGCTGTGATGGGGGAGCATGCGCTATCAAAGGCATCGACAGCCATGACTATCTCGGCGCTTTGCTCCGCTGCCCCCTCAGTGGTGGCCAGTGGAAGCCTGCTGAGCGTGTCAGCGCAATTTTCAGTGCTGGGCCGGTGCCGGATGGAGTAGTCATAAGCAGCCTGCGTGAGAGCCCATCGCTATATGCGAGCTGATGCGTTGGCATTGATAGCCTTGCTGTCTGACAACAGGGTGTTAATGGCTTGTGGTCCGTCTCTAATTCAAACTTCCTACCAAAGAGGTACTGATGCATTTTTTTTACACCATAAACACATGCAAGTGCTTCCTTCTCGACCATCCCATATCCCCGTTCTGCTTGAGCGCGCGACCTGGAGGCATAAGCCACAGGTTGTAGTTGACCCTCAGCATTGCCCTGCTGCAACACGCACCCAACCCCATAGGATGATGCATCACATGTCAGAACCAATTTTTTTTTTTTTTAAAAACAGGGGTCGTACAGGGTCAACAATTTGTTTGAACAAAGTAGGTTTCACGCCCGATCAAAAGCCCGTTCCTGACAGTTCCCCCAAAACCAATCGTAACCCTTACGCAGGAGCACGTGTAGCGACTCCAACAACGTGCTCAAGTTCGACAGAAAGTTCCCGAAAAATTCAACAGTCCCAGGAATGAACGCAACTCCGATGTATTGCAGGACCTGGGTGCTCATCGAATCGCCTCTGTTTTGGATTCGGTGAGCCGAATCCCATCTGCAGCAACTCTCTTGCCCAGAAACTCAACCTCAGGAGCCAAGAACACACATTTAGACTTCTTGAGTCACAAGCCTACCCGGTCCAGTCGGTGTAGCACCTCCTCCAGGTTGTGGAGGTGTTCCTCAGTGTCTCGACCCGTGAAGAGGATGTCGTCCTGGAATGCGATCATTCCAGGAATGGATTTAAGCAGACTTTCCATGTTTTGTTGAAAAATCGCAGCCGCTGATTGAATGCCAAACGGGCACCTGTTATAAACGAGCAGTCCCTTGTGCGTGGTGATGGTGGTCAGTAGTTTAGATTCGTCGGCCAGTTCCTGAAGTGAGGTCCAACTTGGTGAACAGCTTGCCGCCTGCCAGTGTGGCAAAGAGGTCCTCCGCTCTCGGGAGAGGGTATTGATCTTGTAGGGACACCCAATTGATGGTGGCCTTGTAGTTGCCATAGACCCTGACTGGCCTTTTAGTCGCCACAGACCCTGACAGAGCCATCCGCTTTTAGGACGGGAATGATGGGGCTCGCCCAGTCGCTGAATTCAACATACGAGATGATGCCCTCTCGCAACAGCCGGTCCAATTCGCTCTCGATCTTTCCCCCACATCACATACGGCACCGCTCTGGCTTTGTGGTACACAGGCCCGGCATCCAGGGTGATGTGTATCGCTACTTTAGTGCCTTTGAAAGTCCGACGCCAGGTTGGAATAGTGAATCAAATTGTTGTAGGACTTGTGAGCACAAACTTTGCTCTACAGATGACATTGCGTGAACATCCCCCCATTTCCAGTTCATCTCGGCTAACCAGCTCCTCCCCAACAGTGCGGGACCATTGCCCGGGACAATCCAGAGCGGCAGCCGATTCACTAAACTGTTGTGTGTGACAGCCAACATTGCACTGCCTAGCACCGGAATGATTTCTTCAGTATAAGTCCGTAATTGTGTCTCAATACGTGCTAATTTGGGTCTACTGGCTTTAAGTGGCCATAGCTTCTCAAATTGCTGAACGCCCATGAGCGACTGGCTGGCCCCAGTGTCCAGCTCCATGCGTACTGGGATACTGTTTAATAAGACCCTCATCATTATCGGTGGCGTTTTGGTGTATGAACTGTGAATATTCACCACTTGGACCCGCTGAACCTCGGCGTCCATCGATTTGCCCCAAAAGTCATCCTGCCTCAAAGAACCCTCTTCTGGTCCATCCGCCTCATATATTAGTCTGGTTGCAGACTTCCTGCATATTCAAGCTAAATGGCCACTGAGATTGCAGTTCCTGCAGACAAACTGTTGAAATCTGCAAGATCTAGTTGAGTGTTTTCCCCCACACCTCCAGCATGAGTTAAAGTTTCCATTGTTGGGAACAAAGGGACTATGACCAGGTATTCCGCGCTGACTGTCCCTTTGACTGCTCTTAAGTACCCTATTAGTGGGTGTCAATGGCCCCATCCCGGGCCACATTGTCCACTGTGATGGCGTGAATGTCCGTTCAGCCTGCCATTGTCTCTGTGTTGAAGTCCTACTCTGGGGTCTATTGCTGCCTGGGGAATGTCGGACTGCCCCAGCCTGCCATTGATGATGTTGACTCCCTGATCCATTGCCGTGTTAGAGGCCGAATTGTGGCGTATATTATTTTCGTCTCTTCCTCCCCCGCCATGAAAGTTCGAGCTATCAACGCCGCCGTTTCCAAGGTCAAATCCTTGGTCTCAATTAATTTGTGGAAAATTCCGGCATGTCCGATGCCCTCGATAAAGAAGTCCCTTAGCATCTCCCTCCTGCAGGCGTCTGTGAACTTAGAGGCTGGCCAAACGCCGGAGGTCTGCTACGAAGTCCGGTATGCTCTGTCCTTCACGACGTCGGTGGGTGTAGAATCTGTGTCGGGCCATATGTATGCTACTTGCCGGTTTGAGGTGCTCCCCAATCAATTTGCTAAGTTCTTCAAAGGTTTTGTGCGCCGGCTTTTCGGATGCTAGTAAGTCCTTCATGAGCGCGTAAGTCTTTGGTCCGCAGCTGGTCAAAAGATGAGCCCTTCGCTTGTCGGCCGCTGCATCCCACAGCCATTCTTTCGTAATGAAGCTTTGCTAAAGCCTCTCGACAAAATCGTCCCAGTCTTCCCCAACACAGTACCGCTCCTCTGTGCTACCGGTGGCCATTCTCGTGGGTCGTGAATTCCCGTTTCTCGTCGCAAATGTAAAGTCCTAACTCTACAGTATGAAACCACACGAGGCACATTCTGGGGACAAGGTCACTCTGTGATCTTAACTCTTTATTGACAGGACTCCAAAGCTGATGACCCTGCGTGGGACCTCCCCTTTTATGCCTGTGTGATCAGGTAAGGAGTGTCTCCCACAAGTTCACCCCTTGTGGTCAAGGTGTGCATCTAGGTTGAGTGTATACAGTAATACAGTGGTGCTACATTGTGGTTACATACATGATATTGTGTAATGAGAGAGGATTAATTAGCAATCTTGTTGTGCGAAGTCACTTGGGGAAGAGTGTCCATAATATGGTAGAATTTTTCATTAAGATGGAGAGTGACAGTGTTAATTCAGAGACTAGAGTCCTGAACTTAAAGAAAGGTAACTTCGACAGTGTGAGGTGTGAATTGGCTAGGATAGACTGGCGAATGATACTTAAAGGGTTGACAGTGGATAGGCAATGGCAGATAATTAAAGATCACATGGATGAACTTCAACAATTGTTCATCCCTGTCTGGCGTAAAAATAAAACGGGGAAGGTGGCTCAACCGTGGCTTACAAGGGAAATTAGGGATAGTGTTAAATCCAAGGACGAGGCATATAAATTGGCCAAAAAAAGCAGCAAACCTAAGGACTGGGAGAAATTTAGAATTCAGCAGAGGAGGCCAAAGGGTTTAATTAGGAGTGGGAAAATAGAATATGAGAGTAAGCTTGCAGGGAACATAAAAACTGACTGCAAAAGCTTCTACAGATACGTGAAGAGAAAAAGATTAGTGAAGACAAATGTAGGTCCCTTACAGTCAGAATCAGGTGAATTTATAATGGGAAAGAAAGAAATGGCAGACCAATTGAACAAATGCTTTGGTTCTGTAAGGAAGACACAAATAACCTTCTGGATATACTAGGGGACCGAGAGTCTAGCGAGAAGGAGGAACTAAAGGAAATTAGTCAGCAAATTGTGTTAAGGAAATTGATGGGATTGAAGGCCGATAAATCCCCAAGGCCTGATAGTCTGCATCAGAGTAATTAAGGAAGTGACCCTAGAAATAGTGAATGCATTGGTGGTCATTTTCCAACATTCTATAGACTCTGGATCAGTTCTTATGGACTGGAGGATAGCTAATGTAACTCCACTTTTTAAAAAAAGGAGGGAGAGAGAAAACAGGGAATTATAGACCGGTTAGCCTGACATCGGTGGTGGGGAAAATGTTGGAATCAATTATTAAAGATGTAATAGCAGCACATTTGGAAAGCAGTGACAGGATCGGTCCAAGTCAGCATGGAGTTATGAAAGGGAAATCATGCTTGACAAATCTTCTAGAATTTTTTGAGGATGTAACTAGTAGAGTGGACAAGGGGGAGCCAGTGGATGTGGTGTATTTAGACTTTCAAAAGGCTTTTGACAAGGTCACACACAAGAGATTAGTGTGCAAAATTAAAGCACATGGTATTGGGGGTAATGTACTGACATGGATAGAGAACTGGTTGGCAGACTGGAAGCAAAGAGTAGAAATAAACGGGTTGTTTTCAGAATGGCAGACAGCGACTAGTGGGGTACCGCAAGGTTCAGTGCTGGGACCTCAGCTATTTACAATATATATTAATGATTTAGACAAAGGAATTTAAAGTAATATCTCCAAGTTTGCAGATGACACTAAGCTGGGTGGCAGTGTGAGCTGTGAGGAGGATGCTAAGAGGCTGCAGGGTGACTTGGACAGGTTAGGTGAGTGGGCAAATACATGGCAGATGTGGTATAATGCAGATAAATGTGAGGTTATCCACTTTGGTGGTTAAAACAGGAAGGCAGAATATTATCAGAATGGTGACAGATAAGGAAAAGGGGAGATGCAACAAGACCTGGGTGTCATGGTACATCAGTCATTGAAAGTTGGCATGCAGGTACAGCAGGCGGTGAAGAAGGCATGTTGGCCTTCATAGCGAGAGGATTTGAGTATAGGAGCAGGGAGGTCTTACTACAGTTGTACGGGGCCTTGGTGAGGCCACACCTTGAATATTGTGTACAGTTTTGGTCTCCTAATCTGAGGAAGGACATTCTTGCTATTGAGTGCAGCGAAGGCTCACCAGACTGATTCCCGGGATGACAGGACTGACATATGAAGATAGACTGGATCGACTAAGCTTATATTCACTGGAATTTAGAAGAATGAGAGGGGATCTCATAGAAACATATAAAATTCTGACGGGATTGGACAGGTTAGATGCAGGAAGAATGTTCCCGATGTTGGGGAAGTCCAGAACTAGGGGTCACAGACTAAGGATAAGGGGTAAGCCATTTAGGACCGAGATGAGGAGAAACTTCTTCACTCAGAGAATTGTGAGCATGTGGAATTCTCTACCACAGAAAGTTGTTGAAGTCAGTTCGTTAGATATATTCAAAAGGGAGTTATTCAAACTGGCCCTTACGGCTAAAGGGAGCAGGTGGTATAGGGGGTATGGAGAGAAGGCAGGAGTGGGGTACTGAAGTTGCATGATCAGCCATGATCATATTGAATGGTGATGCAGGCTCGAAGGACCGAATGGCCTATTGCTGCGCCTATTTTCTCTGTTCTATGTTTCTATCTACACAACAGCTTGGCAGGAGAGGGGTTTTGTATGTTGGGGTGAATGGGAAGGGATTTGATCCATTGGAATTCTCCCCTTAAACTGAGGTAAGCGTAGGCACCGATTGACTGTTTGCCTGACCCAGGTGACATACAGGGGCTGTCATTAATTTATCCCAAACACGGCACTGTTTCTAGTCTGCACACCGTGTGTTACTGTATTCTCGCAGTGATTTTGCAGAATATGCACATGAATTCTCCATAGGAAAAAGAAGTATTTATCTTATGTCAGCCGTGCCCAAGTATCAAAACCGCAGTCAATGTGGTATTTCTGGTCAACATCTTTTTGTTAAATTCGATTGTTTATGATGTCCTTTGGCCCATGTTACAATCACATTCTGCTACATGTCCTTCCGCTCTCAATGCGAGATGATTTACTGCCAGAACTGGCAAGTTAAAATTAAGCAAAATATTCTGGCTGTTTCAGAATTGATCAGTGACCAGCACTGAGGTTAAACGTTCAGTTGCTATTTCATTGCAGAGTTGCTTCAATCCAAGTTTGGGTGACATTTCTTTTCAAAAGTAGAAATGATTTTGTGACAACCCCATTATGTACACAAAGCAGAAGCCTCTAGAATTCTAGAGAGTTGAAAGGTTACTGCAAGGCACTGGATTCTCAATACAGAGTCATTCGAAGAAGGGTCTGATCTGCCCCAGGGGCTCAGTTGGTATATGCACTGCCAGGTGCAGTTAAATAGACAAGCGTGTGTTTATATACAACAACAACTTGTATTTATATAGCGTCTTTAATGTAGCGAAACATCCCAAGGCGCTTCACAGGAGTATTATAAGATAAAAAATTTGACACCGAGCCGCATAAGGAGAAATTAGCGCAGGTGACCAAAAGCTTGTTCAAAGAGATATGTTTTAAGGAGCATCTTGAAGGAGGAAAGAGAGGTAGAGAGGCGGAGAGGTTTAGGGAGTGTGTTCCACAGCTTGGGGCCTAGTCAATAGAAGGCACGGTCACCATTTGTGGTGCAATTATAATCAGGGATGCTCAAGAGGGCAGAATTGGAAGAGAGCAGATATCTCGGGGGGGGGGGGGGGGTGTGGGGCTGCAGGTGATTACATAGAAAATAGGAGCAGTAGTAGGTCATTCGGCCCTTGGAGTATGCACCACCATTCAATATGATCATGGCTGATCCTCTATCTCAACACCATATTTCTGCTTTTTCCCCATACACCTTGATGCCTTTTGTTTCTAGAAATGTATCTATCGCCCTCTTAAATATATTCAGTGACTTGGCCTCCACAGCCTTCTGTGGTAGAGAATTCCACAGGTCCACCACCCTCTGAGTGAAAAATTTCTCCTCATCTCGGTCCTAAATTTCCTACCCCGTATCCTGAGACTGTGACCCCTTGTTCTAGACTTCCAGCCAGGGGAAACATCCTCCCCGCATCCAGTCTGTCCAACCCCGGCAGAATTTTATACGTTTCAATGAGATCCCCTCTCATTCTTCTAAACTCTAGTGAATACAGGCCCAGTCGACCCAATCTCTTCTCATAAGATAGTCCTGCCATCCCAGGAATCAGTCTGGTGAACCTTCACTGCACTCCCTCTATGGCAAGTATATCCTTTCTTAGGTAAGGAGACCAAAACTGCACATAATACTCCAGGTGCAGTCTCACCAAGGCCCTGTATAACTGTAGTAAGACATCCTTGCTCCTGTACTCAAATCCTCTTGCAATGAAGTCCAACATACCATTTGCCTTCCTAACTGCTTGCTGCACTTGCATATTTGCTTTCAATGACTGGTGTACAAGGACACCCAGGTCCCTCTGTACATCGACACTTCCCAAGCCATCACCATTTAAATAATACTTTGTCCTTATGTTTTTCCTATCAAAGTGGATAACTTCACATTTATCCATGTTAGACATAGATAGGGAGGGGCGAGGCCATGGAGGGATTTGAAAACAACGATGAGAATTTTGAAATCGAGTCATTGCTTAACCAGGATCCAATGTAGGTCAGTGAGCACAAGGGTATTGGGTGACCTCGAGTGTACGTAGGGTAGAATGTGGGAGGCCAGCCAGAGGTGCGTTGGAATAGTCAAGTCTAGAGGTAACAAAGGCATGGATGAGGTATATAGCACCTCATTAGGTTCCCGTGACATGCCTTAAAATGCTACCATAAATTATTTTTGAAGTGCAGTTACTGTTGGGTGGGCAAATCTGGCAGCCAATTTCCCCTGGCTGGAGAGTCGAGAACTAGGGGTCGATGTTGAATCATTGAGTATATTCAAGGCTGAGATCGATAGATATTTAGACTCCAAGGCAATCAAGGGATATGGAGCTTAGGCGGGAAAGTGGAGTTGGAAGATCAGCCATGATCTAACTGAATGGCGCAACAGGCTCAAGGGGCTGGATGGCCTCCTCCTGTTGCCATGTTCCACTCACCCTTGGAATGGACGACCTGGTCGGGTGGTGCAGCAAAAACACCTTGGGATCACGGAAGAGGCAAAGCTGGAGATTGTGCGGGCGAGTGTCGGTGTGCTTTAAATGGAGGAAATAGGAATTGGCCATGAGGCCTTGCTCATCCACATCCATCCTGCGATCCTGAGAACCAAAATGGATGTCCTTGCAGCACGAGTTTCTGGCCGCTGGAACAGGTCACAACATGGCATTGCTGCCACAATTACATCCACACATAGAGGGGTGACCCGATTGAGATAATGAAGGGATTTGATAGGGTAGACATGGAGAATATGCTTCCACTTGTAAGAATATAAGAAATAGGGGCAGGAGTAGGCCATACGGCCCCTTGAGCCTGCTCCGCCATTTAATACGATCATGGCTGATCTGATCACGGACTCGGGTCCACTTCGCCTACCTGCTCCCCATAAGCCCTTATCGGTTAAGAAACTGTCTATCTCTGTCTTAAATTTATTCAATGATCCAGCTTCCACAGCTCTCTGAGGCAGCGAATTCCACAGATTTACTGGGGGAGAAACATAGAAACATAGAAAATAGGTGCAGGAGTAGGCCATTCGGCCCTTCGAGCCTGCACCACCATTCAATAAGATCATGGCTGATCATTCCCTCAGTACTCCTTTCCTGCTTTCTCTCCAAACCCCTTGATCTCCTTAGCTGTAAGGGCCATATCTATCTCCCTTTTGAATATATCCAATGAACTGGCATCAACAACTCTCTGCGGCAGAGAATTCCACAAGTTAACAACTCTCTGAGTGAAGAAGTTTCTCCTCATGTCGGTCCTAAATGGTCTACCCCTTATCCTTAGACTGTGTCCCCAGGTTCTGGACTTCCCCAACATTGGGAACATTCTTCCTGCATCTAACCTGTCCAGTCCCGTCAGTATTTTATATGTTTCTATGAGATCCCATCTCATTCTTCTAAACTCCAGTGAATACAGGCCTAGTCGATTCAGTCTCTCCTCATATGTCAGTCCAGCCATCCCTGGAATCAGTCTGGTGAGCCTTCGCTGCACTCCCTCAATAGCAAGAACGTCCTTCCTCAGATTAGGAGACCAAAACTGAACACAATATTCCAGGTGAGGCCTCACCAAGGCCCTGTACAACTGCAGTAAGACCTCCCTGCTTCTATATTCAAATCCCCTAGCTATGAAGGCCAACATGCCATTTGCCTTCTTCATCGCCTGCTGTACCTGCATGCCAACTTTCAATGACTGATGTACCATGATATCCAGGTCTCGTTGCACCTCCCCTTTTCCTAATCTGCCGCCATTCAGATAGCACCCTGCCTTCGTGTTTTTGCCACCAAAGTGGATAACCTCACATTTATCCACATCTGCCATGCATTTGCCCACTCACCTAACCTGTCCAAGTCACCCTTCAGCCTCTGAACTGTTCCCATTGGCAGAAGGGTCGGTAACCAGAGGACACAGATTTAAGGTGATTGGCAGAAGAACCAAAGGCAACATAAGAAAAAACAATTTTTACGCAGCGAGTGGTTACGATCTGGAATGCACTGCCTGAGATGGTGGTGGAGGCAGACTCAATCGTGGCTTTCAAAAGGTAATTGGATAATTAGCTGAAGGAAAAAAATTGCAGGGCTACGGGGAAAGGGCGGGGGAGTGGGACTAGCTGAAGCGATCTTGCAGAGAGCCGGCACGGGCTCGACGGGCCGAATGGCCTCATTCTGTAACCGCTCTATGGCCAAAACTAGGGGCCATAAATCGAAAATAGTCGCTAATAAATCCATTAAGTAATTCAGGAGAAACTTCTTTACCCAGAGAGTGGTGAGAATGTGGAAATCGCTGCCACAGGGAGTAATTGAGGCAAATAGCAGAGATGTATTTCATCGTAGGCGGTCCCTTGAACGAGGATGACTTGCTTCCATGAGAGTTCACAGATGTTTCAATAAAGGACCCGATGTTACAGTCCTGAACTCCAGTTGAGGGGGTGGAAGATGCCGGTGGGTGGATTTTTTTTTAAACGTATGGTGACCATTGCACACCAGCCACCACACGGGCTTGACAGAGCTAGGTCTTGGTCCAGTGGCAAAGGTTAACTAGGATGACTGGAGACCTGCTCTGCTGCACGGGCCTAGTGCGCACACATATCGCAGTGTGGGCTGGTCCGTGCTGCCTCTGGGCCCTCGGCCCTTCTGGGCGCCGTACCCTCAATCACAGCACCTCCACCATTTAAGGGAAAGCTGGATAAACACATGAGGGAGCAAGGAATAGAAGGATATATCGATGGGGTGAGATGGAGAGGGGAGGAGGCTCGCGTGGAGCATAAAGACCGTCGGGCCGAATGGTCTGCTCCTGTGCCGTAAATTTGATGTAATTCAAGGAATGAACAGGATACACTCGGACCGTGAAGGCCTGGGTGGTCAGTTTAGGAAGTCAGTACCAGCAGCGAGTATCAAACAGAAGCATAATGAGCACAGGCAGCGACAGTCCTGCTCAGTCTCAATCGAGATCAGGATTGAGATCCTGTTGGACGGGAGTCAATTGCCAGCAGCATACCGCTGCAGTGACTGCTGCTGCTATCGTCTGCTTTACCCTGACCTTTTATATACAGCTTGCGTGGAGCAGCATGGAGGCCCCGACCTGCGTGAGAACACCAGCGGCAGGTCGGGGCCATAAAAGGAGCGGAGGTGCGGTGCCTGGGAGCAGCGTGGAGGCATACCGCTTCAGGGAGCAACGCGAGCTGCGACGGCAGCGAAGAGCGACGTCATCAAGGTCCATGTCGGTGATTGGAGCGTGGGCAGGTACAGCAGGAGCGGCGAAAGACTGTGGAGGGATGTGATCGGGGCCCACGGGAGGCGTGAGTTCGGGGCCAGGGGCCCAGGAGCAGCACGGGACAGCCCTCACTGCGATATGTCCGCGCACTAGGTCTGTGCATTGGTTAACCCTTGCCACTGGACCAAGACCTAGCTCTGTCAAGCAACGGCCACCACATGTTAAAAAAATCGACGCACAGGCATCTTCCACCCTTCAAGATGTAGTTCGGGATCTGGAATATTAGGTCCTTCATTGGAACACCTGTGAACTCATCCTTTTTTGGTGTGGAAGCAAGTCATCCTCGTTTCGAGGGACTGCCTATGATGTACAATTTATATTGCACCAGTGAGGACGGTGTTGGAATGCTTAAAAAAGACAACTTAGCAAGTGAATTATGGTCGTCTTTACAAGTACACAACATAAATTGGTGTCATTCGACATCATGGGATTGTGATCACCTCACGAGTTATTACCGATAAGCTCATTCACGTGTTCTCTGCCCACTCTTTTAACAAAGGTGATGACTGATTTAAAATAAGGAACTTTGAGATACTTAATGTGATTATTAACTAATCTTGCCAAGCAAAATCTCAGTACTCTACCATAAAAGATTATCTTCCAATTTCCTGCTGTGCTCTCACGTCTGCGACTTGTGCTAATTGGACTCTCGTACCCCAGTGGCCCAATCACACGAGGGAGAAGACTGATCCCAACAAAGAAAAGCTTGCATTTATATAGCACCTTTCACGACCTTAAGATGTCTATGGAGAGCTATGGAGGCTGGGTCATTGAATATATTTAAGGTGAAGATAGACAGATTTTTAAGGGAGTCGAGGGTTATGAGGAGCGGACAGGGAAGTGGAGCTGAGCCTAAGATCAGATCAACCATGATCTTATTGAATGGCAGAGCAGGCTCGAGGGGCCAAATGTCCGACTCCTGCTCCTATTTCTTATGTTCTTAAATCCGAGCTGTTGCATTCACTGGTGGCACAGACAAGGGCGTGCAGCTGTTTAAGAGCTTTTGCCTCAGGGTGATAATTAACGAGAGACGAACTATTATGGGAAGGCATCGTGAGTCTGGAATGAAGGTTTTTTTAATCAAGGTCTTGCGATCGAATGCAAATTCACTCTCCGGCTGTTAGATGTAATATTATATAACTTGAAACGCGACAACTGGGGTGAACTTTAAACACATGGACTGTACTTAATTAGAAATTAATGGGCCGCACTGTGCAAGAACGTACTTAAAAAAGTTAACTAGTCAAATAAAATATCACACAGCTGACAAGGTGCGAGACGGTGCAGAGCTGTGAAGTTAACACCCTTGACGTACAGTCACTCAGGGCCATTTATACCCCTGTGCTTTTGGGTCATGCTCATTAAGGTGCGAGGTGTTTAAAGAGCACACGGGATCCTTGATTCATAAATAGAGCATAAAAGGAACGAGGTTATGCTAAACCTTGATCAATCGCTGGTTAGGTCTCAGCTGGAGAACTGTGTCCAATTCTGGCCACACGCTGCAGGAAGGATGTCAAGGCCTTGGAGAGGGTGCAGAGGAGATTTACCAGGATGTGCCAGGGATGGGGGGAGGGGTGATAGTCAGAGGGTGGTGGTGTACGGGTGAGTGTCTTCGTGGGGGGTCTTCGGGAGAGGGACTGTCTTCGGGAGAGGGGGGGTGTCTTCGTGGGGGTCTTCAGGAGAGGGGGGTGTCTTCGTGAGGGTCTTCAGGAGAGGGGAGTGTCTTCGTGGGGGTCTTCAGGAGAGGGGGGGTGTCTTCGGGAGAGGGGGTTTTTGGGAGAGGGGGGTGGGAGTCTTAGAGAGCGGGGGGTCTTGAGGAGGGGGTGGTCTTTCTCAGTCGACTGTTGCAAGGAGGCTTGTTGCGTCTGATCTGCATAACTGAGCTAAAACCTGAAGCTTGTCCAATGGGGAATGCTGTGAACATGGGAGGCATCCAAGCCGCGAAATGGAAAATGAACCTTAATGCTGAGAATGAAATAGTTCACATTGTGCACCTTACAGACACAACGATTGGAATTGTACAAAGCTCAGGGCCGGAGGACTGGGAATGGGACGGGAGAATAGCAGTCGACCTTTCTTCAGACAATGTGTGGAAACCATTAACAAGCGAATCAACTGCTCAGTTCTGTAGTCCTAACAACAGATTACAAGACTCCGGAGGTTATACCAAGGCCTTACGATGCATTGGTGATACCAGACTTTGAGACCCGCAATCGGTGCTGGACACCACAGTGCAAAACAATCCACGTGCTGGAGTGATTGCAAAGAAAGACCAAAGAACTGATCCCAAGCGTAACGGGGAGGGGGAGGGTGGGGCGTCTGTGAGGAAAGATTAGAGAGCAAGCTATACAAGTTAGAGAAATTTATGGCTGGATCTCATTAAGAAATAACAAAACAAGTAAAAATGAAAGACTTGCATTTCTGTAGCGCCTTTCACGACTCGAGGATGTCCCAAAACGCTTTACAGCCAATTAAGTACTTTTTGAAGTATAGTCACTGTTGTAGTGTGGAAAACGCAGCAGTCCCACTCCAGAGACTTCAGCATAAATCTAGAGTGACACTCCCAGTGCAGTGCTGAAGGAGTGCTGCACTGTCGGAGGTGCCATCTTTCGGATGTGACGTTAAACCGAGGCCCCCGTCTGCTCTCTCAGGTGGGCGTAAAAGATCCCGTGGCACTATTTTGAAAAAGAGCAGGGGAGTTCTCCCCGGTGTCCTGGGGCCAATATTTATCCCTCAATCAACATAACTAAAAACACAACTAAAAAACAGATTATCTGGTCATTATCACAGTGCTGTTTGTGGGAGCTTGCTGTGCGCAAATTGGCTGCCGTGTTTCCCACATGACAACAGTGACTACACTCCAAAAGTACTTCATTGGCTGTAAAGCGCTTTGAGACGTCTGGTGGTCATGAATGCCGCTATATAAATCCAAGTCTTTCTTTGAGAACTAGATAAAGGTGATAGAGGGGTAGGGGAGGTTGAAGACCAGTTTTTGCACAATATTCTGCATCAATACTTGAAGAATCGTAAACATTTTGTTTTAATCCTGTTATGAAAAGACTACGTACAAACTGGTCGTGGACAGGAAACGAGGAGGCAGAACACAATGCCACGAGATCAGTACAGGCTCCCCAGCAGATTGGTCAAGGCCAAGGTTACATCCAGCCTGGCAACGTAGCCTAGCAACGCCCCGGCCCGCTCGAGTGAAGCCAGCAATAGAAGATTTGAGAAAGTAGCCTTTCAGAGGGAGAGACTAAAGGACCCATTGAAATTGCCACTCAGAATTGTAAGGGCCGGTGGGCGAGAAATTCAATTGGGTTAGCACCACTCACTAGCGCTCGAGAGGCTAAGCGCTCACTGCTCGATTGCCGCACTGTCAGTGCCTCCCGTGAACTTCATCGGTGGTACAGCGGCAGCACTGTCAGTTAGCGCTGCGCACTCTAGCACCGCCCACTTGGTGACATCATGAGCGCCGTCATCCCGAACTTCACTCCTTGCCCCCCCCTTCAAGACGTTCCTTAAAACTTTCCTCATTAACCAAACTTTTGGTCACCTGCCTTAATTTCTTCTTCTGACTCAGTAGACAAATTTATTCCTTTGCCTTAGAACACTGCTGTGAAGCGCCTTGGGACGTTTCAACACGTTAAGTGCGCTATACAAATATAAGTTGTTGTAGTTGTCACGTGAGCTTTGTAGCTTGTGCCACAGGTATACCCCACATTCCTTGACAGAAAGGACAACCACAGAATAATGCAGCACAGGAGGTGGCCAGTCGGCCCACCGATACAGGGACGTTTGAAGGAGAACTATGAATTCTATCGACCAAGTTGATGATGCATTTTTAGCGGGGGGCCAAGGGGGTTCTTGGGGTATGTCCACGTCGACCCCTTCCCATTCCAGTTCTCAGAAAAATGTGCCCGTCCAACCTTGGACATTCTGTTCCAACTCGCCCCGTTTATACCGCCTTGCTTCCAACCTCTCTCCCTCAAACCAGCCGGGCATTCTTCATCCGTCCTCCGTTCACCCTCAAACTTCCATCCATCTCGCCTCTCGATTCAACCTGGCAGTCTTTGCCCCTCCCAGTCTAAGTGGGCACCCTGCCTCCCCCTGCAACCCTGCAGTGCCAGCTGTGGCTCAGTGGGCAGCACCATCGCCTCTGAGTCAGAAGGTTGTGGATTCAAGTCCCACTCCAGGGACTCGGGCACAAAAATCAAGGCTGACACTCCCAGTGCAGTGCTGAGGGAGCGCTGCACTGTTGGGGGAGCCGTCTTTCGGATGAGACGTTAAACCGAGGCCCCGTCTGCTCTCTCAGGTGGACGTAAAAGATCCCACGGCACTATTTCGAAGAAGAGCAGGGGAGTTATCCCAATATTTATCCCTCAATCAACATAACAAAAAAAACAGATGATCTGGTCATTATCACATCGCTGTTTGTGGGAGCTTGCTGTGCGCAAATTGGCTGCTGCGTTTCCTACATTACAACAGTGATGACGCTCCAAAAGTACTTCATTGGCTGTAAAGTGCTTTGAGACGTCCGGTGGTCATGAAAGGCGCCACATAAATGCAAGTCTTGTTTTCTGAGTCAGGCTACCACTCTTCAACCCCCACCCCCTCAGTCAATGCAGACACTTTCCCTATTCAATAACCTCTCAGTTAATGTCGCCGCTGCCCGTCCCGCCAATGGAAAAGAAGCTCGGTCGCAGTGTAAAACGGGCCGCCGATTAGCTATGAGCCTGTGTCGCTGTACAGGCGAAGATCAATCTCACCCAAAGAGATTCCACTTCCGTGCTGGTCAAACCCACCAGCGGTCGGGGGAAACCACGCAGCCAATAGCAACATGGCTGCCGCCAGCCGAAGTAGCAGAGATGCTTTCTTCCACCGTCCGTTTCCCAAACCACCGAGAAGGACGAGGGCAGCAGGCGCATGGGAACACCACCACCTCCACGTTCCCCTCCAAGTCACACACCACCCTGACTTGGAAATATATCGGCCGTTCCTTCATCGTCGCTGGGTCACAATCCTGGAACTTCCTCCCCAACAGCACTGTGGGAGCACCGTCACCACACGGACTGCAGCGGTTCAAGAAGGCGGCTCACCACCACCTTCTTGAGGGCAATTAGGGATGGGCAATTAATGTTGGCCTTGCCGGCGACGCCCACATCCCAGGAATTAATTTGTTTTTAAAAGTTTGATGGTTTTGCTGCTGTTACTGGTGATGCTGTTACACTGATGCAAAGCTTTAGGCAGGAGCGGTTAAACATTAGAACAATAAGCAGCTTGCGATAGAGGCACAGCTCACACCAGGAGAGGCACTGCTCCAGTGAACATTGCTGAAATCACTACACTGCTGCAAAGTAAGGTGGTCAACTCTGGTTGGGTGTATTCCTGGAGATTTCATCCAATGACTGCCCACCTCCACCTGCCCCGCCCCACACTCCCGCCATTGGTCCAATGTCCTGGCACACGGCCAACTGGAGAGCAAACAGACTCTTGTTACTCAGTCAAATTAATCTTGTCTGTTCGCGAAACAGCCTTTTTGCCCCACTGTAATGTATTTGCTTCCTGGGTTCTTTGCTTAAGAATTCATAGCAACACATTGCTTTAAGAACTAGTTGGTTTATTAACAACAACTTGTATTTATATAGCGCCTTTAACGTAGTGAAACATCCCAAGGCATTTCACAGGAGTGTTATGAGATTAAAATTTGACTCCGAGCCACACAAGTACAAATTAGCACAGGTGACCAAAAGCTTGGGCAAAGAGTATGTTTTAAGGAGCGTCTTGAAGGAGGAAAGAGAGGCGGAGAGGTTTAGGGAGGGAGTTCCACAGCTTGGGGCCTGGGCAATAGAAGGCATGACCACCAATGGTGGAGCGATTATAATCAAGGATGCTCAAGAGGGCAGAATTAGAGGAGCGCAGATATCTCGGGGGGTTGTGGGGCTGGAGGAGATTAGAGATAGGGAGGGACGAGGCCATGGAGGGATTTGAAAACAAGGGTGAGAATTTTGAAATCGAGGCATTGCTTAACAAAGGTTTAACAATCACACTACACATTACCAGTTCATCCACTAGGCTCACAACTGCATACCTCATCGTGGATGACCTAGACCCAACTGGCTGGGTCTAGGTCATTGAGTCTTGTGGACATTACGTGACTGGCTAAGCCACTCAGAACGCAGTAGCTCTACAAACCTGTGAGCATACTCACAGGTACATACGTTACACCCCGCTCTCCGATACTTTCACAACTAATAAATGAAAGTGTTCAAATAAAACGCTCAGTTGACGTTGATTTATCTCCCAGGTTGTGCTCGCCGCAATCCCTGGAGACCTCGGGATATTTCAGGAGGATCGGCAACCAGACTGCGATGGGGAGGGCGGGGGGAGAGCCAGCAGGTTGGCATTGCCCATATTCTGCCTCCGCTCATGGTGCCATTGACGACGCCACATCTGGTACTACTCGGAAAGCTGAACTGCGTACAATCCCGGTATTTATAGTGGCGAGCAGAGATGAAATCCCAACGTTTGCGGTGTGCCAAGGTGGCCCAATATTTGCAGGAAAGATATCTTCTACATCAACACAGTAGTCTCCTTGGGGAGTACAGCAGGAACCCTGCCAACCAGTGAACTGCACACCTACAGCTGATCTCTCCTGGCGCAGCGCTATTGAATTGCACTGGGCTGGTAGTCCACAGCATCTTTAAAAAGGCCCGGTGCATATAGCTTCAGAAACAGAACTCATCAAAATGAAATCAGGCCAGTGTCACGTGCAATTTTATTACAGTTATAGAGCGAAAGAATGAAAAAAAAGGATAAAGACTTGGATTTATATAGCGCCTATCACGACTATCGCTTTGCAGCCAATGAAGTATATTTGGAGCGTAGTCACTGTTGTAATGTAGGAAATGTGGCAGCCAAATTGCGCACAGCAAGCTCCCACAAACAGCAACAGATAATCTGTTTTTTATTTTGTTGATTGAGGGATAAATATTAACCAGGACATTGGTGATAACTTCCCTGCTCTTCTTCGAAATAGTGCCATGGGATCTTTTATGTCCATCTGAGAGAGCAGATGGGGCCTTGGTTTAACATCTCATCCAAAAAATGGTACACTCCAACAGTACAATACTGGATTTTTTGTGCTCACGTCCCTGGAGTGGGACTTGAACCCACAACCTTCTGACTCAGGGGCGAGGGTGCCTCCCACTGAGCCACGGCTGACGCTGTAAAGTGGAGGTGTAAAGTAAAGTTGAGGGCAGTGCTGCAGTCCCCGTAGGAACATAGGAACAGGAGGAGGCCATTCAGCCCTCGAGCCTTTTGCGCCATTCAATGAGATCATGGCTGTGCTGCGACCTAACTCCATATACGTGACTTTGCCCCATAACCCTTAATACCTTGGGTTAATAAAAATCAATCTCAAATTTATTAACAATTGATCTAGCATCAACTGCCGTTTGTGGAAGAGAGTTCCAAACTTCTATCGCCTTTGTGTGTAAAAGTGTTTTCTAATTTCACTCCTGAAAGGTCTGGCTCTAATGTTTAGACTCTGCCCCCTAGTTCTAGACTCCCCAACCAGCGGGAATAGTTTCTCTCTATCTGTTGCCCTTAATATCCTGAAGTCCTCGATCAGATCACCCCTCAACCTTCTAAATTCCATGGAATACAACCATGGAACAATGAAGGTTAATCTTTTACTGTCTCCTGAATCTTGATATCTGCCAACAGCTGAATATGTTGGAAAGGGCTGTAAGATGTCGCGAAGGAACGGAGGCTACTCTATCACTTGTAACCAGTGCTACTCTCTTGGGGCAACAGAATCATCTGTACTCTCTCTGGAATATGGATGTTTTTCTTTCGATTGTCCCCACGCAGCAATGGACATCCTGTCTTGGGTCAATTTCAAACTCCGTTTCAATTTCATTCCCATTATAAAGAATTTTCAGCACAGAATCAGGCCATTCAGGGTGTTTATGCTCCACACGAGCCACCTCCCACCCCTCTTCATCTCACCCTATCAGCATAACCCTCTATTCCCTTTCTCCCTCATGTGTTTATCTAACCTCCCCTTAAATGCATCTCTGCTATTTGCCTCAACCACTCCCTGTGGCAGCGAGTTCCGCATTCTCACCATTCTCTGGGTAAAGAAGTTTCTCCTGAATTCCCGATTGGATTTATTATTGGCTATCTTATATTGATGGCCCCTAGTTCGGGGGGGTGGGGGTGGGGGAGTGGAGTGGAGTGTTGAGGTGGACGACCAGCCATGATATTGAATGGTGGAGCAGGCTCAAGGGGCCGTATGGCCGACTCCTGCTCCTAATTCTTATGTTCTTGACACTGTGCAACACGTTGCTTGTAGCAAAAATTCAGCCCAATACTGGAGTTTATCGTTGTGACTTCAATAGTCAACACCTAACATCAGGCGGAATACTCTGGCTGATACGTCAGACGTCCCATCAAACCCTCAACTGCTCGCTCATCAACAGAGGCACACAGTCCGTGAATACCTTTCTCTCCAACATTCCCTGCCTCGCTAATCAATCAGCAACACACCATTTCATTTACAACAACCCATTTTTTTTTAGCGCAGTTAGAGCGTGTTTCACGACCACTGGATGTCCCAAAGCTCTTTTCAGCCAATGAAGTACTTTTGAAGTGTAGTCACTGCTGTAATGTGGGAAATGCAGCAGCCAATTCTGCACAGCAAGCTCCCACAAACAGCAATGTGATAATGGCCAGATAATCTGTTTTTTTGATTGAGGGATAAATATTGGCCAGGACACCGGGGATAACTCCCCTGCTCTCCATCGAAATAGTGCCATGGGATCTTTTACATCCACCTGAGAGGGCAGATGGGGCCTCGGTTTAACGTCACATTCAAAGGCAGCTCCTCCGACAGTGCGGCGCTCCCTCAGCACTGCACTAGGAGTGTCAGCCTAGATATTTGTCCCTGGAGTGGGACTTGAACCCACAACTGTCTGACACAGAGGCGAGAGTGCTACCCACTGAGCCACAGCATGAGAGACGGCGGTACATGTCACAGCCTTCCTATTTGCGGAGAGGGTCACGAGGCAGCAGACCTCAGTGGCTATAAGAAGGCAGATCCTCAGCCTCAACCAGGGGATTCAAGCAGCGTCAAGAATCAAATTAGTATTCAGAGGGTGTGCAGGAACACGAGCTGTGCGTTTGAAATCAGCAGGCAGCAATGCCACATAACATTTGTGATGACCTGCAGCCGATCAGCAGCCTGTGTACCGACACCAAGTCCATCCATGCAGTCAGACGGCAAATTATAATTTAAGTGATGCATGTGAAGATTTCCGCAGCTCAGGGGTAATTCTGCTTATTAAACCCAGCACAGTACACTGGCTGTACAGCATGCTAAAGGTCATCCTAATAGGCAATTCTTGTCGAAACCATTAAGGACCACTTTTTTCTTTTTAAAAAAAAAAAATCAATTTTTCCTTTCAATAAAGGTTTCTGAAATATAATTTTGCTTTCTGATCTGAATGGTTAATACAAGCTGCAGGGTCAGAGAGCGCTGGAAATGCAGCACAGCCTGTTCTCAGTCTGGTTCCAATGGCCCTCCACAGTGCCGCTGCCAAGCGGCCATTCCTCGGGTGTGAGCCCAGGACAGCGAGTGAGAATCGGCTATTCCGGCACGGGGGCCGTCATCATTGATCCAATCCTGTACACACTTGGCACCCACACATGCACAAGCAAACTCCAGCGTGCACATACACACACACACCCACATTTGAGCCCGCGTGCACACACACTCATACGCACATTTACTCATACACGCAATCGTGCATGCACACTCATACATGCACAAACACAATCAACATGCAAGCACGCACACTCATCATCATCATCACAGGCAGCCCCTCGAAATCAAGGCAGACTTGCTTCCACTCTTAAAGTGAGTTCTCAGGTGACTGAACAGATCAATACAGGAAATACAGTCTCTGTCACAGGTGGGGCAGACATTGGTTGGAGGAAAGGGTGGGTAGGGAGTCTGGTTTGCCACACGCTCCTTCCACTGTCTGCGCTTCATTTCTGCGTGCACTTGGCGACGAGACTCGAGGTGCTCAGCGCCCTCCCGAATGCTATTCCTCCACTTAGGGCGGTCTTTGGTCAGGGATTCCCAGGTGTAGGTGGGGATGTTGCATTTTATCAAGGAGGCTTTGAGGGTGTCCTTGAAATGTTTCCTCTGTCCACCTGGGGCTCGCTTGCCGTGTATGAGTTCCGAGTAGAGCGCTTGCTTTGGGAGTCTCTTGTCGGGCATGCGAATAATGTCGCCCACCCAACGGAGCTGGTCGAGTGTGGTCAGTGCTTCAATGCTGGGGATGTTGGCCTGATCGAGAACACGGACGTCGGTGCGTCTGTCCTTTCAGGGGATTTGCAGGATCTTGCGGAGACAGCGTTGGTGGTATTTCTCCAGCGGGCCATTAAATAAGAACATAAGAAATAGGAGCAGGAGTTGGCCATACGGCCCCTCAAGCCTGCTCAGCCATTTAATACGATCATGTCTGATCTGATCATGGACTCTGGTCCACTTCCCTGCCCGCTTCCCTTATCAGTTAAGAAACTGTCTATCTCTGTCTTAAATCCATTCAATGGCCCAGCTTCCACAGAGGCAGTGAATTCTAGAGTTACAACCCTCAGAGAAGAAATTCCTCCTCATCTCAGTTTTAAATGGGCGGCCCCTTATTCTAAGATTATGTCCCCTAAGTCTAGTCTTCCCATCAGTGGAAACATCCTCTCTGCATCCACCTTGTCAAGCCTCCTCATAATCTTATATGTTTCGAATAGGTCTGAAATTTCCAGTTAGTGGTGAAGGAAGCTCTCGAGCGAGCACACACTCACTCAATCGTGCACACACACTCACACATGCGCACGCACACAGTCTGGCAGAAGGCACTTCACAGTGATGAGGAGCAGGAACCTTGGCTGACTTTCCTCTACCCTAACCCAGGGCTCTGAGCCCAATGATATGGCCCCCTACTGCCAACCCAGCTAATCCTGCAGGGACCACGGCAGACTGAGCCTGGGGCCCTCCCTGGCCTGTCTGATGCATTTACCCACTGGGGCACGAGGGGAGCGACTCTTGCCTCCATTTACTGTAAAATTGTATAAATAACCCACAGTACAGAATCATTCCTCCGGTCCTCAAACACTTGCAGCGACAGCATGAATTGACAAATGGGACTTGTGTCAAGATCAAATCCCTCAGAGAGATTACGCAACATGTGCTTCAGATATTATTAATCCGCTGTATAATAAACTTGACCACAATCATCTCCTACCACTCGATGTGAACAGGTTTATCTCGGCCACAGCACGTCCTCCTGGCTCAGATTGCAAGCTGCAGCCACACCGCTCCTCCGCTAAACCGAGGAAACGATGATGATGAACTAGGTGCGGAGGAGATGAATTATTGCAGCCGCCTCTCCATCTCCCTCTCGGCGAGGGTCGGTGGGGTTATACAGGGTGGGATAGGTCTTGATTTATGTGGATTTCAGAAATTGGTAAAAATCACTTAACAGCCCTGTGGGGGCCCCAGTCAGCAACAATTCACACAGTTACAACTGTGTAACATCCGAAGGAGTTTCAGAAGGGGGTGGTATTGACGGCAGAGTGGTGGTGGGAAGGGGCGTAGTGGTTGAGGAATGGGGAACATAAGAAATAGGAGGAGTCGGCCATTTGGCCCCTCGAGCCTGCTCCGCCATTCAATGAGATCATGGCTGATCTTCTACCTCAACTCCACCTTCCTGCACTATCCCCATATCCCTTGATTCCCTTAACATCCAAAAATCTATCGGTCTCTGTCTTGAATATACTCAAAGACTCTGGGGCAGAGAATTCCAAAGATTCACCACCCTCTGAGTGAAGAAATGTCTCCTCATCTCAGTCCTAAATGGCTGACCCCTTATTCTGAGACTGTGACCCCTGGTTCCAGTCTCCCCAGCCAGAGGAAACATCCTTTCTACATCTACCTTGTCAAGCCCTGTAAGAATTTTGTATGTTTCAATGAGATCACCTCTCATTCTTCTAAACTGTAGAGAATATCGGCTTAGTCTACGCAATCTCTCCTCATAGGACAATCCCCCCAGCCTAGGAATCAGTCTGGTGAACCTTTGTTGCACTCCCTCTATGGCAAGTATATCCTTTCTTAGGTACGGAGACCAAAACTGTGCACAATACTCCAGGTGAGGTCTCACCAGGGCCCTATATGATGAGTCGGGGAGTGGTGTTGGTGAGGGGGTGCGGGAGGGCGAGTGGGGGAGTGGTGTTGGTGAGCGGGGGAGGTGAGTGAAAGATTGGCAGAGTGGGCTGGTGGGATCTTTGAGCAACGCGCAGGAGTTGGGAGCGCAGTTAGTGGAGTGACGACACGGTCAAAGAGCAAGTTTCATTGTGGTAGAGCATTAAAAACATTAATTCTGAGGATGTGGGCATCGCTGGCAAGGCCGGCATTTATTGCCCATCCCCAATTGCCCTTGAGAAGGTGGTGGTGAGCCGCCGCCTTGAACCGCTGCAGACAGTGTGGTGAAGGTGCTCCCACAGTGCTGTTAGGGAGGGAGTTCCAGGGTTTTGACCCAGTGACGATGAAGGAACGGACGATATATTTCCATGTCAGGATGGTGTGTGACTTGGAGGGGAACGTGGAGGTGGTGGTGTTCCCGTGCGACTGCTGCCCTTGACCTTCAAGGTGTTGGAGTGGGCGGGTTTGGGAGGATAGCAAAGCAGAAAACTGTAGGGAGCGATTTCCAGGCTGCAGGAACAATGCTCGGTTCGAAGGCACCACACTGTGAGTGGATTTAAGGTTTCATTTATTGAGGGAGTGTGGGCTGATGATACTTTATGTTACCTGGAGTGCCTCTTGCCCAGTTACCTGCTCAATTACCCATCAGTTTCAACAATTCGCAATTATTTGGTGGGTAAACTGCAGGATCCGAGAATGAGTGCAGAGCAACAATGAGCAGACAGCAAGAAAGCATTGGCATAAGCTCTGATGGAATAAATGAGTCGACTATGACACGGCTCACTTCAGTCGGATTGGTGTCAGAGCTGTGGGAACTGCTTTAATGAGGTCGGCGGCACCCATTAATACTGTGCTTACATTATTGGTTTGCTGCTCCATGAGCACCGGCACACCGGCAGGGTGAACAAGACTGCTCACCGCACCGTGCCCAGGGGCACAAAGGAAGACCTTCACACACGAGAGAAAGAACCTGCATTTATTTCGCGCCTTTTACGGCTTCAGTACGTCTCACAGCACTTCAAAACCAATAAAGTACAGTTTTTTAAAAAAAAGTGCAGTCGCTGTTGTAATGTAGGAACCGTGGCAGCCAATTTGCGCACAGCAAGCTCCCACAAAACAGCGATGAGATAATGAACAGATAATCTGTTTTTAGGTATTGGTTAGGGGACAAATAGTTTGACAGCGCACTGGGGATAACTCCCATGCTCTTGGTAATGTATGTACTTGTGAGCATGCTAACAGGTTTGTAGAACTGTTGCATTGTGAGTGGCCAGTCATGTGGTGTTCACAAGACTCAATAATCTTGAATTGCTTTTCAATGGCTCTAAATGGCTTTCCACAAGCTCTCTTTGTCAATTCAACACTGTTCACGATTCACAAAAAAGAATGGTACTGCCAGAGTCTCATGCGGGAACCACGCTGCCGGTATAGCTCCTTGCTGTGCTCCACTTGCATTTGCCTTCTCATAAAAAGAAAGTCAACGAAAATTTCTTCACGACGAAACTCCCACCCTCATCACCATTTTGTAAAGCATTTGCTTCCTGGATTCTTTGCTTAAGAATTCATAGCAACACATTGCTATTGAGAACTAGTTGGTTTATTAACAATCACACTACACATTACCAGTTGATCCACTAAGCTCAGAACTGCATACCTCATCGTGGATGACCTAGATCTAACAGGCTGGGGTTTTATTGAGTCTCATGAACATCACGTGACTGGCTAAGCCACTCACAATGCAACAGCTCTACAACTATTTTAAATATCTTTACGTCAAGTGGCGTCTTTTGGTAAGGACACTAGAACTACAAATTAACTGGGAACCTTGCCAAATCAAATTAAAAGCTTGTTCGCAATGGGTGATGATGCACTCCAGTCCCTCCGGCGCCCACCTCTCGCGGAAGGCCGCGAGCATACCGGCGGACACCGTGTGCTCCATCTCCAGGGACACGCTGGCTTGAACGTAGCCGTGGAAGAGAGGCAGGCAGTCGGGTTAAACAGCTCTACAAACCGATGAGCATACTCACAGCTGTATACATTACAGTTATGAACGAGTGTGTCGAAGTTGGACGAAAGCAGTGGAGTGTTGCTGGGATCTAGGGTTGCCAACACTGGTTGGTCTGCACATACACCAAGAGCTTTCATCAACAATGTCCCCACTCCCCCCCCACACCCCACTTCCGTGCTCCCACCATTGGTCAACTGGTCACCCAACGCATCCATCCCAGAGCTGCACCACCTTTCCCACCAGTTGGAAAGCAAAGACTCCTCATTACCCGATTGGATGGTTCTTGACTGGTCTAAGAGAAAGTGTTCAAAGAAAATGTCCCCTATGCTATTTCTCCCGCGTTGTTTTCAGCAGGACTTCCAGTTATAAAAAGAAAGACTTGGATTTATATAGCGCCTTTCATGGCCACCAGACATCTCAAAGCGCTTTACAGCCAATGAAGTACTTTTGAAGTGTAGTCACTGTTGTAATGTGGGAAACGCGGCAGCCAATATGCACCCAGCAAGCTCCCACAAACAGCAATGTGACAATGACCAGATAATCTGATTTTGTGATGTTGATTGAGGGATAAATATTGGCCAGGACACCGGGAATAACTCCCCTGTTCTTCTTTGAAATAGTGCCATGGAATCTTTTACGGCCACCTGAGAGAGCAGACGGGGCCTCGGTTTAACGTCTCATTTGAAAGACGGCACTTCCGACAGTGCGGCACTCCCTCAGCACCGCACTGGGAGCGTCAGCCTAGATTTTTGTGCTCAAGTCCCTGGAGTGGGACTTGAACCCACAACCTTCTGACTCAGTGCTGCCCACTGAGCCATGGCTGACATCAATACTATGTGGAGAGACTGGAGAAGCTGGGGTCGTTCTCCTTAGAGCAGAGAAGGTTGAGGGGAGATTTAATTGAGCTGTTCAAAATCATGAGGGGTTTTGATAGAGTAAATAAGGAGAAACCATTTCCAGTGGCAGAAGGATTGATAATCAGAGGACAAAGGTTTACGATCATTTGCAAAAGAACCAGAGAGGACATGAGAAGAATTTTTTTAATTCAGCAAGTTATGATGATCTAGGAAGCACTACATGAAAGGACAGTGGAAGCAGATGCAATAATGACTATCAAAAGGGAATTGGATAAATAGTTCAAGGAGAAATTTTTACAGGGCTGTGGGAAGAGGGCAAGGTAGTGGAACTAATTGGATTGCTCTTTGAGAGCTGGCACAGGCACGATGGGCCGAATGGCCTCCTTCTGTGCGGTATCATTTTGTGATTCTCTGATCTCAGCAAAGACCGAGTGCCTTCAGGAGACAAGGGAAGCAACTGCGAACATTAATTAAAAGAAGATTTGAAATACCACACCCTTCCCATTACAAGTTCGAGGTCAGGGATTGAGCTGACAAAAATCCCCAACAAGCTGTGTGTCCCTCCCAATAACTTGCAGGGGAGGCCATTCATAACACAAATTTATAGAGTAATTATTCAGTGAGATATATTAGAATTGGAGCAGAGCTCAGGAGAAGGCAGACTGCCTCTTTCCGTGATATACGGCTACATTGGATCTTCATAAACAGCAGAGTAATAATGAGGGTGAGATACAGGTCAGGAATGAAATGCTATAAACTCATATCAATACTGATCCATCACAAGCCCCGCACAAAGAGGAAAAAACTCAACACAAACCAGCAACAGACTAAACCATTTATCTAATTTACAGTCCAAAACCACGACTGCGATCATTTTGTGCATTATCCTGAAAGGAAGACTTTCATTTCAATAGCACCCTTCACGACCTCGGGGCGTGCCAAAGCGCTTTACAGCCAATGAAGTACGTTTGAATGTTGCAATGTAGGAAACGCAGCAGCCAATTTGTGCATAGCAAGCTCCCGCAAACAGCAGTGTGATAATGCCCCGATTGTCTGTTTTAGTGATGTTGGCCGAGGGATAAATATTGGCCCCAGGACAACGGGGATAACTCAGCTGTTCTTCCGACAGTGCAGCACTCCTCCCTCAATACTGCATCCGGGGTGGGGGGGGGGGCGTCAGTCTAGATTAAATCTCTGGATTGGGACTTGAACTTATGACCTTCAGACTCAGAGGGGACAGTGCTACCACAGCTAATACCTTGTATAATGGAAATGCCCTCTCTCTTTAGAACATAAGAACACAGGAATTAGGAGCAGTAGGAGGCCATATGGCCCTTCAATATCATGGCTGATCTTCAACCTCAACTCCACTTTCCCGCCTGATAGCCGTATCTCTCGATTCCCCTCGAGTCCACAAACCTATCGCTCTCAGCCTTGAATATACTCAACGACTCAGCACCCACAGTCCTTTAGGGTAGAGAATTCAAAAATATTCACAATCCTCTGATTGAAGAAATTCCTCCTCATCTCAGTCTTAAATGGGCACCCCTTTATCCTGAGACTGTGCCCCTGGTTCCAGATTCCCCCACGAGGGGAAACATCCTTACTGCATCTACCCTATCGAGCCCCCTCAGCGTTTTATATATTTCAATGAGATCACCTCTCATTCTTCTAAACTCGAGAGTATAGACCCAATCTACTCAATCTCTCCTCATAGGAAAACGCTCTCATTCCAGGGATCAAATCCAGGGATTAAATTTGTGTAGCTTTTATTCCTAATTTTACGTGCACAAATCTGAAATAGTATATAGCTGATTTGCTCTTACCAGTTTACACTGACCGGTATCAGCATATATCCGAATGGACAGTGAAATGGGCCTTTTTATGGCAATGCCTGTTTAGAAGTTGTGGTTTAATACACGACCAAATGGTGCTCCCTCAGCACTGCACTGAAGTGTTAGCCAGGATTATGGTCTCTGGAGTGGGACTTGAACCCACAACCTGCTGACCCACTGAGCCACAGCTGACACCCAAGCTACACATCACAGCTGCATCCACGATTTCCCCCCCTCGTGTGGGCTGTTGGGATCCTCATTGTTAGGGTGTCAGCCGTGGCTCAGTGGGCAGCACTTTCGCCTCCCAGGCAAAAGGTTTGTAGGTTCAAGCCCCTCTGCAGAGATTTCAGCATATAATCTAGACTGGCCCTTCACTACTGTGGGAGTGCTACACTGTTGGATGCGCCATCTTGCAGATGAGAGGTTAAACCGCTTTTTCGGGTGGACGTAAAAGATCCCAAGGTACTATTCGAAGAAGAGCAGGAGAGTTATCCCCGGTATTCTGGGGCCATTATTTATCCCTCAACCAACATCACTAAAACAGATTGTCCGATCATTATTTCATTTGCTGTTTGTGGGAGCTTGCTGTGCTTATGAGGATAGGTTGAGAAGGTTGGGCCTATACACATTCAGAAGAATAAGAGTTGATCTTGTTGAAACGTATAAGATAATGAGGGGGCTCAACAAGATGGATGCAGAGAGGATATCTCCACTCATAGGGGAAACTAAAACTAGGGAATATAATCTTAGAATAAGGGGACCGCCCATTTAAAACTGAGATGAGGAGGAATTTCTTCTCTCAGAGGTTTGTAAATCTGTGGAATTCTCTGCCCCAGAGATCTGTTAAGTCTGGGTCATTGAATATATTTAAGGTGGAGATAGACAGATTTTTGAGTGATAAGGGAATAAAGGGTTGTGGGGAGCAGGCGGGGAAGTAGAGCTCCATGATCTTATTGAATGGCGGAGCAGGCTCGAGGGGCCAAATGGATTACTCCTGCTCCTATTTCTTATGTTCTTATGTTCAAATTGGCTGCCGCATTTCCTACATTACAACAGTAACTACACTTCAAAAAGTACTTCATTGGCTGTAAAGCGCTTTGGGACATCCTGAGATCATGAAAGTAAGTAGAAATGCAAGTCTTTCCTTTTCTTTGAGCAGGGAGGGTACTGTGACTCAGTCCGATCTTGTTCTCACATATTCCAGCCCGGGCCTGCTTCAGTGGAAGGGTTGAAGCACCCACACCACTTTCGTCAATCACTTGGCTAAAGGGTTCTGAAAAAGACATCAAGGCCCTGGATCTTTATTTGGGACACAGGAACAAGAGCCAAGCCATTCAGCCTCTCAAGTCAGAACGGCCAGTGAGGTCATGGCTGATCTGTACCTCCATATCTCTTGGTACTTTACCAAAATCTACCAATCTCAGTCTTGAAAATTTCAATTGACACCCCCCCCCCCCCACCTGTCCGTTCGGGAAGATATTTCCAGATTTCCACTGCTCTGTGTGTGACAAAGTGCTTCCCGATTTCACTCCTGGATGGCCTAGCTCTCATTATAAGAACATAAGGAGCAGGAGTCGGCCATTCGGCCCCTCGAGCCTGCTCCGCCATTCAATATCATGGCTGATCTTCTACGTCAACTCCACTTTCCTGCACTATCCCCATATCCCTTAAATCCAGTTTCACAGTTTGAAGTATTGTGCAAGTCAAGTATTGCATTTGTTGTTTATTTGCTGTGTTCTTTTGCATTGGTGTAATTAGAATTTAAAAAAAAAATCCAACGACTAGTTTAACCTGAATAGCACTGTCTGGTGTCTGGTGCTTTCTGCTTTTCAGTTTGGACAAGAGCACTTGAAGGGGGAGGCTACACATTATCTTCAGTGTGATAAAATCATTATTAGCCCTTCAATCGGTTACTCCCATTCACCACACGCACAAGGTTTCCGATCATGAGAGACCATTTAAAACTGAGATGAGGAGGAATTTCTTCTCTCAGAGGTTTGTAAATCTGTGGAATTCCCTGCCCCAGAAATCTGTGGAAGCTGAGGACATTGAATATATTTAAGACAGAGATAGACAATTTCTTAACCAATAAGGGATTAAGGGGTTATGGGAAGCGGAAGTGGAGCTGAGTCCATGATCAGATCAGCCATGATCGTATTATATGGCGGAGCAGGCTCGAGGGGCCGTATGGCCTACTCCTGCTCCTATTTCTTATGTTCTTATAGACCCAGGTGTGCTCCTGGAACATGATGTCACCTGTGACCATGAATAGCGAGAGTTGGGAGAGCCCGTGAATTGTAATCGGAATTAGGTAGCGATCGGGAATGGGAAGGTAGCTGGTTTGTTTAACCCTCTCTGACCGAGGGTCACTGAGGCCAGATGTAACAGTGCAAATAAATTCCACGATCAATGTCGAGGGATTTAACAAATCAATATTAGCTTGAAGAAGAAAAAAAAATCAAATGAAAGAAACCAGTGGAAGAGAACTGTCGGGGCCTCCATCTGCTCACGTCAAGCAGCCTGTCTTGTTGATGAATGGACCAGCAATAATCTTCTGTTTAGACGGCAAATTGAGTGGATTGAAGTGAGTGTAGTGATCGGCGTGTTTACATTGCATCATCCATCAGAAGCTGTGTGTTAACTACATTGAGACTGAGCGCAGGTTGGAGCACGGACCGAGGGGCTGGACTAAAGATGGGATCCCAGTCAGATTGCACTTGAATTATTTGTTTGCGTAAGAAATAGGAGCAGGGGTATGCCACCTGGCCCCTGGAGCCTGCTCCGCCATTCAATGAGATAGAATAAATAGCACAAGACTGTTCCCAGTGGCAGGGGGGGTCGGTAACCAGAGGGCACAGATTTAAGGTGATTGGCAAAAGAACCAGAGGGGGAGATGGGAAGAAATCTTTTTATGGAATAATCTGGAGTGTGCTGCCTGAAAGGGCGGTAGAAGCAGTTTCAATCATACATTTCAAAAGGGAATTGGATAAATACTTGAAGGGGGAAAATTTGCAGGGCTGGGGGGAAAGAACATAAGAAATAGAAGCAAGTGTAGGCCACCTGGCCCCTTGAGCCTGCTCCGCCATTTAACACAATCCTGGCTGATCTGATCATGGACTCAGCTCCAATTCCCTGCCCGCTCCCCATAACCCTTCACTCGCTTATTGCTCAAAAATCTGTCTATCTCCACTTTAAATATATTCAATGACCCAGCCTCCACAGCTCTCTGGGGTAAAGAATTCCAAAGATTCACGACCGTCTGAGAGAAGAAATTCCTCCTCATCTCCGTTTTAAATGGGCGACCCCTTATTCTGACACCATGCCCCCTAGTTCTAGATTCTCCCCCCCTCCCACCCCCGAGGGGAAACATCCTCTCTGCATCTACCCTGTCAAGCTCCCTCAGAACCTTCACGCTTCAATAAGATCACCTCTCATTCTTCTAAACTCCAATGACTACAGGCCCAACCTGCCTGCATAAGACAACGACTTCATCTCGAGAATCAACCTCGTGAACCTTCTCTGAACTGCCTCCAATGCAGTGTGTCAGAGAGACTGCTGGCCAACTTTAGCACATCCCCAAACCTGGAATGGTTTTCAGCAGCCCGAGGGAAGATGTTGCAACATCCCTCACTGAGATCCCCAATTGTGGCCTCTTGCCCGTCCCCCATTTCCTTCGCCCCACCATTGGTAGCCGTGCCTTCAGCTGTCGAGACCAAAGCTCTGGAATTCCCCCCGTAAACCTCTCTCTCCTCCGTTACGACGCTCTATAAAACCGACCCCTGTGACCAAATACCTATCCTGGTATCGCCTTAGGCGGCTCGATAAACGCTCCTGTGAAACACCTGGGGAGGTTTCACTACATTAAAAGGCGCTATATAAATGCAAGTTGTTGTTGTGGATCGCAATGTAGGCAGAATAAAAAGGAAAAGCAGCTGGAGATTTAATAAAAACTGAAAATTCTGGAAATACAGAGCATTTTTTACCGTGGAGATTACTTATCCAGCATCTGTACCTCCAGCTTTGTCTGTTTTTAATCTCTAAATTCAGGTCTGTAACCTGCCGACCTCATTTGACCTGATGACGGGTTGGGGCTGGGTCCGTGCAATGATATCACCATTCGCACACATGAGCAGATCTCCATTTGCAGGCTGATGTTTCTGAAGAGCCAGGGAGGATATCTGGACGTCACCCATTCACAGTGGAGTGGTACTTTACCTGGATATATTCCCTCCCTAAACCTCTCCGCCTCTCTGCCTCGCTCTCCTCCTTTGAGACGCAGCTAAAAACCTACCTCTTTGACCGAGGTTTTGGTTGCCTTCCTCACCATCACATGCGGCTCGCTGTCAAATTTTGCTTCTGATGACGCACTTGTGAAGCGCCTTGGGACGATTTATTACATTAAAAGACTTGCATTTACATAGCGCCTTTCAGAACCACCAGATGTCTCAAAGTGCTGAACAGCCAATGAAGTACTTTTGAAATGTAGTCACTGTTGTCATGTAGGAAATGCAGCAGCCAATTTGTGCACAGCAAGCTCCCAAAACAGCAATGTGATAATGACCAGATAATCTGTTTTTTTTTAAATGATGTTGATTGAAGGATAAATATTGGCCAGGACACCGGGATAACTCCCCAGCTCTTCTTCGAAATAATGCCATGGGATCTTTTACATCCACCTGAGAGAGCAGAAGGGGCCTCAGTTTAACGTCGCATCTGAAAGACGGCACCTCTGACAGTGCAGCACTCCCTCAGCACTGCACTGCGAGTATCAGCCTAGATTTTGGTGCCCAAGTCCTTGGAGTGGGACTTTGAACCCACAACCTCCTGACTCAGAGACGAGTGTGCTGCCCACTGAGCCACAGCTGACACATAAAGGCACTATGTAAATGCTAGTTATTGATAATGATGTATAGGATCCTGTTGGAGCTGATTCCTGATAATACCGACGCCCCCAAAAATTGTTACAACTGTCCCATCAAACCCAATCTTTTTCTTTGACCATCACGACACAGAGCCGAGGCACTCTCTGTTCAATCCTGCTGCATTATTTTCTCTTCACACCTTTAGAATTCTGCTTTCTTTCATCGCACAAACTGATTTTGACACCAATCAATTTTGTTCTGGAGACAGTATTTTTTCTTTTAAACAGAGACCGAGGGTGGCGGGGTGGGGGGAGGGGGGAAGTGGGATTGGTGGTGAGGGGTAGGGAGGGTGTGGAGACAGACCAGCAGGTATGCAGGCAGCGTACTAACATCTTAAGATAAGAACCTTCCCGTTTATCCCTCAAGCCCCATTTGAACGAACACAAGCACACGATGGAATGCCGATTTCAGTGTCTGAGCAGACCGACAATGTTCATGCAGAGCACATGCAGAAACGGCTGCACAGAAGCGTTACTGACCTTGAAACTCCAATAGTTTGACTGCAATGATAAAATTAATAGAGGAGTTATTGGTTATGTTTTATCAGTATGGCATTAAGGCATGAACTTCATAGAATCATAGAAATTTACAGCACGGAAGGAGGCCATTTCGGCCCATCGTGTCTGCGCCGGCCGACAAAGAGCTATCCAGCCTAATCCCACTTTCCAGCTCGAGGTCCGTAGCCCTGTAGGTTACGGCACTTCAAGTGCATATCCAAGTACTTTTTAAATGTGGTGAGGGTTTCTGCCTCTACCACCCTTTCAGGCAGTGAGCTCCAGACTCCCACCACCCTCTGGGTGAAGATATTCCCCCTCAAATCCCCTCTAAACCTCCCCCAAATTACTTTAAATCTATGTCCACTAGTTGTTAACCCCCTCTGCTGAGGGAAACAGGTCCTTCCTATCCACTCTCTCTAGGTGAAATTAAACTCATTAAAAAGATTTTAAAGTTTTGGAAGAGAAAGCTGTTGGTTACTTCTGCCTCCCCCCAATTTTGGGGGGGGCTTTTTGCCTTGCCTCAGACCCCTGTTGGGCACCTGATCACCAGCTACCATGCGGCACCTTACGCAATGTTCGTGCGGTGAGCTCTAACGGTGTGGCAATGCAACCATGAGGACCATCGAAACACGGGAGGGCTCGGCCGCAGGGAGCAGCTTCACCCCAGTCAGGAGCAGTGACCCCGGCTGACGTTTGCCCTGCCCATTATTAGCCCAGAAGCACTGAGGGCAACAGGCTAATGCTGCCCTCCCCGCCCCGCCGGGATCAGTTCCCTCACCCCAGGCTGGGCTCACTCCCATTCACCAACATTATGCACAGCGCAACAGAGCCACCCGGGGAGCACCTGTCCCTCATACGTGCAACAATGGCAGGCAAACGTATCGGGGCGTTACAATCATTGTGCTGCATCGTGGTATTGTTCACACCACTGCATTAAGTGCTTGCAAAATTTAAAAAAATTGTCACACACTTTTGCATGAAAAGCAACGCCCCGTTAAACAAAGTTCCCTCATTTGTTGTTGCTGCCAGTGGCATATTGGTTATGTTACTGGACTAGTAAACCAGAGGCCTGGACAAATAATCCCAAGAGACACGAGTTCAAATCCCACCATGGCAGCTGGGGAATTGAAATTTTGTTAAATAAATCTGGATCTTTTTTCAAAAAGACAGAATAATGATGTGACCATGAAACTACCGGATTGTCATAAAAACCCAACCGGTTCACTCACGTCCTTTAGGGAAGGAAATCTGCCGCCCTTACCCAGTCTGGCCTATATGTGACTCCAGACCCACACCAACTGCCCTCTGAAATGGCGCAGCGAGACACTCTGTTGTAACAAAACTCTACGGTAAAGTCAGCATTGTGGGAGCACCGTCACCATACGGGACTGCAGCGGCTCACCACCACCTTCTCAAGGGGTGATTAGGGATGGGCAATAAATGCTGGCCTTGCCAGCGACGCCCACATCCCGTGAACGAATAAATTTTTTTCAAGTTCTGTTGTGATATCAACCTGACCCAGAACAGGCGAGGGACCCACAGGCTCCACCTCCTCTCCATGGACGTTCGTCAAAGCAGAAGCAACATTTTGCAAGTGGTTTCCCTCTTTGCTCAGAATGTTTGATATTTGAAACCTTCCTCGTTTTAAACGTTGCTCCCGGTTTTGTGGATGAGAAGGAATTTCTCACATTCTTCCCGATCTCTGCTTGAAAAAAAGCTAAGGAGTCTAGAGCGGTCACAGAAAAATTAATTTCAAGCCAAGGCTTTAAGTATTAATTCACTGATAATCACACCACATAAATTCAAAGCTATTTTTTGGTTGGGGTAGTGATTTGTTTTTTTAACTCCGGACGTTATCTTGTGTGATTTCTTAAGTCGTTGTGTCTGTCACAAATGAAGCCTTATTGAAATACAATGTCGATACTGTACAACGTAGATTTCATTGGCGTTTTTCACTCTAATACACCAGAGCCACACAACTCTCTGCTACTCAATATGGTTGATTGATGCAACCCTCCATCCCTGTTTAGCATAATTTATACGACACTTAAATAGCTCACAGTTACAAGGTTCTGTGCCCCTGAATGAATGAATGCAGAGTTCTTGTTGCTGCCTTTTGCCCGAGTAAATCTAATCTATTTGGTGCGTCTGTCGTGGCTCAGTGAATCATAGATTCTAGAGTGCCAGCACCTTCGCCTCTGAGTCAGAAGGTTGTGGGTTCACGTCCCACTCCAGAACCTTGAGCCCATTATCTAGGCTGACACTCCCAGTGCAGTGCTGAGGGACTCTATATACTTCCAACTAGTGTGGGGTGGCTTGACCCATCCACCTCCACGGAGGTGTGTGGGGGGCCTGACCCATCCACCTCCATGGCACGAACCTGGTATTGCAGTACTTCCAGGAACGGTGCAGTGGCTCTAGGCCTTTTGGCTAAGAGCATTGGCGCAGAGTGATCCTTGGCGTGTGCAAGGTGACCTCTGGCGTTTGTGATTTGACAAAGAATTGGAACGATTGGCTACGAATTAAAAAAAATATATACTTCCAACTAGTTGATGGCCTATAGAATACAACTAGTAATGTAATGGCACCTCTATTATCAAGTCCCACTCCAGAGATTTGAGCACAAAAATCTAGGCTGACACTCCAGTGCTGAGGGTGTGCTGCACTGTCGCAGGTGCCGTCTTTCGGATGAGACATTAAACCGAGGCCCCGTCTGCCCTCTCAGGTGGATGTAAAAGATCCCATGGCACTATTTTGAAGAGGAGCAGGGGAGTTATCCTCGGTGTCCTGGCCAATATTTATCCCTCAAACAACATCACTAAAACAGATCATCTGGTCATTATCACATTGCTGTTTGTGGGAGCTTGCTGTGCGCAAATTGGCTGCTGTGTTTCCCACATTACAACAGTGACTACGCTCCAAAAAGTACTTCATTGGCTGTAAAGCGCTTTGGCCTCCCACATTCTACCCTACGTAAACTAGAGGTGATCCAAAACTCGGCTGCCCGTGTCCCCCTCACCCATTACCCCTGTGCTCGCTGACCTACTTTGGCTCCTGGTTAAGCAATGCCTCGATTTCAAAATCCCTCCATGGCCTCGCCCCTCCCTATCTCTGTAATCACCTCCAGCCCCACAACCACCCCCCTCCCCCGTCCCTCACCCTCCCCTCGTCCCCCATCCCCCCACCCCCCCACTCTGGAACTCTCTCCCTAAACCTCTCCGCTTCTCTACCTCTCTTTCCTCCTTCAAGACGCTCCTTAAAACATACCTCGTTGATCAAGCGTTTGGTCACCTGCCCTAATTTCTCCTTATGCGGCTCTGTATCAAATTTTTGATCTCATAATCCTCCTGTGAAACGCCTTGGGACGTTTCACTGCATTAAAGGCGCTATATAAATACAAGTTGTTGTTGTTACCCATCATGGATCCACAATCCTTGAACAGCATTGCCTCACAGAACGCTATCATTCACAGATTTGAAATTTGCAAATTGATCTATGTTCCGGCAGCAAGGAGCGGGGATGTGTGTCTCAGTGGTCCAGGCCTGGATTCGCACCTGGTGGGGTGGCCCAAAGTTCCACACCGGTACAAAGCAAGTGCGTAAATCAGACAGCATCGGCGCTGCTCTGTCTACAAGCAGCTGTTCAATGACTGCTCTGGGAGCATTTTTGCAGAATTCTCGATTACCCTAAAATCCAGTCTATATGGCGCACCTATTTAGAAGTCACCATCTGATTTTACAGTTACCACTTGGGTTAAAAACCCTACCAGTTTCTCCACTAGCTCTGTAATCTCCTCCAGCCCCACAACACTCCCCCCAGCACCTCGAGATATCTGCGCTCCTTCAATTCAGGCCTCTTGTGCATCCCTAATTTTAATCACTCACCAATGTCGGCCGTGGTGGAGTTACCTAGGTCCTAAGCTCTTGAATTCCCCTCCCTGAACCTCAGCACCTCGCTACCTCTAGCTCCTACTTTAAGACGCCCCTTAAAACCTACCTCTCTGCCTCAATATCTCAATATGAGGCTCGGTGTCAAATTTTCTCTGATAACGCCCCTGTGAAGCACATCGGGATGTTTTACTATGTTAAAGGCGCTATATAAGTGCAAGTTGTTGTTGTATATTTGGAGGAAGCTGGAACCTGTAATGTATGCACCTGTATGCTCACAGGTTTGTAGCGCTGTTGCTTCCGCGGCTACGTTCGAGCCAGGGTGTCCCTGGAGATGGAGCACGCGGTGTCCACCGGTACAGTGCATCATCACCCCAGGCAACCAAATTTTAATTTGATTTGACAAGGTTGCATTGTTAATTTGTAGGTTTTGGTGCCCTTACAAAAGTGGGAAACTTGATTTAATGTTATAAAAAATAGTTGTAGAACTGTTGAATTGTGAGTGGCTTAGCCAGTCACGTGACGTTCACAAGCCTGGAGGTGACGAAGGTTGAACTCCACTCTGAACTCAGACATGGCAGGCGAGCCCCAGGTGGGCAGAGGAAACGTTTCAAGGACACCCTCAAAGCCTCCATGATAAAATGCAACATCCCCACTGACACCTGGGAGTCCCTGGCCAAAGACTGCCCTAAGTGGAGAAAGTGCATCCGGGAGGGCGCTGAGCACCTCGAGTCTCGTCGCTGAGAGCATGCAGAAAGCAAGCGCAGGCAGCGGAAGGAGCGTGCGGCAAACCAGACTCCCCCACCCACCCTTTCCTTCAACCATTGTCTGTCCCACTTGTGACAGAGACTGTCATTCCTGTATTGGACTGTACAGTCACCTGAGAACTCACTTTTAGAGTGGAAGCAAGTCTTCCTCGATTTCGAGAGACTGCCTATGATGATGATGATGTTCACAAGACTCAATAAAACCCCAGCCAGTTGGGTTCGGGGGATCCACGATGAGGCAGGTGGTTGTGAGACTGGTGGATGAACGGGTAATGTGTAGTGTGATTGTTAAACCTTTTTGCTAATAAACCAACTAGTTCTTAAGAATTCATAGCAACACATTGCTATTAAAAACCCATGAAGCAAATACATTACAGGACCCGTACACCATAGCCCGAACACAAAGCTGTGTGAAAATAACATGCAAACACTTAGTGCGTGCACGACAAATTCTCGTGCTATATTAAAGCTGGCATTCCACATTCATCAAAATAGCAGACGAAGGAACTTCCTACAAACATGTAATTTGTTCGTACGATATTATCACACGGCGGGACACCCAGGTTCAGAAGGGTCTGACTTCTTGCTGGGGTAGGATTCCATCTCCAGTAGCACATCCACATAAATGTTGTGTTAGTCTGCAAGGTGGGCTATTTGACCACAGAGGCAACACAAATTGAGCCTGATGGCTGGCTCAAACATTTTCAGGAGAGGAAAGGAGGGGATGTTAAAAACACTGGCAGTGTAAAAAAAATTAAAAAGAATCAAAGAGCGATTTTTAAAAAGGCAACAATCTCATTTAGAAAGAAAGACTTGCATTTATATAGCGCCTTTCAGGACCATCGGACATCTCAAAGCACTTTACAACCAATGAAATGCTTTTGAAATGTAGTCACTGTTGTAATGTAGGAAACACGGCAACCAATTTGCGCACAGCAAGCTCCCACAAACAGCAATGTGATCATGACCAGATAATCTGTTTTTGTTATGTTGATTAAGGGATGAATATTGGCCCAGGACACTGGGGATATCTCTGCTGCTCTTTTTCGAAATGGTACCATGGGATCTTTTATGTCCACCTGAGAGAGCAGATGGGGCCTCGGTTTAAAGGCTCATCCGAAAGACGGCACCTCCAACAGTGCAGCACTCCCTCAGCACTGCGCTGAAGTGTCAGCCTAGATTTTTGTGCTCAAGTCTCTGGAGTGGGACTTGAACCCACAACCTTCTGATTCAGAGGCGAGTGTGCTGCCCACTGAGCCATGGCCGACACTGTGGGATAAATTATATTTGCCATCATTTCCACAGGTTCTTCGAATCCATGAAATTTTTGCGTTGGAAAAACCCGGTTCATCAGAATACTTCCACCATTAGTGACCATAAAATGAACGCGGATAGCATGTTTCAATCAGATTATACATTTCTGCATCAAATGTTTTAAAAATAATTACAAATCTGATTTTATTTATAGAGTCAAACTCACATGACGTGACGTGACGTGACGTGATGTAACATCACACCAACACGGTGTAACCAGGCGAGACTCTCGGGGATGTGTGTGGGGGAAGGGCCAATAAATCATCTCATCAACAGGTCACCTCACTTCATGGCGTCTCATTGGGAGAGCGGAACCTGCAGGGGGTTTCTACGTTTGGTTTGGAGACTTCAACGTGACTTAAATGTTGGAGACTGGACCGACCAGAAGAATCGCCCCAAGGTGGCTGGTGCAGTAGAGGGCGCTCTACTGGGGTTGGGTTAAAATGTCGTGTGGGACAAATTCTACTGCAACATATCGCAACACGGGAATCGTTAGATGCTGAAGGACCGAGGGGGAGCAATTGCCTTTCGCCCCGGCGTTTGGGGCGAAATTGCTCCTGAGATTTTGGGGGCGATTTGTTGTTAGCCTCGCAGCCCAGGCCGGCGAGCACCCAGTGAGGACATCCGCCCGGGGTAGGGGAAGGTCGTGTGCACCCCGGGCCGCCTTTTTTTTTTGTCCGGCAACTCTTCCGCAGGCCCCGGCAATGACGGCCCTCGCCTTGACCGGCCTGCTACCGTGCAACCCGGCGCTCCTCTTTAGATGCCGGGCCGCTGGCTTGGTCAAGATTGCCCCTGGGTGGCTCAGCGGTGGCCCAGCTAAAGGGTTGGCAGAGTCCACAGCAGACGGCCAGGGAGCGCCCCTCCAATGAGGTGGAGTGTCTGAGGTAACGCTCCGCCTTGTTTGAGGGGCGTAAAGGGAAATTTCACATCGGGGTGGGGCCGAGACTTCCAGCTCGGGTGATAACTGAACAGGGCCCCGAAAGTTACCCCTGGACAGGGCGGGGGGCAATTTCAGCCCCCGAGGTCCATCTCGTTCGCCTTCGAGCATCCCGGGAGCGGCACGATGCAACGGTAGAGACGCACCAACATTAGCGTCCTCGACCAGGCCAACATCCTCAGCAGTGAAGCACTGACCACACTCGATCAGCTCCGCTGGGCAGGCCACATTGTCCACATGCCAGACACGAGACTCCCAAAGCAAGCACTCTACTCGGAACTCCTTCACGGCAAATGAGCCAAAGGTGGGCAGCAGAAGCGCTACAAGGACACCCTCAAAGTCTTCTTGATAAAGTGCAACATCCCCACCGACACCTGGGAGTCCCTGGCCAAAGACCGCCCTAAGTGGAGGAAGAGCATCCGGGAGGGCGCTGAGCACCTCGAATCTCATTGCCGAGAGCATGCAGAAAACAAGTGCAGGCAGCGGAAGGAGCGTGCGGCAAACCAGACTCCAAACCCACCCTTTCCTTCAACCACTGTCTGTCCCACCTGTGACAGGGACTGTGGCTCTCGTATTGGACTGTTCAGCCACCTAAGGACTCATTTTAAGAGTGGAAGCAAGTCTTCCTCGATTCCGAGGGACTACCTATGATGATGATGAATAAAAACATAGAAAATAGGTGGAGTAGGCCCTTCGAGCCTGCAACGCTCGAGTTGTTGACTAATCACGATGATCAATCTCAATCACTGAGTCTACAACAGTCCCAGACATGAGGCGAGGAAAACCCCCCAGTGGGGGAAAGCTTTGGGAACCCTGTACATATATATCTGTGTGTAATCATCCTCATTCATAGGCAGTCCCTCGGAATCGAGGAGGAATTGCTTCCACTCTAAAAGTGAGTTCTCAGGTGGCTGTACAGTCCAATACAGGAATTACAGTCTCTGTCACAGGTGGGACAGACAGTGGTTGAAGGAAAGGGTGGGTTTGGAGTCTGATTTGCTGCACGCTCCTTCCGCTGCCTGCGTTTGTTTTCTGCATGCTCTCGGCGACGAGACTCGAGGTGCTCAGCGCCCTCCCGGATGCGCTTCCTCCACTTAGGGCGGTCTTTGGCCACGGACTCCCAGGTGTCAGTGGGGATATTGCATTTTATCTTAACATCCCCAGCATCGAAGCACTGACCACAGCTCCGCTGAGTGGGCCACATTGTTCGCATGCCCGACACGAGACTCCCAAGGCAAGCGCTCTATTCGGAACTTCTACACGGCAAGCGAGCCCCAGGTGGGCAGAGGAAACGTTTCAAGGACACCCTCAAAGCCTCCTTGATAAAATGCAACATCCTCACCGACACCTGTGTGTACTAAAATCATAAACATAATCAAAAACTGTGTGTTTAATGACTTTGCTACACACAGTACGATTAGCGGAGATGTCACTCCTTTGCTGGAGAAGCTTAAGAGAATCTTGACTCTGTGCCCAAGGCCAAAATCATTGACAGTGGCAGTGTCTGAGGAAAACTCTGGCAGCAATCTCCCCCACCCAGACACCGACACACACTCACTCACAACGATCATTGCAAAGTACAATTGGGAGCCGCTGTGTTTTGTAAATAAGCTATTTTGTTTTTTTTGTTATTCGTCACGGGATGTGGACGCCGCTGGCAAGGCCGGCATTTATTGCCCATTCCTAATTGCCGTCGAGTGGCTCGCTGGGTCAGTTCAGAGGGCAGTTAAGAGGCTGTGGGTCTGGAGGCACATCTAGGACAGACTGGGTAAGATTTCCTTCCCTAAAGGACATTAGTGAACCAAGTTTTTACAACAACCTGGTTGTTTCATGGCCACTTTTACTAGCCTTTTAATACAGATTTATTTAATTAACTAAATTTAAATTCCCCCAGCTTTTGCAGTTTTGTCTCTGGATCATTAGATTATGAGTCCAGTAAAATAACCACTCTGCCACCATTCCCTCAGCACGTTTTACCACGCTAGAGGCGCTATATAAATGCAAATATTGTTTGAAATAAAAGGAAACTTGCATTTATATAGCGCCTTTCACGACCACCGGACGTCTCAAAGCGTTTTACAGCCAATGAAGTACTTTTGGAGTGTAGTCACTGTTGTAATGTGGGAAACGCAGGAGCCAATTTGTGCACAGCAAGCTCCCACAAACAGCAATGTGATAACAAAAAAACCAGATTATCTAGTCATTATGTTGATTAAGTGATAAATATTGGCCAGGACACCGGGGATAACTCCCCTGCTCTTCTTCGCAATAGTGCCACGGGATCTATTGCGCCCACCTGAGATGGGGCCTTGGTTTAACATCTCATCCGAAAGACGGCACCTCCGATAGTGCAGCGCTCCCTCAGTACTGCCCGTCAGACAGTGTAGCGCTCCCTCAGTACTGCCCCTTCGACAGTGCGGTGCTCCCTCAGTACTGCCCCTCCGACACTGCGGCGCTCCCTCAGTACTGCCCCTCCGACAGTGCAGCACTCCCTCAGTACTGCCCCTCCGACAGTGCAGCACTCCCTCAGTACTGCCCCTCCGACAGTGCAGCGCTCCCTCAGTACTGCCCCTCCGACAGTGCAGCACTCCCTCAGTACTGCACTGGAGTGTCAGCCTAGATTATTTTTGTGCTCAAGTTGAACCCACACCATCTAACTCAGAGTCAAGGGTGCTCCCCACTGAGCCACGGCTGAAATGGTTGGATTTGAGGACAAGGACAGAACAATCTGCCCACATCCTCTCCAGCATTCTCCCAACAAGGAGAGCTGGAATCCGGGGAATTTTATTCCGGGTGTGGCACACTCGCTGTGCAAGTCTCTCATGCGATGTGATGATTCTGATACTCGGATGTGATGATACTCGGTACTCCTTCATGGCAAACGAGCCAAAGGTGGGCAGAGGAAACGTTTCAAGGACACCCTCAAAGCCTCCCTGATAAAGTGCAACATCCCCACCGACACCTGGGAGTCCCTGGCCAAAGACCGTCCTAAGTGGAGAAACTGCATCTGGGAGGACGCTGAGCACCTCGAGTCTCGTCGCCGAGAGCATGCAGAAATCAAGCACAGGCAGCAGAAGGAGCGTGCAGCAAACCAGACTCCCCACCCACCCCTTTCCTTCAATGACTATCTGTCCCACCTGTGACAGAGACTGTAATTCCCGTATTGGACTGTTCAGCCACCTAGGGACTCACTTTTAGAGTGGAAGCAAGTCTTCCTCGATTCCGAGGGACTGACTGTGACGACGATGATTGAGGACTTGCTCCCAGATTTTCCCCAATTGTAGTAAAACATTTGTAAGAGGGTTTTCTTTTTAAAATAATAAAATTGCCGTGAATAATTAGTTGGCAATAGATACATTCAATCAGTTGAATGAAATGCTTAACCCGTTATTTCACTCATTTGAATTTCAGAGGGTGAAATTTAATTCAGCAATTCAAAATGAATGTTTCCCATAGATCCACGGGATTTTCCAGAACCGAAGGAAGCCTTTCGGCCCACGGGCCTTTGCTCGAGCAATCCAGAGATTATATCCCCCTCTGCCCAGAAAACCTTCCTAGAAAAATCTGATCAAAGCCCCACTCTGCCTTGCTCAAGTAAAGAGATCAAAAGGTGGCCAGTCTATTCCTCGCTACTACTCGAATCTCAGTTCAAAGGGTTTCTTACAGTGCGAGATGCTGTTTAGCTCAACGATCAATGCCGTTGCACTGAAACAGTACTGTGGGAGAGTCAGCGTGCTGCATTTGTGTGGTGGGTCGCAGTGACCCGGGTGCAACTCCTGCTGTTTATGAGCAGTTTACTGACAGAAATTGAAGCCAGGATCTGAATTCAGATTTTGCAAAACTAGGCCAGTCACTTGTTTCACAGTGTCAGCTGTAGCTCAGTGGGTAGCACCCTCGCCTCTGAGTCAGAAGGTTGTGGATTCGAGTCTCACTCCAGGGATTTGAGCACATAAATCTAGGCTGATACTCCCAGTGCAGTGCTGAGGGAGTGCCGCACTGTCGGAGGTGCCGTCTTTCGGATGAGAAGTTAAACCGAGGCCCCGTCTGCTCTCTCAGTGGATGTAAAAGATCCCAAGGCACTATTTCGAAGATGAGCAGGGGAGTTATCCCCGGTGTCCTGGGGCCAATAATTATCCCTCAACCAACATAACAAAAAACAGTTTATCTGGTCATTATCACATTGCTGTTTGTGGGAGCTTGTTGAGTGCAAATTGGCTGCTGTGTTTTCTACATTACAACAGTGACTACCCTCCAAAAGTACTTCATTGGCTGCAAAGCGCTTTGAGACGTCCGGTAGTCGTGAAAGACGCTAAATAAATGCAAGTTTTTCTTTCTTTCTATTTACTGGGGAGCGTTTCTGCGAGCTAGCTTAGCATTATTAAAACACGGGGCCACAGAAAGAAAGACTTGCATTTATATAGCACCTTTCACGACCTCCCTCCGTCATAAGGTCGAAGTGGGGCTGTTCGCTGATGACGGCACAGTGTTCAGTTCCATTCGCAACTCCTCTGATACTGAAGCAGTCCCTGCCCGCATGCAGCAAGACCTGGACAACATTCAGGCTTGAGCCGATAAGTGGCAAGTAACATTCACACCACACAAGTGCCAGGCAATGACTACCTTCAACAAGCGAGAGTCTAACCACCGCCCCTTGACATTCAACGGCATTCCCATCGCTGAATCTCCCGCCATCAACATCCTGGGGGTCACCATTGACCAGAAACATAACTGAACCAGCCACATAAATACTCTGACTACAAGAGCAGGTCAGAGGCTGGGTATTCTTCGGCGAGTGTCTCACCTCCTGACTCCCCAAAGCCTTTCCACTATCTACAAGGCACAAGTCAGGACAGTAATAAGAACATAAGAAATAGGAGCAGGAGTCGGCCATTTGACCCCTCGAGCCTGCTCCGCCATTTCATAAGATCATGGCTGATCTGATCATGGTCTCAGCTCCACTTCCCTGCCCGCTCCCCATAACCTTTTATTCCCTTATCACTCAAAAATCTGTCTATCTCCGCCTTAAATATATTCAATGACTCAGCCTCCACAGCTCTTTGGGGCAGAGAATTCCATAGATTTACAACCCTCAGAGAAGAAATTTCTCCTTATCTCTGTTTTTAAATGGAAGGGCCCTTATTCTGAGACTGTGTCCCCTAGTATTAGTTTCCCCTAGGAGTGGAAATATCCTCTCTGCATCCACCTTGTTGAGCCCCCTCATTATCTTATACGTTTCGATAAGATCACTTCTCATTCTTCTGAACTCCATTTGCCTGGATGAGTTGCAGCTCCAACAACATTCAAGAAGCTCGACACCATCCAGGACAACGCAGCCCGCTTGATCGGCACCCCATCCACCACCTTCAACATTCACTCCCCTCACCACCGGCGCACCGTGGCTGCAGTGTGTACCATCTACAAGATGCACTGCAGCAACTCGCCAAGGCTTCTTAGGCAGCACCTCCCAAACCCACGACCTCTACCACCTAGAAGGACAAGGGCAGCAGGCGCATGGGAACACCACCACCTCCACGTTCCCCTCCAAGTCACACACCATCCTGACTTGGAAATATATTGGCATCGTCACTGGAACTCCCTCCCTAACAGCACTGTGGGAGCACCTTCACCACACGGATTGTGCGCGTAACACCACAGGCGATCAATTACTATGTGTATATATAATTATAATTCTTTAAAAAAGATTAATAGGAAGTTGACTGACCCTGGACTAGCTGCAGGGAGCAATGCTTAAAAGGGAGTGTGGGTTACTGATGGTGCTCAAGCTTTGTATCCTCTGCTATCTGATCTGAAGTGCCTTTGATCGTAGCTTCCTGCTTGGAATTTGGACAGTTTGTGAAACTTATTTGCATGTCTAGTATAGGAGCAACTGTGCTAAAACAACAAGTCTCCAGACATAAAGAACATTCATTTATATAGCGCCTTTCACATCCTCGGGAACGTCCCAAGTGTAGACCTCAGCAGAAGTGGGGTTAGAAGTCAGGACATGCTCACATAATCCACTCATTATTTTAAAGTCATAAATTCTGTCCTTATGCTTACATTTCCGTTATAGCTTCTTGTGTCCATATTTCAACAACAACTGGCATTTACATAGCACCTTTAACATAGTAAAACATCCCACGGTGCTTCACAGGAGAGCTATACAACAAAATTTGACATCGAGCCAAAGAAGGAGATATTAGGACAGGTGGCCAAGAGCTTGGTCAGTGGGATAGGCTTTAAGAATAATTCCAATTCGCAATTGCCTATGTAAACGTGTCACATCTGAGCAACGTAGGAACAGGAGGAGGCCATTGAGCCCCTTGAATCTGTTCCATCATTCAATGAGATCCTGGCTGCTTTGTAATCAAACTCCAGGTACCCACCTTTGGCCCATATCCCTTAATACCATTGGTTAACAGAAAGCTATCAATCTCAGATTTAAAATTAACAATTGATCAGCATCAACTGCCGATTGCGGAAGAGTTTTCCAAACTTCTACCACCCTTTGTGTGTAGAAGTGTTTCCTAACTTCACTCCAGAAATGTCTGGCTCTAATTTTTAAAGAGTAGGCCCTTAGTCCTAGAATCCCCAACCAGCGAGAATAGTGTCTCTCTATCTACCCTATCTGTTCCCCTTAATATCCTGAAAACTTCGATCAGATCTCCCCTTAACTGTCGAAATTCTAGGGAATACAACCCTAATTTGTGTAATCTCTCCTCGTAACTTAACCCTTGAAGTCCGGGTATCATTCTGGTAAACCTACACTGCACTCCCTCCAAGGCCAATATATCCTCCCTAAGGTGTGGTGCCCACAACTGCTCACAATGCTCCAGGTGTGGTCTAACCAGGGCTTTGTACAGCTGCAGCATAACCTCTACCCTCTTGTATTCTGGTCCTCTGGATATAAAGGCCAACATCCCATTAGCCTTTTTGATTATTTTCTGTACCTGACATTTGAATGATCGATGTACCTGGACCCCCAAGTCTCTTTGGACCTCCCTGTTTCCAGCTTTTCACCATTTAGAAAGTACCCTGTTCCATCCTTTTTAGGTCCAAAATGGATGACCTCACATTTGCTTACAGTGAAATCCATTTGCCACAGTTTTGCCCATTCACTTAATCTGACCATGTCCTGGTGTAATTTGATGCTTCCATCTACACATTATTGGACAGAAATTGGGAACAGAATGCACCGTCAATTTCTCTTTCCCACCTTCCCCCCTCTGTCGTCTTTTGCTACTGGGTGGCAATGGGGATCTACAATTGGCCTTCGTCCCCCAGGATTGGGGGTAAGGGGTCAGGCCGGCGGGGGTGAGGGGTCAGGCTGGCAGGGGTGAGGGGTCAGGGCTGGCGGTCAGGGCAGTGGGGGTTTGGGGATGAGGGTTTGGGGCGGTGGTTAAAGGGGGGGGAGTGAGGGGTCGGGCCGGTAGGGTGAGGGGTTGGGGCGGTGGGCAAGGGGGGTTGTAGGAGGCGGCTGTGAGGGGTCAGGGCCGGCGGGGGTGAGGGGTCGGGGTGGGGTGGGGTGGGGGGGGGTGGAAGCTGGAGTCAGTATTTTGGAAGAAAGCAGAAGGAAAAACATGTTTGTTGTGGAAGAAAATAAATTCCAAAGTGTAAAAACATTGAGTCATGGGCCAACAGGGATTCCTTAAAATAATCTGTAATTCGAGCAGGGAGTGATGTGCTACTCATTTATTTAAGTTAATTTTTAAATCAGATTTCATGTATTCATTTTTCAAGGTAAGTGTCATTTTGATAGGAAAAAGAAATTTGTTGGATTTTGTAATTACATTTAAACACGAATTACCTCTGATGTAAGATTAATGGTGTGTTGCCTGGGCAGCTAACAGAATCAAACCATTCAGGGAATTTTGCTTCATGAATTATAAGGTGTCAGCTCTTCCCTTTCTGTGCATGTATGCACACACAGCTTTTCCAAACCAAGGTGTTGCTGAGGAGAATTCTGCATCTTCACTACAGCCGGGTTGGTGTCTGGTTACCTCAGGCACTGAACCAGCGTCCCTCACCATCAATGTAGCTCAGTATCACATCACAGGATGTTGGTAATTATACTGTATAGCATTTACAGCCCAATCGGTCCGTGCTTATACTCCACACGAGCCTCCTCCCACCTCACTTCATCTCACCCTATCAGCATATCCCTCTATTCCTGTCTCCCTCATGTACATAAGAACATAAGAATTAGGAGCAGGAGTGGGCCATTTGGCCCCTCGAGCCTGCTCCGCCATTGAATAAGATCATGCTGATCTTCTACCTCAACTCCACTTTCCTGCACTATCCCCAAATCCCTTAATATCTAAACATAGAAACATAGAAAATAGGTGCAGGAGTAGGCCATTCGGCTCTTCAAGCCTGCACCATCATTCAATATGATCATGCAACTTCAGTACCCCTTTCCTGCTTTCTCGCCATACCCCTTGATCCCTTTAGCTGTAAAGGCCACATCTAACTCCCCTTTGAATATATCTAACGAACTGGCCTCAACAACTTTCTGTTGCAAAGAATTTCACAGGTTCAAAATCTATCGATCTCAGTCTTGAATATACTCAAAGACTGAGCCTCCACAGCCCTCTGGGGTAGAGAATTCCAGAAACTCAGCACCCTGAGTGAAGAGGTTTCTCCTCATCTCAGTCCTAAATGGCCGACCCCTTATTCTGAGACTGTGACCCATGGTTTTAGACTCCCCAGCCAGAGGAAACATCCTCCCTGCATCTATCCCGTCAAGCCCTGTAAGAATTGTGTATGTTTCAATGAGATCACCTCTCATTCTTCTAAACTGTAGAGAATATAGGCCTAGTCTACTCAATCTCTCCTCATAGGACAATCCCCCCATCCCAGGAATCAGTCTGGTGAACCTTCGTTGCACTCCCTCTTTGGCAAGTATATCCTTCCTTAGGTAAGGAGACCAAACCTACTTAGGTAATGTATTGTACACAGTGTAATTATCCAGTTTCCCCTTAAATGCATTTGTGAACATAATGCGGAAAGTGAGGATCAAAAACGGCATTCTGTCTGATAAATTACTTGTGATCATTCTTTATGACTCTGGACAGCGAGTTGGCTAAATTAGGATGTAACTATCTCGCCACCCGATGGTCTCTCCAGTGCTGAATCACCAGCAAGGCCATCTCTGACCACTTATCTCCCTTACCACCCAAATCCTCTTACCTTTCTCTCCAACCCACCACCCACCTCTGGGACAAACTCTGTTCCACCTCCCTCAGTGATTAGCGCTCAACTCCTCTGCCTCTGGCCACCTACTTGGCACGAGGACTCGAGGGCTCCTCTGCCTCTTCTTTTATTGAGAAAGCAGGAATGGGATACTGAAGTTGCATGTTCAGCCATTAACTCATTGAATGGTGGTGCAGGCTAGAAGGGCCGAATGGCGTACTCCTGCACCTATTTTCTATGTTTCTATGTTTCAACATCCTCATTCTCACCAATTCACTTCCCCCCCCCCCCCCCCCCCCCACTCAGACATAGTCCCCACCCCCCACCACGGTAACTCGGGGGGCCGCAAACATTGAGTGCACCTGGTGACCAACCGGTCGAGTCTGCTGTTGCTGGATATCGTTCCATCATGTCAAGTGTTACTGTGCTTGGTTCTCCCGAGCAAGATCCTCTTACAACCCCAGGATATTCTGGAGGGCAGGGGACACCCAAAGCTCCCTCTCCCCATGACTAACCACCTCGATCCCCTGCTTTAAGTGTCAGCTGTGGATAACCTCCTTGCCTCTGAGTCAGAAGGTTGTGGGTTCAAGTCCCACTCTAGGGACTTGAGCACATAAATCCAATCTGACACTCCAGTGCAGTGCTGAGGGAGTGCTGCACTGTCGGAGGTGCCATCTTTCAAATGAGATGTTAAACCAAGGCCCCGTCTGCTTTCTCAGGTGGATGTAAAAGATCCTATGACACTAGTTCATTGTAACTGCTCAACCATTGGTGGCTGTGCCTTCAACTGCCTGGGCCCCAAGCTCTGGAACTCCCTCCCTAAACCTCTATCTCTCTTTCCTCCTTTAAGACGCTCCTTAAAACCTACCTCTTTAAACAAGCTTTTGATCATCTGCCTTAATTTCTTCTGTGGCTCGGTGTCAAATTTATCTGTTTGTCTGTAACTCTGTTGTGAAGCGCCTTGGGACATTTTACTACGTTAAAGGTGCTATATAAATAAAAGTTATTATTATTTTGAAGAAGAGCAGGGGAGATATCCCTGGTGTCCTGGCCAATATATATCTCTCAATCAACATAACAAAAACAGATTATCTGGTCATTGTGGGAGCTTGCTGTGTCCAAATTGGCCACCATCCTGACTTGGAAATATATCGCTGTTCCTTCATCATCGTTGGGTCAAAATCCTGGAACTCCCTCCCTAACAGCACTGTGGGAGCACCTTCACCACACGGACTGCAGCGGTTCAAGAAGACGGCTCGCCACCACCTTCTCAAGGGCAATAAATGCCGGCCTTGCCAGCGATGCCCACATCCCCAGGAATGAATAAACAAAAAAGATTCAAGAAGCATAAGACAGCCAGTTTGGCGAGCCAGAAAACAGGAGCACTGGTCCATTTCCGTTCGTCAACTCTTCCTTCTTGTGCCCAGCTCAGACGCGCTTTTCCTGAGAATTACAGGATCCTCGGCGGATGCAAGGATGGTGGAGCAGCGGGGGTGACAGGATTATCAATCAACATCCAAAAAAAAACAGACTGTCTGGGCAGTCACCTTGCTGTTTGTGGGAGCTTGCTGTGCGCAAATTGGCTGCCGCGTTTCCCAGTCAGTCAAACAGTGACTACATGTCAAAAAGCAACTCATTGGCTGTAAATCGCTTTGGCACGTCTGGCAGTCGTGAAAGGTGCTATATAAATGCAAGTTCTTTCTTTTTTAAAATCAGCTTACGAAAGCCGCAATCTAAACTTGGCAGTGATATTTTCGAGCATTGTGTCTATTCACAGGTTAGGCAGCAGCTGCTGCAGTAAACACCAACTCGACTGAAGCCTATAAAAAAAGATTACAGTGAGTTTCTCATTCAACAAAGATTAAAGTGCAGGTCTGGGATTGGGAGAAGGATGGAAGGGCGGTCAGAGTGATAAAGCAGGGTGTGGATCGTCAGAGTGAGCTGGAGGAGCTGAATGGCCTTTTCTGTGTTCTTCCCTTATTGACTGTGTGACTCACGTTTTATGCTTTGTGGACAATAGGAATCCAAAATGTCAAGCTTGGCATAAAAGCAACTCTCTAAATAACGTGGGAGACAAGGTAACAAAGAGAGATTTCAGATGCTATCGCTCTCTGGAGCCACTGCGAACTGGAGCAGAGCACAGTCTGCCTTTTATTGGTTCCTTTAACTCATTCACAGACAACTCTGCCCTTGCGGAGTCTGTTATGTTACGATTTCCACACTCGCTCTGTGTGCTCCCCCTACCCCGCGCTCCCCCTCCCCTCCGGGAACTATCGCCCAGACAAGTGACTGGATGAATGGTCTGTTGCTGCGTCTCGGTCAGTGTCTCTCTCTCTGCATCAGGCTGCCAAGAAATATTTAAAACATAACTCGGGGTTGACTTGCCTTTAAGTTTGCTTCAGGCACAGGAGGAGGCCATTCAGCCCCTCAGACCTGTCCCACCATTCCATTAGACCATGGCTGAACTGTATCATCTACCCGCCTTGGTTCTGTAACCCTTAATACCCTCACCTAACAGAAATCTATCAATCCTAGTTTTGACATTTTCAATTCACCCCCTCTCCCCAGCCTCAACAGTTTTTGGGGGAAGAGTTCCAGATTCCCACACCCCTTTGTGTGAAAAAGTGTTTCCTGACATCACCCCCGAACAGCCTGGCTCTAATTTGAAGGTTGACCCTCTTTGTTCTGGATACCCTGTGCTCCCCCCCCACCATCCCGCCCATCCCACCCCCTAAGGAAATAGAATAAGGAGTCGCCCATTTAAAATGGAGATGAGGAGGAATTTCTTCTCTCAGTGGGTCGTGAATCTTTGGAATTCTCTGCCCCAGAGAGCTGTGGAGGCTGAGTCATTGAATATATTTAAGGTGGAGATAGGAACGATATTTGAATGATAAGGGAGTCAAGGGTTATGGGAAGTGTGCAGGGAAGTGGAGTTGAGGCCAAGATCAGATCAGCCATGATCTTATTGAATGACGGAGCAGGCTCAAGGGGCCAGATGGCCGACTCCTGCTCCTATTTCTTATGTTTCTTATGTTCCATTTATTTACGTTATCACCTTAAGCATCTCAATTAGGTCACCCTTCATCTTCTTTACTCAAGGGAATATAAGCCTAGTCCACACAACCTGTCCTCATAAATTTAACCCTTTAAGCCCTTGAGTGGGAGGTTCTGCTTGGCAAATATCCAGCACTTCACTCCCATTTGGTGAAAGTTGGGAAACTAGGCTGGATTTGGGGTTGTGGTGGGGAGCAGGCTCACGAGAAAGTTGTCCTTTCTCTTGTCATCAGCTCTTGACTGCAAAGTCCCCCACTGAAGCTGAATTGTCCGCTGTTTTTGGCAAGGGCAGACGATGTAATGACAGATGGGTTCGAGTACGACAGCGTAGAGACAGACAATCTCTTGACAGCAATATGTGCTGCATCAATGCTGTCATCGGGCCACAGGTCACATCCACACTGAGCAAGCATAGGATCATACAGCACAGAAGGAGGCCATTCTGCCCATCGTACCTCTGCTGGCTCTTTGGTGGAGCTATTCAATAAGCCCCACTCTCCTGCTCTTCCCCATAGTCCTGTAACTTTATTCCCTTCAAATATTTATCCATTTCTCTTTTCAAAGTTACTGTTGAATCTGCTCCCACCGCCCTTTCATGCAGCGCATTCCAGATCACAACTCGCTGCATAAAAAAATGTTTCCTCCTGTCCCTTTCTGTTCTTGTGCTAATCATCTTAAATTTGTGTCCTCTGGTTAGTGACACTCTTTACTCTAATTTGAACACCTCTAAATCTCCTCTTAACCTTCACTGATTGAAGGAGAACACCACCAGCTTCCCCAGCCTCTCCACGTAACCCAAGTCCCTCTTCCCTGGGATGCAGTCTGCAAGATGGAGTTTGTAAACAAGCAGGAGCTGCTGACTAGAAAGATGTTTTACCTCAAAGCACTGACCACACTCGACCAGCTCTGCTGGGCGGGCCACATTGTCCGCATGCCCGACACAAGACTCCCAAAGCAAGCGCTCTACTCAGAACTCCTACATGGCAAGCGATCCACAGATGGGCAGAGGAAATGTTGCAAGGATACCCTCAAAGCCTCCCTGATAAAATGCAACATCCCCACCAGCACCTGGGAGTCCCTGGCCAAAGACCACCCTAAGAGGAGGAAGAGCATCCGGGAGGGCACTGAGCACCTCGAGTCTCGTCGCCGAGAGCATGCAGAAAACAAGCGCAGGCAGCAGAAGGAGCGTGCAGCAAACCAGACTCCCCACCCACCCTTTCCTTCAACCACTGTCTGTCCCACCTGTGACGTATTGGACTGTACAGTCACCTGAGAACTCACTTTTCGAGTGGAAGCAAGTCTTTCTCGACTTCGAGGGACTGCCTATGATGATTTAAAACCTTAATAAATGTGTTCCTTTAGCATTTAGTCTGGGGGTTTCAGGAACTGCAAAAATCAGGAAAAATGCAGGATGCTGGGCCAAATCTTGCTGGAGCGAGGCATTTTGTGGCGTGCACCTTTAGCGAGACTTTTCCCGCACCCTTTAGCTCGAAACATGTTTGTGCCGTAACTCGCTGGAAGAGTGAGCAGATAATGGCACAGAGAGGGCCAACCGTGAGCGGCGGGACCTGATGGAGCGAGCGGGACCAACAGTCCAACAAGATTGAGAAATAAACCGAGGAATGGCGGAGAAGGAAATCGAGTGAATTGGAGTCAAATCAGGAATAGAAAGAGAATTAAAGAGAGAGATAGAATGATTGAATTAAGAGAGAGAGAGAGAGAGAGAGAAAGAGAGAAAGAGAAAGAGAAAAAGAGAATGAGACAGAAAGGAAAAGTAAGAAAAAAAATGTTAAATAAAAAAATGTGACATCTCCAACAACAATATACTACAGATTCCTGCAGGAATAAGACTCAACAGTTTAAACTGTTCCCTTTCTGGGCCGGAGAGTTTGCAATGATAATTATCATGTCATTAAAAAGATAGTTATGCTGTTAATTTACCGTCCTAACATTTTGTGGTGAGTTTAATGGGAAAGTAAGGTGCAAATCCAGCCAGGAGGGCGAGATGCCGTTTGTGCGAAGCAGACAGCGGACACATGTAAACCGACCAGCAAGTTCTGGAGATTCACAACTCTCGGTGTATCTCTTCATCCCCCGAAAGTGTTGGCCGATTTGCACATTGTTAACGGCGGTGCGTCGTTATTCTTCCAGTAGGATTCGGCCCATTGCCAATACAGCTTTTGGACGCTGATTTGTGGGAACGGAATGATCCCTTTCCGTGGTCTCTCAGCACTATCTGAGGTGGGGAAATGAGTGAATACTCAATGCCAGTCTGAAGCCGTTGATCGCAGCTGTACGAGGCTGACTCTTGCACTAGAAAGGGTGTACAGAGGGGATTTACGAGGATGTTGCCTGAACTGGAGAATTTTAGCTACGAGGAAAGATTGGATAGGCTGGGGTTGTTTTATTTCGGAACAGAGGAGGCTGAGGGGAGACCTTATTGAGGTGTATAAAATTACAAGGGATCTAGATAGAGTGGATAGGAAGGACGTATTTCTCAGCAGAGGGGTCAACAACCAGGGGGCATAGATTTAAAGTAATTGGGGGAGGTTTAGAGGAGATTTGAGGGGAAATTTCTTTACCCAGAGGGTGGTGGGGGTCTGGAACTCACTGCCTGAAAGGGTGGTAGAGGCAGAAACCCTCACCACATTTAAAAATACTTGGATATGCACTTGAAGTGCTGGAACCTACAGGGCTACGGACCGAGAGCTGCAAAGGGGGATTAGGCTGGGTAGGTCTTGGTCGGCTGGCGCAGACACGATGGGCCGGAATGGCCTCCTTCGCTGCTGTAAATTTCTATGATTCTATGATTCTCTCTCTCTCTGCTTCTCCATCTGTGAGGGACCACCTGGTCAACGCTGTCTCACCAGGCCACGGCGATGATAGCGCGCTCATCGCTGTGCGCACCAGCCCCCATACCGTGGTTGCTCCTCCCACGCACCACGCCATCTAATGCGTCAATTCCATTGGGTCTCTCATCCCTCGACCTTCGCCCTCTTCCGACCTTCACCCTCTTCTCTCCCAAGGTGGCCACTCATGGTAATGTATGGCTCAGAGTGGAGGCACTTTCCAATAGCATGCCTCAGTGTTGGGCCGAGGCTGTGAGCGCCAAGAGTATTGAACCAAGGGGAGCATCATGGCTATGTCCAATCACAACCTCACCTGATACTCACATTCCCCTCCCCGCCACCCCGCCCCACAAACATTTATTATTCAGGGGTCACCAATAGTGAACCCAGATATTTGTTATCCTTAGCACATCACAGAAAGGAAAGGAAAGGAAAGGGACTTGCATTTATATAGCGCCTTTCACGACCACTGGACGTCTCATAGAAACATAGAAAATAGGTGCAGGAGTAGGCCATTCGGCCCTTCGAGCCTGCACCACCATTCACTATGATCATGGCTTATCATGCAACTTCAGTACCCCATTCCTGCTTTCTCTCCATACCCCTTGATCCCTTTAGCCATAAGAGCCACATCTAACTCCCTTTTGAATATATCTAACGAACTGGTCTCAACAACTCTCCGCGGTAGGGAATTCCACAGGTTCACCACTCTCTGGGTGAAAAGGTTTCTCCTCATCTCGGGCCTAAATGGCTTACCCCTTATCCTTAGACTGTGACCCCTGGTTCTGGACTTCCCCAACGTCGGGAACATTCTTCCTGCATCTAACCTGTCCAATCCCGTCAGAATTTTATATGTTTCTATGAGATCCCCTCACATTTATCTAAATTCCAGTGACTATAAGCCTAGTTGATCCAGTTTTTCTTCATATGTCATTCCTGCCATCCCAGGAATCAGTCTGGTGAACCTTCGCTGCACTCCCTCAATAGCAAGAATGTCCTTCCTCAGATTAGGAGATCAAAAGTGCACACAATACTCAAGGTGTGGTCTGACCAAGGCCCTGTACAACTGCAGTAAGACCTCCCTGCCCCTGTACTCAAATCCTCTCACTATGAAGGCCAACATGCCATTTGCTTTCTTTACTGCCTGTTGTACCTGTATGCCAACTTTCAATGGCTGATGTACCATGACACTCAGGTCTTGTTGCACCTCCCCTTTTCCTAATCTGTCACCATTCAGATAATATTCTGCCATTGTGTTTTTGCCACCAAAGTGGATAACCTCACATTTATCCACATTATACTGCATCTGCCATGCATTTGCCCACTCACCTAACCTGTCCAAGTCACCCTGCAGTCTCTTAGCATCCTCCTCACAGCTCTCACTGCCACCCAGCTTAGTGTCATCTGCAAACTTGGCAATATTACATTCAATTCCTTCATCTAAATCATTAATATATATTGTAAATAGCTGGGATCCCAGCACTGAACCTTGCAGTACTCCACTAGTCACTGCCTGCCATTCTGAAAAGGACCCGTTTATTCCCACTCTTTGCTTTCTGTCTGCCAACCAGTTCTCTATCCACTTCAATACATTACCCCCAATACCATGAGCCTTAATTTTGCACACCAATCTCTTGTGTGGGACCTTGTCAAAAGCCTTTTGAAAGTCCAAATACACCACATCCACTGGTTCTCCCTTGTCCACTCTACTAGTTACATCCTCAAAAAATTCTAGAAGACTTGTCAAGCATGATTTCTCTTTCATAATCCATGCTGACTTGGACCGATCCTGTCACTGCTTTCCAAATGCACTGCTAGAACATCTTTAATTGATTCCAGCATTTTCCCTACTACCAATGTCAGGCTAACCGGTCTATAATTCCGTGTTTTCTTTCTCCCTCCTTTTTTAAAAAGTGGGGTTACATTAGCTACCCTCCAATCCATAGGAACTGATCCAGAGTCCATGGAATGTTGGAAAATCATCACCAATGCATCCACTATTTCTAGGGCCACTTCCTTAAGTATTCTGGGATGCAGATTATCAGGCCTCAAAGCACTTTACAGCCAATGACGTACTTTTTGGAGTTTAGTCACTGTTGTAATGTAGGAAACTCGGCAGCCAATTTGTGCACAGCAAGCTCCCACAAACAGCAATGTGATAATGACCAGATAATCTGTATTTTAGTGATGCTGATTGAGGGATAGATATTGGCCAGGACACCGGGGATAACTCCCCTGCTCTTCTTCAAAATAGTGCCGGGGGATCTTTTACGTCCACCTGAGAGGGCAGACGGGGCCTCTGTTTAACGTCTCATCTGAAAGACGGCACCTCCGACAGTGCGGCACTTCCTCAATTCTGCAAGAAAGGAAACAAACACTTGCATTTCTATAGCGCCCTTCACGACCACCGGACTTCCTAAAGCGCTGCACAGCCAATGAAGTACTTTTTGAAGTGTAGTTACTGTGTTAATGCAGACATTTCATCAATAAAGTGGAGTACAGACATACTTTTCCCTTGGCAACACCAGACTCAAGAGTCAACACTGCCGAAGTGTCTTGAACTTCTATTAATGATCAGATTCCTCCGCTCTTCACTCAAACCCTCTGAGTTGCCTGGATAATCACAGGGACAGAATTTCAACAATGGAGACCAGCACAGAAAAATGTTCGGAAGAGACCCTTTTGGAACCGTCCTTTCATCGGCAGTACTTTGTTGCCGTGGGAACGGACAACACGGCCCTCATTACCGTGAAGTCTCGGCTAAAGAGTTGGAAAGGCTGGTCTGGCATTGTCCTCGGTATTTACTGTCCAAAAACTTTATTTCGAAGCATTTCACTTGGACAGCAATATGAGCACTGATGTAACGGCAAGGAACTCGGCTGTGTCAACACGCTGGACACAAAGAGGCCTGACCAATTGTTCCGCGCAAACCCGAGGTGTGTGAAGAGAATGGGACAACAGTGTGTTTGGGAATGTCAAAGCTGAGCAAGTTCGATTCTCCGACCCCGCCTTGCCACCACAACCAACCGAGGGTCGCCACCCGCCAACCCTCCAGGATTGCCTTGGAGGTCTCCAGGAATTGGAGATGAATTTCCCGGGCACTGCTGGGAACAAAACACCCAGGAGAAGCAATCACTGGTGCATTCAACCACATTTTTTTCATTTTCTTTTGAGCACTTTCATTCACGAGCTACAAAAATAATTGGCGAATGGTTTTGCTAACAGTCAAGGTTAATCCAATTGGGCAACAAGGAGTCAGTCCCCCTTTCCCATTGGCCGTGGGAAGGCAGCGCGCCCGGAGGCTGGACCAATGGCGGGAGTGTGTGGGCGGGGCGGCTTGAGGCGGGAGGTCATGTGACGAAATCTCCAGGTTAATTCCGGAGATAAGGGGGTTGACTTATGAGGAAAGGCTGAGTAGGTTGGGCCTCTACTCATTGGAATTCAGAAGAATGAGAGGCGATCTTATTGAAATGTATAAGATTATGAGGGGGCTTGGCAAGGTGGATGCAGAGAGGATATTTCCACTGATGGGGGAGACTAGAACTAGAGGGCATGATCTTAGAATAAGGGGCCGCCCATTTAAAACAGAGAAAATGAGAAATTTCTTCTCTCAGAGGGATGTAAATCTCTGGAATTTGCTGCCTCAGAGAGCTATGGAAGCCGGGACATTGAATAAATTTAAGACAGAGATAGACAGTTTCTTAAATGATTAGGGAATAAGGGGTTATGGGGAGCGGGCAGGGAATTGGACCCGAGTCCATGATCGAATCAGCCATGATAGTATTAAATGGCGGAGTAGGCTCGAGGGGCCGTATGGCCTACACCTGCTTCTATTTCTTATGTTCTTATGAACACGCCCAACTACAGTTGGCAAACCTACCTCCCCCCCCCAACACAGCTGAGCTCCTCCCCACACCACAGACTTTTTATAACCAGCCATGTTGCTGTGGGGTGGGAAGGCATCAAATGGAGGAGTCTGGTTAATTCCTGAGTGGAAACATAGAAACATAGAAAATAGGTGCAGGAGTAAGCCATTCGGCCCTTCGAGCCTGCACTACCATTCAATTTGATCATTGCTGATCATTTCCTCAGTACCCCTTTCCTGCTTTCTCTCCATACCCCTTGATCTCCTTAGCCGTAAGGGCCATGTCTAACTCCCTCTTGAATAAATCCAATGAACTGGCATCAACAACTCTCTGCGGCAAGGAATTCCACAGGTTAACAACTCTCTGAGTGAAGAAGTTTTTCCTCATCTCAGTCCTAAATGGCCTACCCCTTATCCTAAGACTGTGTCCCTTGGTTCTGGACTTCCCCAACATCGGGAACAATCTACCCGCATCTAACCTGTCCTGTCCCGTCAGAATCTTGTATGTTTCTATGAGATCCCCTCTCATCCTTTTAAACTCCAATGTATAAAGGCCCAGTTGATCCAGTCTCTCCTCATATGTCAGTCCAGCCATCCCAGTAATCAGTCTGGTGAACATTCGCTGCACTCCCTCAATAGCAAGAACATCCTTCCTCAGATTAGGAGACCAAAACTGAACACGATATTCCAGGTGAGGCCTCACCAAGGCCCTGTACAACTGCAGTAAGACGTCCCTGCTCCTATATTCAAATTTCCTAGCTATGAAGGCCAGCATACCATTTGTCTTCTTTACCGCCTGCTGTACCTGTATGCCAACTTTCAATGACTGATGAACCATGACACCCAGGTCTCGTTGCATCTCCCCTTTTCCTAACTTGCCACTATTCAGATAATATTCTGTCTTCGCGTTTTTGCCCCCAAAGTGGATAACCTGACATTTATCCACATTATACTGCATCTGCCATGCATTTGCACACTCACCTAATCTGTCCAAGTCACACTGCAGCCTCTTAGCGTCCCCCTCACAGCTCACACCGCCACCCAGTTTAGTGTCATCTGCAAACTTGGAGATATTACATTCAATTCCTTCATCCAAATCAGTGATGTATATTGTAAAGAGCTGGGATCCCAGCAATGAGCCCTGCGGCACTCCACTAGTCACTGCCTGCCATTCTGAAAAGGACCCATTTATCCCGACTCTCTGCTTCCTGTCTGCCAACCAGTTCTCTATCCATGTCAGTACATTACCCCCAATACCACGTGCTTTGATTTTGCACACCGATCTCTTGTGTGGGACCTTGTCAAAAGCCTTTTGAAAGTCCAAATACACCACATCCACTGGTTCGCCCTTGTCCATTCTACTAGTTACATCCTCAAAAAATTCCAGATGATTTGTCAAGCATGATTTCTCCTTCATAAATCCATGCTGACTTGGACCGATCCTGTTACTGCTTTCCAAATGCGCTGCTATTTCATCTTTAATAATTGATTCCAACATTTTCCCCACCACTGATATCAGGCTAACCGGTCTATAATTACCCGCTTTCTCTCTCCCTCCCTTTTTAAAAAGTGGTGTTACATTAGCTACCCTCCAGTCCATAGGAACTGATCCAGAGTCAATAGTCTGTTGGAAAATGATCACCAATTCATCCACTATTTCTAGGGCCACTTCCTTAAGTACTCTGGCATGCAGACTAGCAGGCCCCGGGGATTTATCAGCCTTCAATTCCATCAATTTCTCTAACACAATTTCCCGCCTAATAAGGATATCCTTCAGTTCCTCCTTCTCACTAGACCCTCGGTCCCCTAGTACTTCTGGAAGATTATTTGTGTCTTCGTTCATGAAGACAGAACCAAAGTATTTGTTCAATTGGTCTGCCATTTCTTTGTTCCCCATTAGAAATTCACCTGAATCCGACTGCAAGGGACCTACGTTTGTCTTCACTAATCTTTTTCTCTTCACATATTTATGGAATTTTTGCAGTCAGTTTTTATGTTCCCGGCAAGCTGGGAAGAGTGATGATCAAAAAAATCCAAGGGTGAGGGTTCCGTCAGTAACAGGTTCATCTCGGAGTCAGAAGGTTGTGGAGTCAAGTCGCACTCCAGAGACCAGAGTACAAAATCAAGGCTGACACTCCAGTGCAGTACTGAGGGATTGCTGCACTGTCGGAGGTGCCGTCTTTCGGATGAAATGTTAAACCGAGGCCCCGTCTGCTCTCTCAGGTGGACGTAAAAGATCCCACGGCACTATTTTGAAGAGGAGCAGGGGAGTTATCCCCGGTGTTCTGGCTAATATTTACCCCTCCACCAAGTTCACTAAAAAAAAAGATCATCACAATGCTGTCTGTGCGCAATTTAGCTGCCGCGTTTCCTACATTACAACAGTGACTACACTTGATTGGCTCTAAGGCGTTTGGAATGTCCTGAGGTGTGTGGGTACAATGAGTGCAGGTCAGGACCACCCTCCCTCTACATTGTGATGAGGCTCGAGGGGGAGCTGCCATATATTTCATATATATGAGCAGCGGTACGTGACCAAGTGAAACCAGAATGGAGAAAGAGGAAAACCTAATAAATTTAAATGATTTCAGCTCTGCGTTTTAAAAGGTCAGGGACAGGATGCTTAGCATTAACTAGTTTAAAAAAAAAATCTATTACTTTTATTTAATTGTATTAACAGAGACATAAAGTAAATATATATTACCTGAACTAGACAACAAAAACTTACATTTATAGAGCATCTTTAAAATGTCCCAAGGTGCTTCTCACCAACGTTATCAGACAAAATGTGTCATCGAGCCACATTGAATCATAGAATCATAGAAATTTACAGCACAGAAGGAGGCCATTCGGCCCATCGTGTCCACGCCGGCCGACCAAGAGCTATCCGGCCTTATCCCACTTTCCAGCTCTCGGTCCGTAGCCCTGTAGTTACGGCACTTCAGATGCACATCCAAGTACTTTTTAAAATGTGGTGAGGGTTTCTGCCTCTAGCACCCTTTCAGGCAGTGAGTTCCAGACCCCCACCACCCTCTGGGTGAAAACATTTCCCCTCAAATCCCCTCTAAACCTCCTACCATCTACTTTAAATCTGTGCCCCCTGGTTGTTGACCCCTCTGCTATGGGAAACAGGTCCTTCCTATCCACTCTATCTAGGCTCCTCATAATTTTATACACCTTAATAAGATCTCCCCTCAGCCCTCTCTGTTTCAAAGAAAACAATCCCAGCCTATTCCATCTTTGCTCATAGCTAAAATGCTCCAGTCCTGGCAACATCCTCTTTACCCTCTCTAGTGCACATAAGGAGATAGTGGGACAGGTGACCAAAAGCTTAGATAAAGAGGTCCAACTTAAAGGAGGAGAGGTGGAGCGGTTTAGGGAGGGAATTCCAGAATTTAGGGGCCAGGCGGCTGAAGGCCGATGGTGGAGCATTGCAAACCAGGGGATGGGAAAGAGAGGCCAGGATTGGAGGAGTGCAGAGACCCTGGAGGGTGGTAGGGCTGGAGGCGGTTACAGAGATAGGGAGGGGCGAGGAAGGAGGTGTTGTACCCAACAGAAAACGCTAACCTGCCGGCATTATTCACTTGTTCATTCTACGGGTGAAATGAAGGACTATCAGCAAGATGGTGCAATAGTGTGCGGTGAGCAATGGACACATAACCGTGTGAAGTGTAAACGGATGGTGCAAAGGTGTCAAACACAATACAGGTACAAGGTCTGAAATACGGAAACCTCAGGACCGAGTCCGTGCCGGTTTTCGGGTTTTGACGGATTTCGGACCCTGCTGTTGGCGCTCCGTGCCGCCCGCCGCTCCTTGCTGCCCGCTGATTCCCGCCACCCCTCCCAGCGCTGCATTTTTTCACGGTTTTCTCGGCCCTTGCCGCCTGTGTCGCCATCTTTGCTGCCTCAAAAATGCCCGGTTTTCGGACAATTCCAGTTTTCGGAGTACCGGATTCGGGACGTTGCTCCCGTACTGAGTGATGTAAAGTGCAAGGCAATGTGACACTTACATGAAGCATGTGAAGAATGGTGTGTGTTTCCGGTTGCTTCACAAAACAACTTCTATTTATATAGCGTCTTTAACGTCGCAAAAAGACCCACAGGACCGTGATTAGACAAACAATTAACACCGAGCCACATAAGGAGACATTAGGGTGGGTGACCTAAGCTTGGTCAAAGAGTTAGGTTTTAAGGAGCGCCTCAAAGGAGGAGAGAGAGATAGAGGCACGGGGAGGTTTAGGGAGGGAGTTCCAGAGTTGAGAGCCCAGGCAGCTGAAGGCAAGGCCACCAAGGGTGCGGCGATGGAAGTGGGGGATGGGCAAGAGGTTAGAGTTGGAGGAACGCAGAGTTCTTGGAGGTGTGTTGGAGGTTCCCGAGACAGGTTACCCAAATCCTCTAATGAAGGCAATGCCGCTATATGCCATCATCATCATAGGCGCTCCCTCGAACGAGGATGACTTGCTTCAACATGAGTTAGAAAATAGAAAATAGGTGCAGGAGTAGGCCATTCGGCCCATCGAGCCTGAGTTCACAGGTATTTCAATGAAGGACCCGATGTTCCAGTCCTGAACTCCAATTGAGGAGGTGGAAGATGCCCATTCGTTGATTTTTTAAAACGTGTGGTGACCGTTGCACATCAGCCAATGCCCCAAGTGTCAGCTATGACTCTTGCCTCGGAGTCAGAAGGTTGTGGGTTCGGGTCCCATTCCACTTGGGCACAAAAATCTAGGCTGACACTCCAGTGCAGCGCTGTCGGAGGTGCCGTCTTTCGGATGAAGTATAAACCGAGGCCCCATCTGCTCTCAGGTGGACGTAAAAGATCCCATGGCATTATTTTGAAGAAGAGCAGGGGAGTTATCCCCGGTGTCATGGGGCCAATATTTATCCCTCAATTAACATAACAAAAATACAGGTTATCTGGTCATTATCACATTGCTGTTTGTGGGAGCTTGCTGTGCGCAAATCAGCTGCCTCATTTCCCACATTACAACAGTGATTATACTTCAAAAGTACTTCACTGGCCGTAAAGCACTTTGTGACGTCCGGTGGTCGTCAAAGGTGCTATATAAATGGAAGTCTTTTTTTTAATAAGTGTTGAATATTCTGCAGCGGTGCAGACAACAGGGTCTCTGATCCGACAACGGCTGCGGAAACAGGTACATGGTGCTGGGCTCCAGCGATGTCTGTGAAAGGGCACCTCCTGGTCTTGGTACCTCCTGAGCATCGGCTCACTTACATCACAGCGGAAGGTGAAAGCGGTATTGGTGGCTGTAATGAGCAGATGGAGTACCGTGGAGCTTAATCACTCAATAGCTCTTTCACATGGTATCGCGTTACCATGTGGATTACACTTGAAACAGTGAGATTTTATCTCGAAGTGCGTAGACTTGGCCCTGAGACTCTCAGACCCTTCCCCTCCTCCTCCTCTCTGGGTCATTAATGCAGCAATTGTGTTGGTTTTGAAATTGGGTGTCGCGGTCCTGGGTGTCGAGATCAGAACGTTCCTTCAACTGGGCACAAACAAAGATCCTTGCAGCCTTTAATCAGAACATTTTGCTACAAAGTACACACTGTGTCACAGGTCTGCAGAGACTCGGAAAATCCTGTCCCGAGAAAGAAAGACTTGCATTTATATAGCACCTTTCACGACCACCGGACGTCTCAAAGCACTTTACAGCCAATGAAGTACTTTTGGAGTGTAGTCACTGTTGTAATGTAAGAAACGCAGCAGCCAACTTGCGCAGAGCAAGCTCCCACAAACAGCAATGTGATAATGACCAGATAATCTGATTTTGTTATGTTGATTGAGGGATAAATATTGGCCAGGACACTGGGGGTAACTCCCCTGATCTTCTTCGAAATAGTGCCGTGGGATCTTTTACGTCCACCTGAGAGCAGGCGGGGCCTCGGTTTAACGTCTCATCCGAAAGACGGCACCTCCGACAGTGCGGCGCTCCCTCAGCACTGTCAGGGAGTGTCAACCTCGTGCTCAAGTTCCTGGAGTGCAACTCGAACCCACAACCTTCTGACTCGTGAGGCGAGTGTGCTGCCCACCTAGCCACGGTGGACACTAAAGAACGGAAAGCTGGAAGTTGTCGGATGATAGGCATCACGTGTCCCTGAGATCACCCGCCCCCGGGTCGGTTGCACGAGTTTGTGATCTGGTGCAACAGAAACTGAGGAGCATGCAATCAAAGATATTAAAATCAAATATTGTTTCTTTTTGTTTCAAAGGTCATGTGAGCTCATTTAAACAAATTTGGTTTGTCAACAGAACAGTCATTGCACTCCAGATAATTTGTGAATGCCTTTGAGATGTTGTAATATCCGCAATCTACAGCTGCTGAGGTTCGATTTCTGTTTGATCGGAGAAAATGGTTCTTTTTTAATTGGTTCATGGGATGTGTGGGTGTCGCTGACAAGGCCAGCAGTTATTGGCCATCCCCAATTGTCCTTCAATAGCTGAGTGAGTCGCTGGGCCATCTCAGAGGGCAGTTAAGAGTCAACCACATTGCTGTGGGTCTGGAGTCACCTATAGGCCCAGACTGGGTAAGGGCGGGAGATTTCCTTCCCTAAAGGACATGAGTGAACCAGATGAGTTTTTACGACAATCCGATAATTTCATGGTCACCATTACTGATACTAGCTTTTCCTTCCAGATTTATTCAATTTAATTTTTTCATCTCATAATATTCCTGTGAAGCGCCTTGGGACGTTTCACGATGTTAAAGGCGCTATATAAATACAGGTTGTTGTTGAATTTAAATTCCCCAGCTGCCGTGGTGGGATTTGAACTCGTGTCCCTCGATCATCAGTCCAAGCCTCTGGATTACTGGTCCAGTAACATAACCGCTACGCTACCATGTCCTTAATTGTGCCAGTTTATAGATTGCCCAGACCTTCACTGCATTGATTTTAGAAACTGGAGGTAATGTCACAAAGCAAAATAAGTAAGTGGTCTTCCTGCTGCTGTAGAAATCTCGTGTCACAGGTCACAGCCATCATCATCATCACAGGCAGTCCCTCGGAATCAAGGCAGACTTGCTTCCACTCTAAAAGTGAGTTCTCAGGTGACTCAACAGTCCAATACAGGAATTGCAGTCTCTGTCACCGGTGGGACAGACAGTGATTGAAAGAAAGGGTGGGTGGGGAGTCTGGTTTGCCGCACGCTCCTTCCGCTGCCTGCGTTTGGTTTCTGCATGCTCTCGGCAACGAGACTTGAGGTGCTCAGCACCCTCCCGGACGCTCTTCCTCCACTTAGGGTGGTCTTGGGCCAGGGACTCCCAGGTGTCGGTGGGGATGTTGCACTTTATCAAGGAGGCTTTGAGGTCACAGCCATGCATCTAAAGACAGCATCCTTTCAGGGGTCAGTGTACATGTTACCTCTGGAGGCAGAGGCAGAGATCACACCAGCCATTGTTGTAGTAAAGGAAAAAACAACTCACATTTCTAAGCGCCTTTCATGACCACCGGACATCTCAAAGCTCTTTACAGCCAGTGAAGTACTTTTGGTGTGTAGTCACTGTTTAATGTGGGAATCGCAGCAGCCAATTTGCAAACAGCAAGCTCCCACAAACAGCAATGTGATAATGACCGGATAATCTGTTTTAGTGATGTTGGTTGAGGGATAAATATTGGCCCCAGGACTTCTCCGAATACTGCCGTGAGATGTTTTATATCCACCTGAGAGAGCAAACGGGGCCTTGGCTTAACATCTCATCTAAAAGTCGGCACCTCCGACAGTGCAGCATTCCCTGCACTGGACATGTCGACCTAGGTTTTATACTCAAGGTTCTGGAGTGGGACTTGAACCCACAACCTTCTAACTCAGGAGGTGAGAGTGCTACCCACTGAGCCACGGCTGACACCAGCCTTTGAAAGTTGCACTCTCGTAGCAGTTTCTACTCCTTAGCTAGCTATACAGGGCTGAACAGGGTAGATACTGAGAGGATGTTTCATAGGCATAGTTTCAGAATAAGGGGTCGCACATTTTAGACGGCGATGAGGAGGAATTTCTTCTCGCAGAGGGTCGTGAATCTGTGGAATTCTCTGCCCCAGAGAGCTGTGGAGGCTGGGTCATTGAATATATTCAAGACGGTGATAGACAGATTTTTGAACTACAGTGGAGTCAAGGGTTATGGGGAGCGGGCAGGGAAGTGGAGTTGAGGCCAAGATCAGATCAGCCATGATCTTATTGAATGACGGAGCAGGCTCGAGGGGCCGAATGGCCGACTCCTGCTCCTAATTCTTATGTTTTTCGTATACTGTAAATTATTGGCCAGCTATAGTTCGTGCTCTTCAATTATATATTCGCAGATCTTCCATGGCATTGCTCATGGTGAGTCAGAGATCTGCATTTACCTAACACGAGACACGATGTGGTGTCAGCGTCACTGATTCTCGCCGAATGAGTCAAATGAAAGTGCGAGAGGGAGAGCATTATCCTGTGTAAATGTGGCACATACAGGAAGTGCGTACTATAGACCAGACAGTTAGGGGCAAAAATTGTCCCTTTCTTTAAAGAGCTTCGGTAACCGGTCGGTAAGCCCCTCAGTCGGGACGGAGGTGCCGACGTTTGTGAAATTGCCCTGCTTTATTATTGTGATGGTGGACGAATCCACCCCGTCCGTCTTCCTGCCCCGCCGGGCACGCGCCGACCCCTTACCGACCGCCGCTGATACCCTCTCCGCCCTGCGTGGCGCGGATCGGCTGCCACTCAGTGCGCCCGACAGCTTTCCCCGGCGGGAAGCCGTTATTGGCTGGGCGGCGCGTCCGCCCTTAAAGGGGAGGGTGCACTGCCGCGGCCAGAATTTTATTTTTATTGTCGGTCGGCTCGACAATGGCGGCCACAGGTTCGGCCGGAACCGTCGAATTGGCTATCGGCCCAAACCCTCCCTAATGGTTCAGTGGGCACTATGGAAGTCTCTGCAGAGTTCGCAGCGGCCCTCCTCTTTAACTGAAGGGGAGGGAACGTTGTGATGTGTCAGCGCAATGACATGGTCAGCGCAGCGCTCATGGGTCCGCCCGCCTTCCGACCAACTTCACCGCCCCGCCGGAGAAATATTAAAAAAATAAAGAGGGCAAAATCCCTTGAAACACCGACCCAACGATTGGGGCAGTAAATCCCCAAGGAAATCGATGAGTGCGGCCCTGTTTCGGTCAGAGGGCAATTTCGGCCCCTAATATCTTACTGGCAGATCTCCAGTGGCATTGCTCAGAAGGTGAACTGTTTTAGAATTGCGGTGTCGGCACGTTATGGGGCGCGAGAGCCACACCTGTGGACCGCTTGCCGACATTTACAGGAAGTATGCGTTGTGTGTGCGCCACGCGGAGGACTATTGGGCTTTGCCACACTGGCGACAGGTTTACCTCACCATTAATTCGCTTATTATCTGTGCATTATAATGTGGTGCCATATGCTAATCGGGCAGTGTGTTACTGGGAGCTGGCCTTGTCGAGATACACAAGGTAATAAAACTGCCCCAAAAAGATAATTCCAAAACCAAGTCAAGCCACGGCAGGAGGAGCAGACCGACAGGCTCAAACTGGAGACGGGCAGAGAGAAGGTCAGGACGTTTTTCACATGAAAGAGCAATTAACACACGGGATGGAGTTCTGGGTTAGGGTAGTGGAGGCGAAACCCCTGGAATCCTTTAAGGGGCGGTCGCAGGGTGCGATGGAGGAATTACAGGGCCTTTCTACATGGATGAGCTGGTATGAGCCAAGTATCTATGTGTCACACCTATCCACTCAAAAACAACCTGCATTGATCTACCAGCTTTAATGTAGTAAAATCCCCAAGGTGCTTCACAGGAGCGAATAACAACATTTGGCACGAGCCACATCAGGAGATATTAGGACAGGATGGTCAAAGAGCTAGGTTTTAAAAAGAGCATCTTAGAGGAGAGAGAGGCAGAGAGGCTTAGGAAGGGAATTCCAGGACTTGGGGCACAGGCAGCTGAAGTCACGGCCGCCAATATACTGTGTGATATATAACCACCATCACAGCAGCCTCTGAGTGATGGGCTTCAAGTACACCAGTCTGCAATGTGTTTTTTAAAATAATGTAGAGTCTGGAGACTTGCATTTATATAGCGCCATTCACGACCACCAGACATGGCAAGGAGATTTACAGCCAATGAAGTACTTTTTGGAATGTTGCCACTGTTGTACTGCGGGAAACGCAGCAGCCAATTTGCACACAGCAAGCTCCCACAAACAGCAATGTAATAACAACCGGATAATCTGTGTTAGTGATGTTAGTTGAGGGATAAATATTGTTCAGGACACCAGGGATAGCTCCCCTGCTCTTCTTTGCAATAGTGCCATGGGAACTTTTACATCGACCTGAGAGAGCAGACGGAGCCTCGTTTTAACGTCTCATCCGAAAGACGGCACCTCCGACAGTGCAGCGCTCCCTCAGCACTGTACTGGAGTGTCAGCCTAGATTTATATGCTCAAGTCCCTGGGGTGGGACTTGAACCCCCAACCTTCTAACTCAGAAGCGAGTGTGCTACCCACTGAGCCACAGCAGAAGGGATGGAGAAGCCGTTTCACCAGCTCAGGTTTGCGTGGGATGCTGTCAGATCCTGAGACTGCAAGACTCAATCCTCACAGTCTGACATCAGCACTGAATGTCACGGCCTACATTTAATCCCCTGGCCGGGCATGTGTGAAGACATACACAGAGTCACACTCACTGATGCAACTCCAACATCCGAGTTACTCATCACTACCTTATTTGGATAAGCTCCCCAACCCAGCTACATAGCATTGGGTGAAGAGGTGACCGACAGTTGACGAGAGGCGGGGTGGTCAGTGTGGGACTTTGAACTTTGAACCTGACCAGGTGCAGTCAGTTCCTGCAAATTCCCATGTTTCTTTTTCATTATTGATTTTTGTCCCAAGTAAGCAAAGGCACATTTCTGCGATCAGTTATCCCAGCATTGCAAATTGAAGCTAAGATCGGCCCAGTAACGTATTTGCTTCCTGGGTTCTTTGCTGAAGAATCCAAAGCAACACATTGTTAATAAACCAACTAGTTCTTAATAGCAAAGGTTTATCACACTACACATTGCCAGTTCATCCACTAGGCTCACAACTGCATGCCTCAGCGTGGATGACCTAGACCCAACTGGCTGGGGTTTTATTGAGTCTTGTGAACATCACGTGATTGGCTAAGCCACTCATGATGCAACAGCTCAACAACTACCCGTGAGCATGCTCACAGGTGCATACATTACAGAAGCCAAGATCATCCCCATGGGAATAGAAAAATAAAATCTGCAGGATCAATGGTCATACCAAATATTTCTATTTTAACTTTTAACTATAAGATTTAGAGGGGAACTGTGCACCGTTTTGGTTTCCTTATCTAAGGAAGGACATACTAGCCTTAGAGGCGGTGCAACAAAGGTTCACCAGACTGATTCCTGGGATGAGCGGTTTGTCCTATGAGGAGAGATTGAGCAGATTGGGCCTATACTCTCTGGAGTTTAGGAGAATGAGAGGTGATCTCATTGAAACAACACAAGATTCTTAGAGGGATTGACAGAGTAGATGCTGAGACATTATTTCCCCTGGTTGGAGAGTCTCAAGCTAGGGGGCATAGTCTCAGGATAAGGGGTCGGCCATTTAAGACTGAGATGAGGAGGAATTTCTTCACTCAGAGGGTGGTGAATCTTTGCAATTCTTTGTCCCAGAGGGCTGTGGATGCTGAATCATTGAGTATATTCAAGGCTGAGATCAATAGATTTTTGGACTCTAGCGGAAATCAAGGGATATGGGGATCGGGCGGAAAATGGGGTTGAGGTCAAAGATCAGCCATGATCTTAGTGAATGTCAGAGCAGGCTCGAGGGGCCGAATGTCCGACTCCTGCTCCTAATTCTTATGTTCTTATGCTCTTAACTGTGTCCTATAGAGGGTAGGTGTAATGTACGCACCTGTGAGTATGCTCATAGGCTTGTGAAGCTGTTGCAGTGAGTGGCTGAGCCAGTCACATGATGTTCACAAGACTCAATAAAACCCCAGCCAGTTGAGTCCAGGTTCTCCACAATGAGGCATGCAGTTGTGAGCCTAGTGGATGAGCTGGCAGGGTTCAGTTTAACTGTTAAACCTTTGCTAATAAACCAACTAGTTCTTTACAACAAATGCGTAGCTGTGAATTCTTAAGCAAAGAAGCCATGAAACAAATATACTACAGTGGGGGTTGTCAACCCTCCAGGATTGGCCTGGAGTGTCCAGGAATTAAAGACTCCTCTCCTGGACACTGCTGCAAGAAACCCAGGAGAAAAGATGTCATAGGTGTTTGAAAAAATGGTGTGTATTTTTTTTCCACTGAATACTTTTGTTTATTAGTTATAAAAATATTGGAGATGGAAAGAAAGGCTATTTGAATGGGGTGGAGGGGGTTGGAAGCAGGAAGTCATGCGATGAATACTCCACCAATAAGTCCAACTGCAGTTGACAGCCATAAGGTTGGGTTAACGGCGCCTCCTAAGGGTATCTTTCTCGCTTTCTTTGGCTCAGGAGCAAGATAAGGACTTAATTCCAGTTCAGCCGATACAGCAGGAAGTCTGCAGAAGGCCACAGTTGGAAGGAAAGTGGGCCTCAAACACCAAACTGACCAGTGCCATTGTTCTATATGGAGAGCTTCCATAGAGAAATAATCAGAGGCGCTGACACAGATGCAGGGAGGATGTTTCCCCTGGCTGGGGAGTCCAGAACCAGGGGTCACAGACTCAGAATAAGGGGTCGGCCATTTAGCGTCGAGATGAGGAGGAATTTGTTCATTCAGAAGGTTCTGAATCTTTGGAATTCTCTACCCTAGAGGGCCGTGGAGGCTCAGTCGTTGAGTATATTCAAGACAGCGATCGATAGATTTTTGGATATTAAGGGAATCAAGGGATATGGGGATAGTGCGGGAAGGTGGAGTTGAGGTAGAAGATCAGCCATGTTCTAACTGAATGGCTGACTCCTGCTCCTAATTCTTATCTTCTTACTGCCAGCCTACTCCTGCTCAACCAGAGCACATAGGAAAGCAATAGCCAGATCCAGGAATGAAATTCCAAAGAGCACTTGTGGAGAAGTCTAGATTCTTCTGCTGCTAGTAGTGTGTTTAGAAAGGCTTCATTGCCACGAAAGCAACGAGAGTTAAATATTGAGAGACTGGGAATGAGGGGGTTTAGTGTTCAGGCTTCAATGGCTCAATGCACAACGGTGCCCACATGAGCTGAACAGCTTTGCTTGCCAATTGTTCAGTGAAGTTAAAAATTAAAGCAGCTCCCTTGCCTAGGATGAGCGCAGTCTGTGAGTTCATCAACATAGAAACATAGAAAATATGTGCAGGAGTAGGCCATTTGGCCCTTCGAACTTGCACCACCATTCAATATCGTGGCTCATCATTCACCTCAGTATCTCTTTCCTGCTTTCTCTTCATACCCCTCGATCCCTTTAGCCGTAAGGGCCATATCTAACTCCCTTTTGAATATATCCAATGAACTGGACTCAACAACTCTCTGCGGTAGGGAATTCCACAGATTCACAATTCTCTGAGTGAAGAAGTTTCTCCTCATCTCAGTCCTAAATGGCTTACCCCTTATCCTTAGACTGTGTCCCCTGGTTCTGGACTTCCCCAACATCGGGAACATTCTTCCTGCATCTAACCTGTCCATTTCCGTCAGAATTTTATATGTTTCTATGAGATCCCCTCTCATCCTTCTAAACTCCAGTGAATACAGGCCTAGTCGATCCAGTCTCTCCTCATATGTCAGTCCTGCCATCCCGGGAATCAGTCTGGTGAACCTTCGCTGCACTCCCTCAATAGCAAGAACGTCCTTCCTCAGATTAGGAGACCAAAACTGAACACAATATTCCAGGTGAGGCCTCACGAAGGCCCTGTATAACTGCAGTAAGACCTCCCTGCTCCTATACTCAAATCCCCTAGCTATGAAGGCCAACATTCCATTTGCCTTCTTCATCGCCTGCTGTACCTGCATGCCAACTTTCAATGACTGATGTACCATGACACCCAGGTCTCGTTGCACCTCCCCTTTTCCTAATCTACTGCCATTCAGATAATATTCTGCCTTCGTGTTTTTGCCGCCAAAGTGGATAACCTCACATTTATCCACATTATACTGGATCTGCCATGCATTTGCCCACTCACCTAACCTGTCCCAGTCACTCTGCAGCCTCTTAGTACCCTCCTCACATCTCACACCGCCACCCAGTTTAGTGTCATCTGCAAACTTGTAGATATTACACTCAATTCCTTCATCTAAATCATTGATGTATATTGTAAAGAGCTGGGGTCCCAGCACTGAGCCCTGCGGCACCCCACTAGTCACTGCCTGCCATTCAGAAAAGGACCCGTTTATCCCGACTCTCTGCTTCCTGTCTACCAACCAGTTCTCTATCCACGTCAGTACATTACCCCCAATGCCATGTGCTTTAATTTTGTGTGGGACCTTGTCAAAAGCCTTTTGAAAGTCCAAATACACCACATCCACTGGTTCTCCCTTGTCCACTCTACTAGTTACATTCTCAAAAAATTCCAGAAGATTTGTCAAGCATGATTTCCCTTTCATAAATCCATGATGACTTGGACCGATCCGGTCACTGCTTTCCAAATGCGCTGCTATTTCATTTTTAATAATTGATTCCAACATTTTCCCCACTACCGATGTCAGGCTAACCTGTCTATAATTACCCGTTTTCTCTCTCCCTCCTTTTTTAAAAAGTGTTGTTACATTAGCTACCCTCCAGTCCATAGGAACTGATCCAGAGTTGATAAACTGTTGGAAAATGATCACCAATGCATCCACTATTTCTAGGGCTACTTCCTTAAGTACTCTGGGATGCAGACTATCAGGCTCCGGGGATTTATCGGCCTTCAATCCCATCAATTTCCCTAACACAATTTCCTGCCTAATAAGGATTTCCTTCAGTTTCTCCTTCTCTCAAGACCTTCGGTCCCTTAGTATTTCCGGAAGGTTAATTGTGTCTTCCTTTGTGAAGACAGAAGCAAAGTATTTGTTGAATTGGTCTGCCATTTCTTTGTTCCCCATTATAAATTCACCTGATTCTGACTACGTGGAGCCTACATTAGTCTTCACTAATCTTTTTCTCTTCACATATCTATAGAAGCTTTTGCAGTCAGTTTTTATGTTCCCAGCAAGCTTCCTCTCATACCAACCAGCACCAGCCTGTTAGTTCAAACCCTAACTTATAAAAATTCACTCATGTGCGCCGCTGGGAAATGCAAGATTAATTGCCCTCGAGAAGGTTGTGGCGAGCCGCCGCCTTGACAACGGAGTGTCTCGCTCGGCCCTTTCAGAGGGCAGTTAAGAGTCAACCACATTGCTTTAGGTCTGGAGTCACATCTAAACCAGACTGGGTAAGGACGGCAGATTTCCTTCCCTAAAGGACATTAGTGAACCAGATGGGTTTGTACAACAATCCGATAGTTTCAGTCACCATTACTGATACTAGCTTTTTTTTCCAGATTTATTTAATTAACTGAATTTAAATTCCCCCAGCTGCCGTAGTCTCTGGATTACTAGTCCAGTAACAATTACCACTATCCTTCTTCTTCGGCAGTCCCCTGGAGTCGAGGATGACTTGCTTCCACACTAATGAGTTCTCAGATGACTGATGAGACCAATGCGGGACCTACAGTCTCTGTCACAGGTGGGGCAGACGGTGGTTGGAGGGATGGGTGGGTGAGGTGCTTGGATTGTCGTGCGCTCCTTCCGCTGTTTGCGCTTGGCTTCCATGTGCTCCCGGCGAAGAGACTCGAGGTGTTCAGTGCCTTCCCGGATGCTTCTCCTCCAATTTGAGCGGTCTTGGGCCAGGGATTGCCTTGTGTCGGTGGGGATACTCGACTTTTTCCAATTACCATGATGCCAGTGTTCCCATTATATAACACCCAGCCTACAGGTTCACCAGCTAACAAGCACAAGCCTGGGCTGGGACTGATGCCAGCTCGCATCCAGTGATGGGCAACCTCCAACACCAGCCTTCGACCAGCACCAGCCTGCTCCGAATGACAGGCAGCAACTACTGCAGGTCCATAACTTGCGGCAGCTGGCGACAGAGACCAGCCTGTGAATAATACAAACCCAAAACTAATGCCACCTCGAGACCATCGCCAGTCCACAAGCCGAGGCTACAATTCACTTTCTTGGTTTAACATCCCAGCAGCCTCTGTTGGTGACCCTCTCCGATCGGCGGGTGTACGATCGGTTTACGATCGGCGGGTGTACGATCAGTTTACGATCGGCGGGTGTACGATCAGTTTACGATCGGCGGGTGTACGATCAGTTTACGATCGGCGGGTGTACAATCAGTTTACGAAACGCGACTTCCTTAGTACAGAAGATCACAAAACCGTCTTGGCAAAGAGCGACTTGCGTTTATAATGGAGCAGCACAGATGACAACAACAACAACATGTATTTATACAGCGCCTTTAACGTAGTGAATCGTCCCAAGATGCTTCACAGGAGTATTATGTGATAAAAATGTGACACCAAGCCGCATAAGTAGAAATTAGCGCAGGTGACCAAAAGCTTGGTCTAAGAGATAGGTTTTAAGGAGCGTCTTGAAGGAGGAACAAGGTAGAGAAACGGAGAGGTTTAGGGAGGGTGTTCCAGAGCTTGGGGCCCAGGCAACAGAAGGCACGGCCACCAATAGTTGAGTGATTATAATCAGGGATGCTCAAGAGGGCAGAATTAGAGGAGTGCAGACATCTCGCGGTGGGGGGGGGGGGGGGATGCTGGAGGAGATTACAGAGATAGGGAGGGGCGAGGCCATGGACTGATTTGAAAACAAGGATGAGACAGGCAAATAACTTTACGCAGTTGAAATATTCTGTATTTAGTGAAAGGAAGAGGAGAAAACCACGACCTAAAATGTCAGCGATTACTGATCTTTCTCCCGGATTCTGCATAAAGCTCCACTGCTCGCAGACACAGAGACAGAACTCCGGGCCAGGGCTTTCTGGCATCCAATTAAATATACAGTTGCATGCCGAGAGAAATCCTCCCAGGGCTGCAGTAGCATTTCTGCAGTAAAAAATACAGCAGGCGCTTGTGTTTGCAGAATCTACCTTGCCCCGTGTTTAATTGATAAAAAGTTTATTCATATTTTTTAATAAATTTACTGGAAACGAGCCTGGATATGAACGCTGGTGATTTTAGCGGCCGAACTCTTTGCTTTATGCGGCCTCTGCTATTTTTGACACAGGATGTTAGCCTATTTTATCCTCACCATTTTGAGTGGTGTGGTTCTGCATTGTGCCAAGCCTACTTGCATATGGCACTCAAGGATGGCACTCAAGGGTGGCCACAGCTTGGCTGTGCCAATGGGGAAGGGTGATGGGTGCAAACCGGGGATCGATTGGACACCATTTGCATTTATATAGCGCCTTTCAAGACCACCGGGCGCCTCAAAGCACTTTACAGCCAATGAAGTACTCGCGGAGTGTAGTCACTGTTGTAATGTAACTGAAACAACTGGAAATGAAGAGAGAAACACAAATCTGACCAATTTACCAATGCACTCTACATGGCGTTTGTTATCACTAGACCTGACTATTCCAACACACTCCTGGCTGGCCTCCCACGTTCTACCCTACATAAACTCGAGGTGATCCAAAACTTGGCAGCCCCCCTGCCCTAACTCGCATCAAGTCCTGCTCACCCATCGCCCTTGTGCTCGCTGACCTACGTTGGCTCCCGGTTAAGCAACGCCTCGATTTCAAAGTTCTCATCCTTGTTTTCAAATCTCCCCCATCGCCCTCACCCCCTTCTTATCTCTGTAATCTCCTCCAGTCCCACAACCCCCAGAGATATCTGCGCTCCTCTAATTCTGCCCTATTAAGCAGCCCTGATTATAAATCACTCAACCATTGGTGGCCGGGACTTCTGTTGCCTGGGCCCCAAGCCCTGGAACTCTCTCCCTAAACCTCTCCGCCTCTCTACCTCTCTTCCCTCTTTGAAGATGCTCCTTAAAACCTACCTCTTTGACCAAGCTTTTGGTCATCTGCCCTAATTTGTCCTTGTATGGCTCGGTGTCAAATTTTTTGTCTTATAATACTCCTGCGAAGCGTCTTGGGATGTTTCACTACATTAAAGAGGCGACATAAATACAAGTTGTAGCCTAATTTCAACTCCTAAATGTTATTGCACATTTTCAAATGCATGATTGCATCACCAGTACATGATGTCCTGATGAAGATAGCAACATGAACAGCAACTTGCGTTTATATATAGCGCTTCGTTTTTCACCCTGGAGCGACGGCAATGGTGACGTGAGGTGTTCTGGCCGGGCAGTCAGCCTCCAGCGCCTCGCGGCGATCCTCGGGGCTGGTTTAGCGGCGGCGCGGAGCAGCACCGCCGGGAAGAGCTGCGCCGGTGTGCAACGCCCCTGGTCGCGACACCGGCGCGAGTTTACGTTCTTGCCCGATCCGTCTGCCCCACAGTGACCGCCTGGGAAATCAGGGCGGTCCAACGATACCGACAGCGGAGAGGTAAGTAGTGGACTCCTAAGGCAAATGTGATTGTTTTTCTTTTAATTTTTTTTGTGATTTGTGTTTTTAATTTTTTTTAGCAACACAAATCACAAAAAAAATTAAAAGAAAAACAATCACCCCCGCCCCCAATCCACCCCCCCGGGCGTCTTTCGGAGTGTTCATGGCCCGGCTCTTTAGCTCGGGACCTTCCCATCCTAGCGCCCTAAGAGAGGTGTACAACGCCTCCCTTCGCGCGCTGCCCCTCGACTCAGGGCCCAGATGCCCAAACTTATTTACTAAAGCGCAAACTATTCCTGGCTGCTAACGTAACCCGCCCCGTCGCCATTATCACCCCAAAAACATAAAGGCCTAAAATCCAGCCCATAATATTCCCACGCTAGAATAACGTTTGAGTGATTTCCGGAGGGTGAGGAGCTCAATGAGCACGAAAGAGGGATTGAAGGAGCAAGACCAGAGGCATCGTCACGGAGATAGTTTTTGAAGGGTCATTAAAAGAAAGGGAGAGAGGCAATGAGGGCAAAAGATTGAGAGCGAGTTGCAAAGACGGAGGTGATAGATCTTGGGCGGTTTGAGGGGGAGTTTGAGCCAAATGTTTTCATGAAGGCAGTACCCCTTTAAATGCTCCTACTATCCATAGATCGCAGTGAGGGCTGGCCCTTGCTGTCCCTGGGCCCTCGACTCTCCTGGGCCCCGATCTCTCGTCACTCCTGCGCCCCGATCTCTTGTCACTCCTCCGCCCCGATCAAAAATGGAACAGTCAGTAACAGGACATCAATTAGTCTCCTCTTTTCTGGGAGACATCAAATATCGACACACTTTTATTGAAATATCTATGGATTGCGATCTATGGATAGTAGGAGCATGTGTGCACACTAGGTCTGTGCAGCAGAGCTGGACTCCAGTCGTCTTGCTTAATCCTTGCCACTGGACCAAGACCTAGCTCTGTCAAGCCCGTGTGGTGGCTGGTGTGCAACGGTCACCCCACGTTAAAAAAAATCCACACACAGGCATCTACCACCCTTCAACATGCAGTTCTGGACCTGAAATGTCTGATCCCTCAATGAAACTCCTGTGAACTCATCCCTTTTTGGTGTGGAAGCAGGTCATCCTCAATACGAGGGACCGCCTAATACTATACCTCATTTACACAAGAACATAAGAAATAGGAGTAGGCCATAGGGCCCCTCGAGCCTGCTCTGCCACAGAGCACTCTCACCCCGTCCCCCTCCCCCCTCTCCAGTTCACTCATGTTTTCAGTCGGAGTGCAGAGAATGTGAAAGGACATCTTCCATCGCCCCACTCTCTCCCCGACCTGGGATTGGCCGAGCTCGGCACCAAGCTGAGCCGCTCTTCCTCCACTCCAAAGGTCGGGAGGTGCTTGCAACAGGGAACAGCATGAAGCCTCTGCCTCCTGGGCATTCTGAGAGGTCAAAGGCTACAGCTGTAATACTCTCTCAGTGACCCACAGTACAATTTGATACTGTGCAAAATAACTAATGCACAGTTCATTGGCCTGAATATTGAGTCATGTTTTGCACGCGAGTGCATCGCAAAGGTCATCAGGGCACGGGGATCTTTCAATGGTGCCTTCCCATCTCCCCCTTAAAGGGGAAACAACCTTGACTTTAAAAATAAAAACATGTTTGATAAATCTTTATTGATAAAGATGTGACGTGGCGACCACTCATTTGTCCCCCATCTCTGAGCCAAGGAAATACCTCACAAAGAACACCATGTTGCTGCCCGATTGTGGAAATGCTGCCCCTTTAAATCAATCAATTTTTTTGTTATACTAAAAAAATGTCCTAACCCGCACCAAGTCCCGCTCACCCATCACCCCTGTGCTCACTGACCTACATTGGCTCCCAGTTAAACAACGCCTCGATTTCAAAATTCTCATCCTTGTTTATTAGTCACTCCATGGCCTCGCCCCTCCCTATCTCTGTAATCTTTTTCAGCCTCACAACCCCATAAGATGTCTGCGCTCCTCAAATTCTGGCCTCTTGAACATCTCATTATAACTGCTCAACCATCGGTGGCCGTGCCTTCAACTGCCTGGGCCCCAAGCTCTGAAACTCCCTGCCTAAACCTCTCTACCTCTCTCTCCTCCTTTAACACGCCCCTTAAAACCTACCTCTTTAAACAAGCTTTTGATCATCTGACTTAATTTCTTCTGTGGCTCGGTGTCAAATTTATCTGTTTGTCTGTAACACTGTTGTGAAGCGCCTTGGGACATTTTTACTACGTTAAAGGCGCTATATAAATAAAAGTTATTATTTTGTTATTATTACAGTCAGCCAATGGCTCAGTGTGCAGCGTTCTCGCCTCTGAGTTAGACGGTTGTGGGTTCGAGTCCCACTCCAGGAACTTGACCACAAAAATCCAGGCTAACGTTCCAGTGCAGTGCTGAGGGAGCGCTGCACTGTCGGAGGTGCTGTCTTTCAGATGAGATATTAAACCGAGGCCCCGTCTGCTGCTCAGGTGGATGTAAAAGATCCCGCAGCATTATTTCGAAGAGCAGGGGAGTTATCCCCAGTGTCCTGGCCAATATTTATCCCTCAATCAACATAACAAAAAACAGATTATCTGGTCATTATCACATTGCTGTTTGTGGGAGCTTGCTGTGCACAATTTTGGCTGACACGTTTTCTACATTACACCAATGACGACACTTCAAACAAAATACTTCATTGGCTGCAAAGCACTTTGGGACGTCCTGTGGTCGTGAAAGGCGCTATATAAATACAAGTCTTTCCTTTTTAAAAAAAAAGGTAATTTCACACTCCGTTGTAACTAATCCCAACATTATGCCATGGTCAGGGGTCACTCGATCCAAGCAGGAAATTGCTCTTAAACGCCGTGCTGGGCGTGCAGTAACCAGTGCTGTACCCTCCCGGGGGAGGGATCAATATCAGAGAGGGTCACTGACCCAGTGAACTGACAGAGTCTGCAGCACACTCAACATTGGCAGCAAAATGCAAAAGCAAGGCTTTTTATTTTTAAAAATCCAGGAAGACCCCATTTTAAAATTAACAAGTGAAAAAGGTCATTTAAAATCATGCTCACATTAGCAGGACTAGCAAACCGGCCTGTCCTGGAGTGAGACCCCACCCAATTAGGTTTAAAATATCAATAAGCCCGACTTTTAAAAATAAACACAGCCATCTGTGTTTCAATGGTCTTTAACCTTCTCGTTCTTTCTGATGAGCAACCTCAGTCCCACGCTTTCCTGGATGCCAAGAGTTCTGTTATTGCGGCAGTCCTGCACTGTTTGAGAATTTGGAAATGCTTCCTTCACACTATTGGTGCTGCATTAACGGGTCACCCGAACAGGGTGGATAAAGGGGAACCAGTGGATGTGGTGTATTTGGACTTCCAGAAGGCATTTGACAAGGTGCCACATAAAAGGTTACTGCACAAGATAAAAGTTCACAGGGTTGGGGGTAATATATTAGCATGGAAAGAGGATTGGCTAACTAACAGGGAACAGAGAGTCGGGATAAATGGTTCATTCTCTGGTTGGCAACCAGTAACCAGTGGGGTGTCGCAGGGATCTGTGCTGGGACCCCAACTATTTACAACCTATATTAACAACTTGGAAGAAGGGACCGAGTGTAATGTAGCCAAGTTTGCTGACGATACAAAAATGGGAGGAAAAGCAATGTGTGAGGAGAATACAAAAAACCTGCAAAAGGACATAGACAGGCTAAGTGAGTGGGCAAAAATTTGGCAGATGGAGTATAATGTTGGAAAGTGTGAGGTCATGCACTTTGGCAGAAAAAAATCAAAGAGCAAGTTATTATTTAAATGGAGAAAGATTGCAAAGTGCTGCAGTACAGCGGGACCTGGGGGCACTTGTGCATGAAACACAAAAGGATAGTATGCAGGTACAGCAAGTGATCAGGAAGGCCAATGGAATCTTGGCCTTTATTGCAAAGGGGATGGAGTATAAAAGCAGGGAAGTCTTGCTACAGTTATACAGGGTATTGGTGAGGCCACACCTGAAACTGCGTTCAGTTTTGGTTTCCATATTTACGAAAGGATATATTTGCTTTGGAGGCAGTTCAGAGAAGGTTCACAAAGTTGATTTCAGAAATGAGGGGATTGACTTATGAAGAAAGGTTGAGTAGATTGGGCCTCTACTCATTGGAATTCAGAAGAATGAGAGGTGATCTTATCGAAACGTATAAGATTATGAGGGGGCTTGACAAGGTGGATCCAGAGAGGATGTTTCCACTGATGGGGGAGACTAGACTAGAACTAGGGGGCATAATCTTAGAATAAGGGGCCACCAATTTAAAACTGAGATGAGGAGAAATTTTTTCTCTCAGAGGGTTGTGGATCTGTGGAATTCGCTGCCTCAGAGAGCTGTGGAGCCGGGACATTGAATAAATTGAAGACAGAAATAGACAGTTTCTTAACCGATAAGGGAATAAGGGGTTATGGGGAGCAGGTGGGGAAATGGAGCTGAGCCCATGATTGGATCAGTCATGATCGTATTAAATGGCGGAGCAGGCTCGAGGGGGCGTAAGGCCTCCTCCTGCTCCTATTTCTTATGTTCTTATTGCTAGAGTGAGGCATCCTTTGGACAGCCCTGTTAGAACGGTTACAGCACAGAAGGAGGCTATTCGGCCCGTCGAGCCCGTGCCGGCTCTCTGCAAGAGCACTTCAGCCAGTCCCAGTCCCCCGCCCTTGCCCCGTAGCCCTGCAAATTTTTTCCCTTCAGGTACTTATCCAATTCCCTTTTGAAAGCCATGATTGAATCTGCCCCCACCACCCTCTCAGGCAGCGCATTCCAGATCCTAACCACTCGCTGCGTAAAAAATGTTTTTCCTCGTGTCGCCTTTGGTTCTTCTGCCAATCGCCTTAAATCTGTGTCTTTTGTTTCTAGACCCTTCCGCCAATGGGAACAGTTTCTCTCTATCCATTCTGTCTAAACCCTTCATGATTCTGAACATCTCGTCAAATCTCCTCTCAACCTTCTCTGCTCCAAGGAGAACAACTCTAGCTTCTCCAGTCTATCCACGTAACTGAAGTCCCTCATCCCTGGAATCATTCTCAAATCTTTCTTGCACCCTCTCGCAGTGTCAACTGTGGCTCAGTGGGTAGCAACCCGCCTCCGAGTCAGAAGGATGAGAGTTCAAATCCCACTCCAAACACTTGTGCACATAAATCTAGGCTGACACTCCAATGCAGTGCTAAGGCTGACACTCCAATGCAGTGCTAAGGGAATGCTGCACTGTTGGTGGTGTCGTATTTCAGATGAGATGTTAAACCAAGGCACCATCTACTCTTTCAGATGAACATAAAAGATCCCAGGGCACTACTCAAAAGGGAGTTATCCTGGACCAATATTTATCCCTCAATCAACATCAATAAAAAACAGATGATCTGGTCATTATCACATTGGTGTTTGTGGGAGCTTGCTGTGTGCAAATTGGCTGCACCATTACAACAGTGACTCTACTTCATTGGCTGTAAAGTGCTTTGAGACATCCGGTGGTTGTGAAAGGCGCCATATAAATGCCCTAGACTTTTTCCTGCACTCTTCAGCTCAAAAAATATTTGCACTGTACCTCGCTGGGTGTTAGAGCAGGTAACGGTGAGGACATTCGGGGCAACAACAACTACAACTTGTATTTATATAGCGCCTTTAACGTAGTGAAATGTCCCAAGGCGCTTCACAGGACCTTAGTGAACGATGGGACCAACAATCTACCTCCTTAACCAGTGAGATTTAAGGATTGAGAAAGAAACAGAGGAACAACAGAGAAGGAAAAAGGGAGAAATAATGTCAAATCAGGTACTGAAGGAAAAATAAAAAGGAGGGAAAGAAAGATTGGATTGGGAAAGTAAAAAGACACAGAAAAGAAAAACAAGAATTAAAATATTTAAAATGTAAAATGTTTTAAATCCCCAAAAATAATTTACTAGTCTTCAGGTTAAATTGTTCCCTTCGTGGTCCAGAGAGATTGATTGGCAGTCGTTAACAATGATCACAAAGTTGAAAGGGTTCTTGTGTTGTTAATGAGGAGATTAAACTTTCTGTGCAGAGTTTATGGGCTTTAAAAAGATGCAAATCCAGCCAGTTCTTAAAATTAACGGGGAGGCTGAGGGCAAGATGCAAAGCAAACAGTGGAGAGACGTAAACCGACCAGCAAGTTTGAGATTCACAACCCTTGGCGTATATCTTAATCTCCCGGAAGTGATAGTCGATGTGTGTTCAGCAGGTGCTGCACTGTTGGAGGTGCTGTCTTTCGGATGAGACGTTAAACCAAGACCCCGCCTGCTCTCTCAGGTGAACGCAAAAGATCCCATGGCACTATTTCGAAGAAGAGCAGAGGAATTATCCTCTGTGTCCTGGGGCCAATATTTATCCCTCAATCAACATAACAAAAACAGATTATCACATTGCTGTTTGTGGGAGCTTGCTGTGCGCAAATTAGCTGCTGCGTTTCCCACATTACAACAGTGACTGCACTTCATAAAGTACTTCATTGGCTGTAAAGCGCTTTGAGACGTCCTGAGGTCATGAAAGGCGCTATATAAATGCAAGTTCTTTATTTCTTTCGATTGAGAGAGAGCTGGACACACAGATCACATGATTACGCATGAGGAAGACCATGCAACCCATCAATCCAAACAGAACCTACATAGCTCCCACCATAGATCTACCCACCTCAGTGATTGCTGCTCTCACTGCTGTAACTGAACGCGCAGTCCACGAGTTGCAATCACTGGCCCAGTGTTGTCTCGTTAACTGGAACTTGGCTGCTTCCTCATTCCTCATACTGGAACTTCTCTAACCCAGTTCCCCTGTTGATGCGTTAAGGCACTCAGTGTATAAATAGTTTTAATTTCTGATGCACAATGGTGGTGTTGGGGAGGTGTGGCGGGGGTGGGGACAGTGAATGTAAAGACCTCAATAACGGCATGGTCACAAGATCATTACACAACAGAAGAATTAGGAGCAGGAGTAGGCCATTCGGCCCCTCGAGCCTGCTCTGCCATTCAATGAGATCATGGTTGATCTTCAATCTCAACTCCACTTTCCTGCACTATCCCCATATCCCTTGATGCCCTTAATATCCAAAAATCTATTGATCTCTGTCTTGAATATACTCAATGACTGAGCTTCCACAGCCCTCTGGGGTAGAGAATTCCAAAGATTCACCCCCCTCTGAGTGAAGAAGTTTCTCCTCATCTCAGTCCTAAATGGCTGACCCCTTATTCTGAGACTGTGACTTCTGGTTCTAGACTCCCCAGCCAGAGGAAACATCCTCCCTGCATCTACCCTGTCAAGCCCTGTAAGAATTTTGTATGTTTCAATGAGATCACCTCCAATTCTTCTAAATTCTAGAGAATATAGGCCTAGTCTACACATGAGAAAGACCATAAGGCCCGTCTTGGTTGATCAATCCCCCCCAAATCCTGAAGTCTTCCCATTACAGCATCCAATTGGTTCTTTAATGATTCTGTGGTTTTTACCTCCACTGCTCTACCTGGAAGTCTATTCCCTGCGTTGGTCACTCTCTGTGTGAAGGAGAACTTGCTGATATCAGTCCTTAATTTTCATTTTACTCGTCTGAAACTGTGACTCCTTGTTTTAATTTAGCAATTTAGTTTACAGTAATATTTCAGATGTACATTTCCTTCTTAATCTCATGACTCTGTAAAATCACCTCGCAAACACTTCCTATCAAGGTGGAAAAGCCCAGATTTCTCCACTCTATCTGCACAACTCGGGCCTTTAACACTGGCGATCAGTCTGGTGGACCATCTCTGCACCGTCTCTGACCTTCAATGTCTCCCTTGGATCTTGGCAACAGATGTGGACATTGTATGCAAGCTGTGGTCTGATCAAAACTCCTGTGCAGTTTGAGCATGGTTTTCTCTGGCTTGTATTCGGTTTCTGGAGGGTATGTTTGAGGCTCACAACCTCCTTTCCATCCAAACCTCGCCTTCTGTACTCTGCACCGGCCACATACCGAGAGATCAGGTAGGTTACCTGCTAGCAGCTCTCCAAGACCCTCACTCTGGACAAACTCTTAGCTTAGCCTAATCCTACAGCAGTGCTCAGCTCAGAAACTTAGCAGGAGAACACAGTACCCCCCAAAATAACCTCCTTCCTCCAATCTGTGTGCAGCCTCAACAATAAAACTGACACTTTAAAAAAGTAATTGAGGCAAGAATCGCTCTTTGAATTAACATAAACTGAGTTTCAGCAGTAGCTCAGTGGGTAGCACACTTGCCTCAGAGTCAGAAGGTTGTGGGTACAAGTCCCACTCCAGGGACTTGAACTCAAAACCGAGGCTGACACTCCCAGTGCAGTGCTGATGGAGTACTGCACTGTCGGAGCTGCCGGCTTTCTGGTGAGCTGTGGAAGCTGGGTCATTGAATAAATTTAAGAAAGTGATAGACAGTTTCTTAACTGATAAGGGATTAAGGGGTTATGGGGAGCAGGCAGGGAAGTGGACCAGAGTCCATGATCAGGTCAGCCATGATCATATTAAATGGCGGAGCAGGCTCGAGGGGCCATATGGCCTACTCCTGCTCCTATTTCTTATGTTCTTAAGAGACAGTAAACCGAGGCCCCGTCTGCCCTCTCAGGTCGAGGTAAAAGATCCCAGGGCACTATTTCGAAGAAGAGCAGGGGAGTTATCCCCAATGTCCTTAAGCCAATATTTATCCCTCAATCAATATAACAAAAAAAAACAGATTATCTGACCATTATCACATTGCTGTTTGTGGGAGCTTGCTGTGCGCAAATTGGCTGACGCGTTTCCCACATTACAACTGTGACTACACTCCAAAAGTAAGGAAGTGGTCCTAGAAATAGTGGATGCATTGGTGATCATTTTCCAACAGTCTATCGACTCTGGATCAGTTCCTATGGACTGGAGGGTAGCTAATGTAACACCACTTTTTAAAAAAGGAGGGAAGAGAGAAAACGGGTAATTATAGACCGGTTAGCCTGACATCAGTAGTGGGGAAAATGTGGATGACATAGCAGCGCATTTGGAAAACAGTGACAGAATCGGTCCAAGTCAGCATGGATTTATGAAAGGGAAATCATGTTTGACAAATCTTCTGGAATTTTTTGAGGATGTAACTAGCAGAGTGGACAAGGGAGAACCAGTGGATGCGGTATATTTGGACTTTCAAAAGGCTTTTGACAAGATCCCGCACAAGAGATTGGTGTGCAAAATCAAAGCACATGGTATTGGGGGTAATGTACTGACGTAGATAGAGAACTGGTTGGCAGACAGGAAGCAGAGAGTCGGGATAAACGGGTCCTTTTCAGAATGGCAGGCAGTGACTAGTGGAGTGCCGCAGGGCTCAGTGCTGGGATCCCAGCTCTTTACAATATACATTAATGATTTTAGATGAAGGAATTGAGTGTAATATCTCCAAGTTTGCAGATGACACTAAACTGGGTGGCGGTGTGAGCTGTGAGGAGGACGCTAAGAGGCTGCAGGCTGACTTGGACAGGTTAGGTGAGTGGGCAAATGCATGGCAGATGCAATATAATGTGGATAAATGTGAGGTTATCCATTTTGGGAGCAAAAACATGAAGGCAGAATATTGTCTGAATGGCGGCAGATTAGGAAAAGGGGAGGTGCAACGAGATCTGGGTGTCATGGTTCATCAGTCATTGAAAATTGGCATGCAGGTACAGCAGGCGGTGAAGGCGGCAAATTGTATGTTGGCCTTCATAGCTAGGGGATTTGAGTATAGGAGCAGGGAGGTCTTACTGCAGTTGTACAGGGTCTTCGTGAGGCCTCACCTAGAATTTTGTGTTCAGTTTTGGTCTCCTAATCTGAGGAAGGACGTTCTTGCTATTGAGGGAGTGCAGCGAAGGTTCACCAGACTGATTCCCAGGATGGCGGGACTTGACATATGAGAAGAGACTAGATCAACTGGGCCTTTATTCACTGGCGTTTAGAAGGATGAGAGGGGATCTCATAGAAACGTATAAGATTCTGACGGGACTGGACAGGTTAGATGCAGGAAGAATGTTCCCGATGTTGGGGAAGTCCAGAACCAGGGGACATTAACTTAGGATAAGGGGTAGGCCATTTAGGACTGAGATGAGGAGGAACTTCTTCACTCAGAGAGTTGTTAACCTGTGGAATTCCCTGCCGCAGAGAGTTGTTGATGCCAGTTTATTGGATATATTCAAGAGGGAGTTATATATGGCCCTTACGGCTAAAGGGATCAAGAGGTATGGAGAGAAAGCAGGAAAGGGGTACTGAGGGAATGATCAGCCATGATCTTATTGAATGGTGGTGCAGGCTCAAAGGGCCGAATGGCCTACTCCTGCACCTATTTTTCTATGTTTCTATGTACTTCATTGGCTGTAAAGTGCTTTGAGATGTCCGGTGGTCATGAAAGGCGCTATATAAATGCAAGTTTTTCTTTTAAACAGCAAGTGTTTCCCAACATGTATCCATGACAAAAGCCCTTCCTTCACATTGCACAATATAAATAAGGACCTGTGGCATAAACATCCAGTCATCTGACAAATTCCACCACAACCTTCAACACTTGGCAAACAAAAAGACGTTTTATTTTCCATAACACAACTAGAAAAAGCAATTGTCAACTGCTGGTAGTAATAAGTGTTACTGTACGTAAATCACACCAAACAAGGTGACTGAGCAGCAGGAGTTAACTGGAACATTATCATTATTCCACTGATGCTGCAATAGCCTTTAAAGGCTGAAGGGCCCATCATATAAGATGCCAAAGAGACAGATACTAAATATTACCTCTAGACTTGACTAATCCAACACACTCTTGGCTAGCCTCCCACATTCTACTCCACGTAAACTAGAGATGATCCAAAACTCGGCTGCCCCTGTGTCCCAACTCGCACCAAGTCCCGCTCACCCATCACCCCTGTGCTCGCCAACCTCCATTGGTTTCCGGTTATGCAACGCTTTTTTTCAAAATTATCATACTGGTTTTCAAATCCCGCCTTTGCCTCGTCCCCTCCCTATCGCTGTAATATCCTCCTGCCCCACAACCCCCGCTCCCACCCCCTGCCCTGCACCTAGATTGAGATCTCTGAACTCTTCTAATTCTGCCCTCTTGAGCATCCCTGATTATAATCGCTCAACCATTGGTGGCCGGGCCTTCTGTTGCCTAGGCCTCAAGCCCTGGAACTCCCTGCCTAAACCTCTCCGCCTCTCTATCCTCCTTTAAGACTCTCCTTAAAATCTACCTCTTTGACCAAGCTTTTGGTCACCTGCGCTAATTTCTCCTTATGCAGTTCGGTGTCAAATATTTAGTCTCATAATACTCCTGTGAAGCATCTTGGGATGTTTCACTACGTTAAAGGTGCTATATAAATACAAGCTGTTGTTGTGTACACGAGGTACAGCACTTGCTGTAATCATAAGGCCTCAATTTTAAATCCCTGCCCCCCTACCACCGGCAACAGGTGGGAGTGGGTCATTGGGGGGGGGGGGGGGGGGGGGGGTGTTAAAGACTTGAATACGGAGTACTCGTCCCCAAACAATCGCCTCCGTTACTACAGTAGATATTGGGACATCCGAATAACCTAAATATTAACATATTTAAGTCGTGATTCCCACAGTGCATTTGGAAGCCCGATTTAAAATTCCCTGTTGTTGCACAGGTTTCCCAGGGCTCGGGAAAAGCGGCAGTGACAGGGAGGCGGGAGTTCCCGGCTCCACAAGGTACTGATTTCAGCACTCCTTGTGGGCCAGGAGGAGCCGGAGTGCTCCAACCACCCAGCACCCATCCCCCACCCCAACCACAAGCTCCTGAAGGAAGCCTTCGGTTATCCCCAGGCCTCAATCTCCAGCCTCTCTCCGCTCCAGTCCCCCCAGTCACCGACCCCCCCTTTCCCAATTGCCGGGAGTGTCCCCAAGGTTCTCATCCGCTGCCTCCAGCCGCTGGCATTCCCCCCCACCCGCGCCCCCCTCTTCCCGCCAGACTGTCAATCTGCGGGGTGGGTCTCACAACAAAAAGAAATGTCGATGAAATGTTAATGTAATGTTTTTAATACAACCTCACAAACACACTGGCTTTAAGATGGCTGATAACTTCAGGAAGCCAGTCAAGTGACTCCCTCTTTATTGTTGTAAACCGCAATGGCTGCAATGCTACAGCAGATGTATATATATATATATATATATATATATTAGTTAATTGTTGCGAAACACTTGCTGTTTATGTTAATTTAAAGAGGGATTCTGGTCACAGGAAACTTTTTAAAGAGTCAGGACTGGAGATTGACCCTCGCCGCGATTGGGGGGTGGGGGGCGGTTACCTCCTGGGGCCTGGCCCGGAAGTCCCGCCCCCGACATGGAATTGGGCCCTGCGCCCCTCAAAGGGAAGCAGTCGCTATCTCTGGCACCACTTCCTTTGCGGGGCGCCCCCGGGGCGGCAGCACAGCGCTGAGTCCAGGGCCGAGCGGAACAGGCCAACGTTACAGCGCCCCGCCCCCTCAATTAAGGGGGAGGGCCGCTACGCACTCTGCAGGCCCTTGGGTGCTCGCCACTGAGCCACCAGGGAGGCAATAGAACGGGCCAGCGGCCTGGCACCCAAAACAGAGCGCCAGCCGCCATTGTTGGGCTGAAGCACGAGTCGGCCAACAAATAAAGATGGCGGCCCAGGGCTTTGAAGGCCTCCCCTTTAAGGGGCGCCCCAGCGGCAGATGTCCGCCAGCCTCGCGGCCCACCAGGGCAATTTACCCCCGCGGGGGGGGCGGGGGAAGGGGTAAGCGCGCACGGTGATGACATAATCCACGGTTGCGCGGCGTTGCCGGGAAAGCACCACCCCCCCCACAAACCACTGCTGCAATTTCCTGGGAGGTAGCTGCACCCACCCCAGGCGAAAAGGCCATTGCGTCCGCTAACACCTCTCCCCTCTCCCCCCCCCCCCGAGGTGCTAACGGGGCTATAAAAGGGGATAATGTCGCCCCTTAGTCCTATTGTTGAGGCTGCACATGTCCACAGATTGGGGCAATGAGGTTATTTGCTGGGTTCCTCAGCTGCTTTTGGTCTTCCCCCCACACCCACGTCCCCCAACATCCACCCCAAACCCCCCCCACACACACACAAGCCTCCCGACATCGCCCCGTAAATCTCAGAGCCAGTGTATCAATGGTCAGGGGGCACCAATGTATATCTATATTGCAATGTTACATATGCATTTTATATACACATACAAATAGTTTAAATCTCAGGGGTCAGGACAGTTCTAAACACCATCTCATAGTTTGTAACCATATCTGAACCCAGCCATTAGATTCCAGCCTGTAATCCAGTCCTGGTTACCCATTATCTGATTTTTTGACATAAACCATTCAAACCTCCCAGTTAGATTCCAGCCTGTAACTCACCCCAGGTATCTGTTATTCTATATGTAAACATTCTGGATGTTGTAATACGATCCCGGCCTGCGACTCACACCCAGATATCAACTACGCTGCATAAAATCAACAGAATACCCCCTGGATTAGATTCCAACCTGCACCTTATCCCAGAGTACCTGTTACCCGCTTTAAACACAACAACACAAGAAATAGGAGCAGGAGTCGGCCATACGGCCCCTCGAGCCTGCTCCACCAGTCAATAAGATCGTGGCTGATCTGATCTTGTCCTCAATCCCACTTTCCTGCCCTCCCCCCATAACCCTCGACTCCCAAATTTCAAAAACTGACTCTCTCAGCCTTGAATACAGTCAATGACTCAGCTTCTGCAGCTCTCTGGGGCAGAGAATTCCAAAGGTTCACGACCCTCTGAGAAGAAATTCCTTCTCATCTCCATCTTAAATGGGCGACCCCTTATTCTGAAACTATGCCCCCCTGGTTCTAGATTCCCTCACGAGGGGAAACATCCTCTCTGCATCTACCCTGTCGAGCCCCCTCAGAATCCTATACGCTTTGATAAGATCACCTAAACTCCAATGAGTACAGGCCCAACCTGCTGAACCTTGAACCGTGAACCTTCTCTGAACTGCCTCCAATGCAAGTATGCCCCTCCTGAAAGGAGGCCAGAACAGTACGCAGTACAGTTAAGAGAAGTTTTGGGCTCGGATTGCTGTCAGAACTTTGCAGTGATTGTTCTTGTATTCTTAAAGCCACAGGGACCCTTGCCCAGAGATTGGGGCAGCCGATCGAGCGCCCTCCGTGCCAACACCGATATGCTCACAAATTATTATATTAATAATGACCGTGCACCTTTACATTGACAGATGGCAGGCACCCCAGACGGACAAGGAGCCAGGTGATTTAAAATCTCAGTGCTGGAGTTAACTATGTGGGGACCAGCTCTGGGAGCCCACAGACTTGGGTGCAGTTGCAAATCAGGCGAGCATGCAAGAGCAAGATTGCACACACAACATACATGTCAGCAAGTTCAGGTGAGTTTGGCCCTTACCTGGGACACAGCAGGTTATGAAGAAGCCATGGGCATCCACCCAGCACAATCCATCTCGGAGACAGTAGTGTTCGTTCTGGCAAAAACCTTTCTTTTTTTTTTACAAGAGAAACTCCTCCTTGTAGTAATTTATCCTTTGCACACAACGTCTGAAGCCTGTGTTTTTTGGGGAGGGAGGCTGTTGCACTGAACTCACAGCGCAGACAGGCTGTGAACGTCTTTCACAACACCGACCTTTGCAACGTGATATCACTGCATTCCTTAAAAAGGGGAGTGAGGTCTCGCCATGGTTACCGGCACTCCACCTGTCTTCACACACGCACACTGTGCCTTTCCCTCTGCACAGTATGAACTCGTCCTCTGCTATTGCAGCTGCCTCACACCAAAGCTTCGTGTACCTGCATCATGCTTTAACCCCCGGGCGTCTACTGCTCGATTGCACACCATGTCCTGCTCGTTTTATTTATTTGCAGTTCTGTTAAAATGAGTAAACAACTTTCCTTCAGGGGTTTCCCCCCTCTTCCCCCTCGGATAGATAAATATATATAAATATTTTTGTACGAGTGGTGAATCCCGGTGGCATCATTAATGAGATGAACGAGGAGGGAGTGACTAAGGTTCTCACTGAGCTGCTGAAATATCAGCTGATTCCAGCCTCTGCTCCACAGCTCTGCAGCCAGCCAATGACTGCTCACTGATTCCTCCCCATTCCCTTCCCTCCCTCTGCTATCAGCAGCTCAAACAGCAGCATCCTCTTCAGCCCGACTTCACACACTGGGCAAGATAACAAGAATTAAGAGCAGGGGGTCGGGGCACATCGTTACCCCTCCCCATCCCTGACCCCATCGCTGTCGCCCCCTCCCCATCCCTGACCCGACCATTACGCCTCCCCATCCCTGACCGCACCATTATCGCCCCCTCCCCATCCCTGACCCCATCGCTGTCACCCCCTCCCCATCCCTGACCCCACCATTATCGCCCCCTCCCCATCCCTGACCCCATCGCTGTCACCCCCTCCCCATCCCTGGCCCCACCATTATCGCCCCTCCCCATCCCTGACCCCATTGTCACCCCCTTCCATCCCTGACCCGACCATTACCCCTCCCCATCCCTGACCCCACCATTATCACCCCTCCCCATCCCTGACCCCATTGTCGCCCCCTTCCCATTCCTGACCCCACCATTACCTCTCCCCATCCCTGATCCCATCATTGCCGCCCCCTTCCCCATCTCCAGTCCCACCATTATCGCCCCTTCCCATCCCTGACCCCATTGTCGCCCCTTCTCCCATCCCCGATCACCCCTCCCCATCCTCAATCCCACTATTGTGACTCCAGCCCTATCCGTGATCCCATCATTGCCGGGCTGTCCTCCTACCATTGTCAAACTCTGAGCTTTCTTCCTAACTTTAACCCTTTAGTTCATCTCATTCAGGGGACAACAGGAGGCGCTCCCCTCGTCCAATCACTGACTGAATGTGGTCGGTTTACACCATTGCAGTTTTAGGGGAGTCGGTAGGGAGGGGTATTTAATGGCACTACACCTGTGCAGAAAGAATACATTCTTTTGAGAGATATATATATATATACATATATTTGAACTTCGCCTATCCCCCAAACCTTGACAATATGGCTCTCGGAAGCCCAGGCTTACTCACAGTCGGCAAAATAACCCTGTCTAAGAGTATCATATGTTGAACCAGTACACCTTCTTTGAAACCTGGTCCAGTGATCCTGGCCCACTATAGCAGCTGGACCAAAGCAACAGCATCCCTGCACAGAAATCACATACAAAGCTCCCTCTGTCCAGCCATGGCTCAGTGGTTAGCACACTCGCCTCTGAGTCAGACGGTTGTGGGTTCAAGTCCCACTCCACGAACTTGAGCACATAAATCTAGGCTGACACTCCCAGTGCAGTGCTGAGGGAGTGCTGCACTGTCGGAGGTGCCGCTTTTCGGATGAGATGTTAAACCGAGGCCCCGCCTGCTCTCTCAGGTGGACGTAAACGATCCCGTGGCACTATTTCGAAGAAGAGCAGAGAGAGGAGTTATCCCTGGTGTCCTGGCCAATATTTATCCCTCAATCAACATAACAAAAAAATAGATTATCTGGTCATTATCACATTGCTGTTTGTGGGAGCTTGCTGTGTGCAATTTTGGCTGCCACGTTTCCCACATTACAACAGTGGCTACACTCCAAAAGTACTTCATTAGCTGTAAAGTGCTTTGAGATGTCCGGTGGGCATGAAAGGCGCTATATAAATGCAAGTCTTTCTTTTAAACAGCAAGTGTTTCCCAACATGTATCCATGACACAAGCCCTTCTTTTACATTGCACAATATAAATATGGACCTGTGGCATAAACATCCAGTCATCTGACAAACTCCACCACAACCTTCAACACTTGGCAAACAAAAGGACATTTTATTTTCCATAACACAACTAGAAAAAGCAATTGTCAACTGCTGGTAGTAATAAGTGTTACTGTACGTAAATCACACCAAACAAAGTGACCGAGCAGCAGGAGTTAACTAGAACATTATCATTATTCCACTGATGCTGCAATAGCCTTTAAAGGGTGAAGGACCCATCATATAAGATGCCAAAGAGACAGATACTAAATATTACCTCTAGACTTGACTACTCCAACACACTCCTGGCTGGCCTCCCACATTCTACTCCACGTAAACTAGAGATGATCCAAAACTCGGCTGCCCCCGTGTCCCAACTCGCACCAAGTCCCGTTCGCCCATCACCCCTGTGCTCGCTGACCTCCTTTGGTTTCCGGTTAAGCAACGCTTCAATTTCAAAATTCTCACACTGGTTTTCAAATCCCTCCTTGGCCTCGCCCCCTCCCCATCGCTGTAATCTCCTCCAGCCCCACAACACCCCCCCTCCCCACCAAGATGTCTGCACTCCTCTAATTCTGATACAGGAATATCTTTTGCCCCCAATCAGAGCATCCAACTGTTTAGTAAATTATTCCAAGAGTTCTCACCTCCACTCACTATCCACATACCGTGTTGGTTCATGTGAAGAAGCATTTTGTGATATGTGTTTTAAGTTTGCCTTTTCCCAGTTTGAACCTGGGACCGTTTGTCCTACTCCCACAGTTTAGCCATGTCCAGATGTGCATTCTCTAATCTGTTGATTATATAGGCCAACAACTTCCATTTCGTTGTCAGCTGTGGCTCAATGGGCAGCACTCTCGCCTCTGAGTCAGAAGGTTGTGGGTTCGAGGCTCACTCTCGAGACTTGAGCACAAAAATCTAGGCTGACACTCCCAGTGTGGTGCTGAGGGAGCGCTGCACTGTTGGAGGTGCCGTCTTTCAGACGAGACGTTAAACCGAGGTCCAGTCTGCTCTCTCAGGTGGACATAAAAGATCCCACTGCACTATTTCAAAGAAGAGCAGGGGGGTACTGGCCAGTATTTATCCCTCAATCAACTTCACTAAAACAGATTATTTGGTCATTATCATATTGCTGTTTTTTTGAGCTTGCTGTGCACAAATTGGCTGCCACGTTTTCCACATTACAACAGTGACTACATTCCAAAAGTACTTAATTGGCTGTAAAGCGCTTTAAGACGTTCAGTGGTCGACAAAGACGCTATAGAAATCTTTTATATAGCGCCTTTAACATAGTAAAATGCCCCAAGGCCCTTTACAGGAGCGTAACCAGACAATAAAATTGACACCAAGCCAAAGAAGAAGACATTATGAGAGGTGAGGTAGATTTTTACGAGTGTCTTTAAGGAGCAGAGGGAGGTGGAGAGGTTTTGTGAGGGAATTCTAGAGCTTAGAGCTGAAGGCACGGCTGCCAATGGTGGGACGAAGGAATTCAGGGACGCACAAGAGGCCAGAATTGGAGGTGTGCAGAGTTCTCGAAGGGTTGTAGGGCTGGAGGAGGTTGCAGAGATTGGGAGGAACGAGGCCATGGAAGGATTTGAAAACAAGGATGAGAATTTTCAATTACTCCATGTAGCCCCTCTCAGTCTCAAGGCCAAGAAGACCGAGTTTTTGTGATCTTTCTTCATAACTCCTCGAGTCCGCTGATGTCAGAGGGTCAAAGTTAGGCAAGGCCAAGAGCATCAGAACAACTTCCTTTGGTTGAAAAATGTCAAGGAAGAATTAACATCTTTTAAATTTATCACGTTTTCTATTATTGTTTAATAGAACAACAACAATAACAACAACTTATATTTATATAGCACCCTTAACGTAGTGAAATGTCCCAAGGCGTTTCACAGAGTATTATGAGATAAAAGATGTGATACTGAGCCACATAATTAAGGGGGGTGACCAAAAGCTCAGTTAAAGAGGTAGGTTTTAAGGAGTGTCTTGAAGGAGGAAAGAGAGGTAGAGAGGCGGAGAGGTTTAGGCAGGGAGTTCCAGAGCTTAGGGCCTAGGCAACAGAAGGCACGGCCACCGATGATTGAGCAATTATAATCAGGGATGCTCAAGAGGACAGAATTAGAGGAGCGCAGACATCTCGGGGGGTTGTGGGGCAGAGGAGATTATAGAGATAGGGAGGGGGCGAGGCCTCTATGGAGGGATTTGTAAACAAGGATGTGAATTTTGAAATCAAGGCGTTGCTGAACCGGAAGCCAATGTAGGTCAGCGAGCACAGGGGTGATGGGTGAGCGGGACTTGGTGCGAGTTTTGGATCACCTCTAGTTTATATAGGGTAGAACATGGGAGGTCGGCCAGGAGTACATTGGAGTAGTCAAGTCGAGAGGTAACAAAGGCACGGATGAGGGCTTCAGCAGCGGATGAGCTGAGGCAGGGGCGGAGACGGGCAATGTTACGGAGGTGGGAATAGCCGTTCTTAGTTATGCTGCGGGTATGTTGTCGGGAGCTCATTTCAGGGTCAAATATGACTCCAAGGTTGCAAACAGTCTGGTTCAGCCTCAGACAGAAGTTGCGGAGGGGGATGGAGTCAGTGGCTTGGAACGGAGTTCGTGGCGGGGTCCAAAAACAATGGCTTCGGTCTTCCCAATATTCAAGGTCAAGACCATCTAAAGAACTTCCTTTGGTTGAAAAATTTCAAGGAAGAATTAAATCCTTTAAATTTATCATGTTTTCTATTATTGTTTAATAGAAAATAATAATAGAGTGCCGATGACATGAGAAGAATGGGGACTCAGAGGGTGATTGAGCCCAGCAGTCTAAGGGAATTGAATTAATACCTGAGGCGATGTGAGCTCAGTGAGTTGATACAGCGAGCAACTGGGGCTGTTCTTGTTAAGAGAGCGGAGATTATAGGGTGATTTGATGGAGTGACTTAAAATTACGAAGAGATGAGACATTGTGGATAGAATCAAATGGGTTCCAGTAATTAAGGGGTTTATAACAAGGAACATGGATAGAAGATTAAAGCAAAAGGTTTATGAGAGAGTAGCATGGAGGTTGTTGAACGTACTACTGGAGGTAGTGATTGAAGCAGAGATTGTCAAAATTTTAACGGGAACGGTAGCATAGCAGTTATATTACTGGATGAGTAATCCAGAGACCTGGATTAATGATCTGGAGACGTGAATTCAAATCCCACCACGGCAGCTGGGGAATTTAAATTCAGTTAATTAAATAAATCTGGAATATAAAAGCTAGCATCAGTAATGGTGACCATGAAACTACCAGATTGTTGTAAAAACCCATCTGGTTCACTGATGTCCTTTAGGGAAGGAAATCTGCCATCCTTACCTGGTCTGGGCCTATATGTGACTCCAGACCCACAGCAATGTGGTTGACTCTTAACTGCCCTCTGAAATGGTCCAGTGAGACACTCAGTTATGCCAAACTAATGGGTAAACCTAAAGACAGCAGTGCGAAGATAATTTCTCTGTGAACCTTTTACAGGTTCACTGAATATCTTGACTTCATCTCAAGAGGGAAGTAAAAGCGACTGGTGTCGGCAACACAATTTATTGGTGGCTGCTTCAGAGAGGAGGATGCCAGGAGTCACCTTTGCTTGTGGAAGCGGGACTGAGCAAGAGGAATGGGAAGTGAGGTAATGAGGAGGAATAATTTTAAAGGGAGGAAAAAAATAAACGTAAACTGAAACAGTTGGGTTTTCAATAATCAGTCTATGTTAGGAACATAATACCACAAGAAATAGGAGCAGGGGTTGGCCATTTGACCCCTCAAGCCTGCTCCGCCATTCAATAAGATAATTTCTGATCTGATCTTGGGCTCAGCTCCACTTCCCAGCCCTCTCCCCATAACCCTGCACTCCATTATCGTTCAAAAATCTGTCTATCTCCACCTTAAATATATTCAATGACCCAGCCTCCACAGCTCTCTGGGGTAGGGAATTCCAAAGATTCACGACCCTCTGAGAGTAGAAATTCCTCCTCATCTCAGTTCTAAATGGGCGACCCCTTATTCTGAAACCATGCCCCCTAGTTCTAGATTCCCCCACGAGGGAAACATCCTCTCTGTATCTACCCTGTCGAGCCCCCTCAGTATCTTATATGTTTTAGTAAGATCAGCTCTCATTCCTCTAAACTCCAATGAGTACAGGCCCAAACTGCTCAACCTTTCTTCATAAGAAAACCCCTTCATCTCAGGAATTAACCTCGTGAACCTTTTCTGAACTGGCTCCAAAGCAAGTATTTCCTTCTTTAAATAAGGAGACCAAAACTGTACGCAGTACTCCAGGTGTGGTCTCACCAATACCCTGTACATGTTCCCACTTTACAATGCTTACTTTACAGACACAATTAAGATGTTTAGTCCCGTCACTGATTAACTTCACCCATTTTAGGAACTTGACTACTTTGTTGTTGACATTCAGCTCAGAGTTGCCCCTTTCAGCCAACCTCAGAACTGGGAGAAAAGATACAGTGGGTACAAGAGCAGGGGAGAGGTTGATGGATCGCTCACATTTTGACCCCTTCAAAACCTCTCCAAGCAAGGCTCGAGTCAGGAGTGTGATGGGCACAGCCGCAAGCAACACTCCAGGGGTGCGACACCATTCAGAATACAGCAGTTCCCGGGATCAGTGTCCCTGCTGCTGGACTCAAGGTCCATCCCCTCCACCACAGCCAATGTGGCTGCTTCATGCAAACCTCTACAGGATGCTCTGCAGCAACTCACCAAGATCACATCGAGAGACCCTCCTTAACCTGCGACCTCCACCATCGAGAAGGACAAGAGCAGCAATGTTATGGAAGCATCTTCACTCTCCAGGTCGCACTCCATCCTGACATGGACATATATCACTGCTCTTTCATAGTCATTGGGTCAATAATGCTGGAATTCCCTATTTAACACCATTGTGGGAACACCATCACCAGAAAGAGTGGAGCAGGTCAAGGAGAAGGCCCACCACAATCACCTTCTCAGGACAACCAGAGACGGGCAATAAAAGCCATCTTCCCACAAAATGCCCACATCCCGAGTACAAATAATGAAATTTTGAAGAACTTTAACAGATTAGAATGTCAAGAGCAGTTCACCTTGTAGTTAGAACATAAGAAATAGGAGCAGGGGTAGGCCATACAGCCTCTTTATTCCCTTCACTATTAAGCCAGATTACCTGAAGGTGTTGGGAATATGGTTCGGAGCGGACGGGGCGTGCGCCAAAAACTGGGAAGAGCGTACCGCCAAAGTGAAACAAAAACTGGGATGGTGGAAGCAGCGCTCCCTCTCCATCACAGGAAAGAACCTGGTCATCAGGAGTGAGGTGCTCTCGGTGTTGTTGTACGTGGCGCAGGTCTGGCCTATCTCACGCTCCTGTGCTGCGGCAGTCACCCGGGCCATCTTCCACTTTGTCTGGAGGTCCAAAATGGACCATGTCCGCAGAGACACGATGTACAAATCTCTGGACAATGAAGGAAAGGATGTTCCGAACGTGGCCTTGTGTGCAGCTGCATCAAGCTGTGCATAGACCCTTCATACGCAAACATCAAGTGTCACTACGTGCTAAGGTTCTACCTGTCCCCGGTGTTGCGAAGGATGGGTCTGGCCAGGCTGCCGCGAAACGCCCCCACCAGTTGCACCATGCCTGTCCACCTGTCCTTCGTGGAAAAGTTTTTCAGAAAAAAACCCTTTGACCACAAGGCCATAAAGCAGTGGTCGGCACGTAAGGTCCTGGACGTCCTACGAAAGAAGGAGAGGGTGGACCCTGTCGGGTGGTTCCCCGAGCAGATTGTCGAACTCGTCTGGCAGAACGTCTCATCGCCAGAGCTTTCACACAAGCACCAAGACGTAGCTTGGTTGGCGGTGAGAAGGGCCCTACCCATCAGATCCTTCATGCACAGCCGGGGTTTCAGAGACACGGCACTCTGCCCCCGAGTTGGCTGTGGTGCGGACGAGACAGTCATCCATCTCCTTTAGGATTGCCCCTTTGCAAGGCAGGTCTGGATGGAGATGCAGTGGTTGCTGTCGAGGTTCATCCCAAGCAGCTCCATAACACAGGACTCTGTGCTCTACGGGCTGTTCCCAGGGACACACACCGAGACAGACATCATCTGCTGCTGGAGAGCCATCAACTCGCACTTTGGTCTTGCCGAAACTTGCTGGTCTTCCAGAGCAAGGAGATGTCCACGTCTGTGTGTTGCAGACTGGCGCAATCCAAGATCCAGGAGTACGTGCTGAGGGATGCACTAAAAATTGGTGCAGTCGCCGCAAAGGTACGGTGGGGAAGAGCCACAGTTTAAAGCCCTTCCGCCACGATAAACCCAGGGGCTGGAATCAGTATAAAACTCCCCTCGGGCTGTACTTGTAAACTTTTTGTATACATAGAGCACCATGATCTGAAAAAACCTATGTAGTGCCATGTATAATGCAAGTTCTGTTTAGTAATGTATGTTGCAAAGAAATGTAACTGTACTCTCACCCATTCCGTGTACCGTATAGTGCCACTAGTAAAGTAATATGATGACTGTATTACAATGTATCCTGGATTGTACTGAAATGTACCTCAAAATGTAAAGCAAGCACATCTACTGAACGGAACTGCCGTCAGCAACCAAATGTATTGTATGGAATTGCTGACCGCATCCAAATGTACTGAACTGTCTTCCAATGTCTTGTGCAAATTTTTATATAAAAAAAGCATATTTTGAAATTTAAAAAAAAATACAGCCTCTTGAGCTTGCTCCGCCATTCAATAAGATCATGGCTGATCTTCTACCTCAACTCCACTTTCTCGCCTGATCTCCACATCCCTTGAATCCCTCAGTGTCCACAAATCTGTTGCTCTCCATCTTGAATATACTCAACGATGAGCATCCACAGCTCTCTGGGGCAGAGAATTCTAAACATTCACAACCCTTTGACTTAAGAAATTTCTCCTCATCTCAGCTCGATATGGCTGACCCACTATTCTGAGGTTGCGACCACTAGTTCTAGACTCTCCAGTCAGGGAAACATCCTCCCAGATCAGGATCAGAAGACCCTCCTAGATCTGAGCTCACTTGGATGGAGTGTTCAATTTCAACCTTCTACACAGCGACACAGTAAAATACTCACAATGACAACTAGAGTATTCAAAATATTCCAAATTTGGAAAGGGGCTTGCCCAAGTGTCCTTTCTGGGGCAAATATGGTAAGGAATAAAGTATTTTAGAGTGTAGCAGTGGATTTTAACCCCAAAGTAAATTTAACATGAAAAGCCCATGGATATTGTGCTCAGAGAATCATAGAATGGTTACAGCACAGAAGGAGGCCATTCGGCCCGTCGGGCCCGTGCCAGCTAATACTCTCAACTTCTTAATTGGATGTCCATACACGGTACTCAATGGAACAATTTCAATACTAATTCCACGAGTTTTAGAACATTGAAGGTTTGGATAGAAAAGCAGAACTTTGATGCGGATAATTCTGCTTCAAACACACTGGATGCCATCCTGGAGTGCTTTCATCCTGAGTTTGGTGAATCTTCCCCAACTGCCTGTGGCTGCAATCTTGGTTAAACTCCAATATTTCCCAGTGCAGATCTCACCCCCCCTCCTCCCCAAACATGACCACAAGCTGTTCCCTCCAGCCACCAGTCAAGTCTCCCTTTCAGTCCCCACTTTTCGCAATAATCTCACTTACCTTGGCCTCGATCTTGTTCCCGCCGTCCCTGAACTCACAGGCACTCCAAGCCTCGAAGCCCTGCTGTAAGAAACATTCAAAGCTTTGAAGCAGAAAAGGTCAGGTATCATTACAACGTCAACTATAGAAACACACTGCATTAAATTAACCCAAGTTCAAAGACCAAGCTCATTCAGGGAGTGCAACGAAGATTCACCAGACTGATTCCTGGGATGTGGGGGGGGGGGGATTGTCCTATGAGGAGAGATTAAGTAGACTAGGCCTATATTCTCTGGAGTTTAGAAGAATGAGAGGCAATCTAATTGAAACATACAACATTCTTACAGGACTTGACAGGGTAGATGCAGGGATGATGTTTCCCCCTGGCTGGGGAGTCTAGAACCAGGGGTCACCGTCTCAGAATAAGGGGTCGGCCATTTAGGACTGAGATGAGGAGAAATGTCTTCACTCAGAGGGTGGTGAATCTTTGGAATTCTCTACCCCAGAGGTCTGTGCATGCTCAGTCTTTGAGTATATTCAAGACAGAGATCGATAGATTTTTGGATATTAAGGGAATCAAGGGATATGGGGACAGTGCAGGAAAGTGGAGTTGAGGTAGAAGATCAGCCATGATCTCATTGAATGGTGGAGCAGGTTCGAAGGGCCGAATGGCTTACTCCTGCTCCTAATTCTTATGTTCTTATGTCACCTGCTACTGTCCAAAAACAATCCTGGGACCAGAAATTATATTTGCTGCATTGCATGAATTCCCCCCCGCCCCCACCGACCAATGAACCAACAGCTTCCACGTGTGCCAATTGGAATCTAACACCATTCAAATTTCCAACAGGTAGGGCACATTATTCTGGTAACAGCTGTGTCTCTTGAACATGGCTGGTGTCCATGCAGGGTGGGAATGGCCATATGGAAAGATCGGGAGATTATCCCAAGTGTTCCCATGAATGGTTCCATTATTATCAGGGCATTCAGACATAAGAAATAAGAGCAGGAGTAGGCCATTCGGCCCTTCGAGCCTGCTCTGCCATTCAATGAGATCATGGCTGAACTTCTACCTCAACTCCACCTTCCTGCACTATCACCATATCCCTTAATTCCCTTTGTTCCCAAATAATTATCGACCTCTGATTTGAATATACTCAACGATTCAACGACTGAGCATCCTCAGCTCTCTGGGGCAGAGAATTCCAAAGATTCACAACCCTCTGAGTGAGGAAATTCCTCTTCATCTCAGTCCTAAATGGCCGACCCTTTATTCTGAGATTGTGTGAACCCTGATTCTAGATTTCCCAGGCAGGGGAAACATCATCCCAGCATTAACCCTGTCAAGCCTCTTAAGAATGTTACATGTTTCAATTAGATCACAACTCATTCTTCTAAACTGTAGGAAATAGAGGTGTAGTCTACTCAATCTCTAATCATAGGACAATCCCCCCATCCCAGGAACCAGTCTAGTGAACCTTTGTTGCACTCCCTCTATGGCAAGTATATCCTTCCTTAGGTAAGGAGACCAGAACTGTACACAATACTCCAGGCGTGGCCTCATCAATGCCCTGTGTAATTGCAGTAAGACGTCTTTACTCTTATACTCTAATCCCTTTGTAACAAAAGCTAACATACCATTTGCTTTCCTAATTGCTTGCTATAGCTGCATGTTAACTTTCTGTGATTCATGTACAAGGTCCCTCTGAATGCCAACATTTCCCAGTCTCTCACCATTCAAAAAATATTATTTTTTGTTTCTCCTGCCAAAGTGGATAACTTCATGCTTCCTCACATTGTATTCCATTTGCCATGCCCTTGCCCACTCAGTCAACCTGTCTATAGCTCTCTACAGACTCTTTGTGTCCTCCTCACAGCTTACTTTCCCGCCTAACTTTGTATCATCAGCAAAATTGGATACATTACACTCAGTCTCTTCATTTAAGTCATTAATATAGATTGAAAGTAGCTGAGGCCCAAGCACCGATCCTTGCGGTACCCCCTGCTAGTTACAGCCTGCCAAGCCTGTTCTGCTTGGGGAAAGCTTAGACATAAAGCATCGATTCCCAGGGGGCCATGTATAAAGTTCAAATTGACGTTCCCATTAAATTGCAGATATATCAAATTGCCGATACCAACATCTAGCTGTTCTGATTCAGCATTTATCCACCAATGAGGCATAAGGCGTTAAGAAGAATCCTCTCCAAACCTTCAAGCCCCCCAAATTCAACTGGACCAAACACTAATTAGAATATAAGCACAAAATGAATTGTGTTGTTTGAACTTTTGAGGGCTTGCGATTGATGAGCCACAGTTTGGCCACTCCTGGTCAGAAGATTAGTTATCTCTGGATCATAAACCCTAGAATTCCCTCACCTTAATTGATTTTTCTTTCACCGTTTCAACACAAGATCCTTTTGTGCCTCTCAAACATTGTATACAACAACTTGCAATTATATGGCACCTTTAACGTAGTACAAACATCCCAAGGCGCTTCACAGAGCAGGATCGAGGGGCCAAATGGCTGACTCCTCCAGTTTCTGATGTTCTTATTTCCTATTTCTTATTTTCACAGGAGTGTTATTAGACACCGAGCCACATAAGGAGAAATTAGGGCAGGTGACCAAAAACTTGGTTAAAGAGGGAGGTATTAAGGAGCAACTTAAAGGAGGAAAGAGAGGTAGAGAGGTAGAGAGGTGGAGAGGTTTAGGGAGGGAGTTCCGGAGCTTGGGGTCCAGGCAGCTGAAGGCATGGCCACCGATGGCGGAGCGATTAAAATCGGGGATGCTCAAGAGACCAGAATTGGAGGAGTGCAGAGATCTCGGAGGGTTGTGGGGCTGGAGGAGTTTACAGAGATGGGGAGGGGCGAGACCAGGGAGGATGTTCAATTTGACAAATAGCATTAAGCGACGAGACTATGCAAAGTGACTGCCTCAGGTCAGAAAGAACGATGACGATTCCCCGTGAAGCTGCAATCAATGGGTTTATCACAAAGCCTCAAGGAATTGGTCCTTTCATGATTCTGTATGCTTTCCTTCAGCTGTGACTCAGTGGGTAGCACACCCGCCTCTGAGTCAGAAGGTTGTGGTTTCAACTCCTTCTCCAGGGACTTGAGCACAAAAATCTAGGCTGACGCTCCCAATGCAGTGCTGAGGGAGTGCTGCACTGTCGGAGGTGCCGTCTTTTGAATGAGACATTAAACCGAGGCCCCATCTGCCCTCTCAGGTGGATATGAAAGATCCCATGACACTATTTCGAAGAGCAGGGGAGTTATCCCCGGTGTCCCGGCCAATATTTATCCCTCAATCAACATAACAAAAAGAGATTATCTGGTCATTATCACATTGCTGTTTGTGGAAGTTTGCTGTGCGCAAATTGGCTGCGGAGTTTCTTATATTACAACAGTAACTACAACAGTAACTACAAAAGCGCTTTACCACATTGGCTGTAAAGCGCTTTGAGATGTCCGGTGGTTGTGAAAGGCGCTCTATAGATGCAAGTCTTTCTTTTGTTCGTTCCTGAGATGTGGGCGTCGTTGACAAGGCTGGCATTTATTGCCCATCCCTAATCGCCTTTGAGAAGGCGGTGGTGAGCCGCCTTCTTCAACAGCAGCGTCAACCACATTGCTGTGGGTCTGGAGTCACGTATAGGCCAGACCACGTAAGGATGGCAGATTTCCTTCCCTAAAGGCAATGAAAGACTTACATTTATATAGCGACCTTCATGACCACCAGCTGTCTCAAAGCTGAGTGAACCAGATGAGTCTTTAACAACCATTTTATCACCATTACTGATGCCAGCTTTCTTTTTAAAAACAGATTTATTTAATTAAGTGAATTTAAGTTCCACAGCTGGTGGGATTTGAACATGATGTCTCTGGATTAGCCCAGGCCTCTGGATTACTAGCCCAGTAACATAACGTTACGCTTCCGTACCCCATTGTGCTTATGATGCTGCGATGAACGTCTGACCGAGAGAATCCTCACAAACGGGGGTGCGGGATGGAGGGGAGAGTGGTGGAGGTGGGGGCGGAAAAACCCAGGGCGCGGGACAGGAGGGGCCACATTGCAGCGGAGGTCTGGGGGGGGGCTTAGTGTGTTGGAGGGGCGGGCCTGGGGGCTCTGTGCCTCGGTGTGGGGAGTGTTCAGAGTGGGGTGGACGGGTTGACTGCGCAGATGGCGGTTGGTGGATGTGGTGTGGTTAGCGTCGCGGGAGCATGGCTCCGGGGTGGCCGGGGCTGGGGGCTCGACATCCGGGGGTGTTCGGCATTTGGGAAGGATTCTGACGGGACGGGGTGGGTTGGGTGCGGGGGGAGTGTTCCCGGTGTTGGGTGGATCCGGAGCCGGTGGGGGGCATTCTCTTGGGATGGGGGATGGGCTGTTTGGGACTGGGATTGGGAGAGACTTCTTCACTCGGGGACTTGTTGGCCTGTTGGGTTCCCTGCCGCGGAGAGTTGTTGATGCCAGTTCATTGGATGTGTTTGGGAGGGAGTTGGATGTGGTCCTTGCGGCTGGGGGTGTTGGGAGGAGTG